>NC_136517.1:54764074-54834074 GCF_053919585.1 Euprymna scolopes
CCGGCTTTGGGTAGAATTGAAACCACTATCTTCAGGCAATTATCACCTGGAACCATAGAGATTCAATGTCTCTATCAACTGCACCATGGGCTCTGAAGGGCAATCAATTAATCAGTAATTGCAGTGGATGCAGTCACGAGATTTGGAGTTCCTATCCCGTCGCGGTTACCACCTGACGAAGACCAAAGGAATAGTTGGCTGAGACGTCGTGAAACAACGAAGAAAGAAAAAGATGAGGATAATAGTCCGCAATAAATAAAATTGATAAATGATACTCATCTCAATAAGAATTATATTTAAATAATATATACCATTCGGTACGGACCCGACTATGGAATATCAGATAATAAACATGAATTTATAAGACCAAAGAATTCAACCTTGATTGCATTTTGTGGCGCAGTTGTTAGAGATGGTGAATCTGAATGACTCCATGTGAGAATTGCCTTAAGATAGCGGTTTCAATCCTACCCAATGCCGGCCAGAGGCTTACTTGGCCAGAAACGTGGTGAGACGACAACAACTACAGAAGGCAGTAATTGCAGTGGATGCAGTTAGGAGATTCGGAGTTCCTATCCTGTCGCAGTTACCATCTGATGAAGGCCAGAGGAATAGTTGGCTGAGACATCGTAAAACAACTAAGAAAAAGATGAGGATAATCGATTGAGATGTTGAACAATTAATGTTTATTGAAGAGAATCCAATGCAGGTACAAAATTTAGTTTGATTAAATTTTGTATACAAGAAGACAAAAAATCAAAATTAATATTCTTTATTTGATTAGTGCAAAAAGACAATTGGAATATTTTTTTTTAAGAAATAAATTTTGGTATTTTCAGATATTTCCAAAAATAAACACAAATCGTTTATTGATGAAATAAATACATGTTGATATATTTTTTTTTTCTTATTCCAGGACAGGTTTACTAATATTTTTAAGTGTATATAATAACACTGATAATGGCCTTTTTTCTCAAATTTTGTGTTTTTTTTCTTTTAATTCAAGGGCCAGATAAAAGTATTTAGCGGACTGGATTTGGTGACCTATATAGGTTTAAATATTGTTTACTTTAATTTTATGTTTTTTAAGCTGATTAGGAATTCTTTTCTTGTACTGAAGAAGCTTGGAGTTTCTCTGTTTAAAGAGGATAATACACACACACACACACACACACACACATATAATTACACGAGGATCAGTTAATCTACTTACCACCTGGAAGACCATCTGTATGTGGGGTAGGAGAAGTTTATAAATAAGCTTTATTCAAGTAAAATAAGAAAATTTCAAAACCACTAAATTCATGCAGAAAATATCTCTTTCCCTGCCTAATAATTATATATATATAAAAGTGAATGTGTCTGTGTGCCTGTGTACATTTCCCTACGCAATAACTCTGTCAATTTTTAGTCTACAGACTCGAAATTTGATATATATGGTACTGAGATTTGGGAAAATCGATGTGATTGATTTTCGGCCAGAAATTTGGCTGTTAAGGGGTCAAAGTTCAACGATTTGACCTTTGAGAACTCTACCAAACTCCTCTGATAATTTGGGGTTTAAACACTTGAAATTTTATATATAGGTTCCTTGGACATGGATCTAACTGAATAACTTGATTTGAGCCCAAAACAAATGTTAAGGGGTCATAATAGAGGTCAAATTAAAAAAAATTGACTTTTTTTTGTTTTGTTTTGTTTTTTTTTGCTCGGCATACACCTCCAAACACCCGGGCAACGCCGGGCACCTATGCTAGTATATATATATATATATATATATATATATATATATATATATATATAGTAATTTATAAAATATATATGGCGATTAAGCTACTTTGAATATTCCGCGTTTCATCCACTCTAGGATTCTTCAGGCTTATGTGCATAAGCCTGAAGAATCCTAGAGTGGATGAAACGCGGAATATTCAGTGTAGCTTAATCGCCATATATATTTTATAAATTACTAACTAGCTCTAGCTACGTATTGAGCACTTTTGAAGTAAATACTTAAAGTTTATGCATAAATTTATACTTTTGTATATTAATTTTATGTGAGTAAATGAAGTAGTTATATATATATATATGTGTATGTATGTGTGCATATGTATATGCATACATATATATATATGTATGTGTATATGTGTGTATATACACATACACACTCACTGAGCACAGAACAGATATTACACTTTGATGCATATATGTATACATATATAAGATTGTTGATTTATTTATTTTTTTATAAGTGATTCTGTGGTGTTTTTTTTTTCAGTTCACCCTCTGAGTGCTTTAAAGGGAGAGGTTATCTTCGCTTTGTTTATATTCTAGACGTCCCACATTAAATATTTAAATAATAAATTATATACATACATGCATACATACATATATGTGTGTATATGTGTGTGTGTGCATATGTATATACATATGTATGTGTGTATATGCATGCATGTGTGTATATATATATACATATATGTGTATATATGTATGCACATGTATATGTATGTGTGTATGTGTGTGTGTATATGTATGTACATATGTGTGTGTGTATATGTATGTACATATATGTGTGTGTATATGTATGTACATATATATAATTATATATATATATATATATATATATAATTATATATATATATATATATATATATATAATTATATTTTATAGAGGGAATTAGACCTGGAGTCTAAAGAGCAGAGTTTATTTTCATGTATTAATACTTTTAAAAGAATCAGTGCCCATTGTACTGTAGATATATAATAAGCTCAATAGGTATAGGTATCCTAGAGCTATATGAAGTAAAACGATTCATAATTATGAATTAAAAATCAGTTTCAAAAGGAAAAACAAACAAAATCTATTTTATTTCCACTCACACTCTCTCATTCGTAACTGAGAAGCTGAAATCGATAAATCATCCTCCACAAGTGTATTTTGATGTGTAGGAAAATATCTGCATATTTAACATGTGTTTTTATGAAAATTGGGGCAAATACCAACTCTATAGTTAAATAATTAGAGATTTATAAAGAATCGGAATCGGGAAATATATTGGAATCGTGCCATCACTAATATATATAACTTACATACACATACTTTCATATGTGCATTCTTTAGCATAAAAAATGTTTGCCTATTTTCTCTCTCTCTCTCTCTCTCTCTCTCTCTCTCTATATATATATATATATATATATATATATATATATATATATATATATATATATATATATAAAATGTGTGTATGTATTTTTAGTTACCCCCCCCCATCGCCCCTTTTTGTGTTACTGCCAATATCAAAGCACTGCCCTCAGGGGATAGGGGTGGTACCGCCCACTTTGGGAAACATTGTTCTTGAGTGAAGTAATTGTTATTTTTGTCCTAATTGAGAGTGTCCCTTTTTGGGAGCTAGATTTTCTCCCACCTTAAAAATTCATCTTGTTTCTAACTCTGTCCTCGTAGGGAGGCAAGTGAATACGGACGGGTGTTGTACTTAACATTTAACACCATTGTTGATAAGATAAGAATCCATGCACAATTATCACTTGCCGTTGTACTGACTTCAGCTTGTATAATTATCTTTTTCATCTAAATTATAATAAGATTAATGGTTTATCTGTATGCCCCCGGGTGGGGGGTATTTGTTGGCGGCAAGAAATTGAGATCGGCTTTTATTCATTTAAGAGAATTGATTTCTCCTAAACAAATTGCTTTTATGGGAAATCAATTCTATTGATCACATTTCACCGATCAAAAAAAAAAAAAAAAACTATAACAAATTACCTTTAATAATACTAGTAAATATATACAATCCCCCCCCCCTAAACAAATCTATATAATTGTGTTGACGGTGTGAAGAAATCGAAAGATAAGCAGTTATGATTAGCAAAAAAAAAAAAAAAAGCAGTGCCCACCTGCGGGTGCAAACCTAGAACCATGTGACAAGGGTGATTATGCAAACTTAGAAGCTGTTGAGAGTTCAATATGGAGGCAGATTTTTGCCCAAGAATAAGTTTTGTTTCAAACACCACGTTGTTCATTAGTGTTTTTGACAGGTGTTGTTTATCTCTTATGTTGGCCATGAAAAGACAAAACAAAAAATGCTGCTACTGCTAAGAGCAACCATCTTGCTGTTGGTGAAAAGAAGAAACAAGAAGACTGCTACTAATACAAGCAAATGTCATCACTGTCATTGGTGAAAGGAATTACTTAACATATCTAATAGTCCCTGGTTCATTTTTGTGTTTTCGGCACCATAACCAAAGATATCTTTCTTAAAATAAAGTCGATTCACCCTCTCCCACCTTCATATGCTAATCTGTTCTACCATCCTGTTGGGCTCCATGCATATTTCCAGAAGTTATACATTCATTTCATCTTTCAATATTTATTGTATTTTCTCCAGATTAGTATCCTCCAAAATAAACATTCCAAAGAAAAGGTGGCATCCACTTTTATTCGCTACTATTAATCTATTCGTACTGCGACCAGTTACACCAGGCTTTTTCTTAATAGTATAGAATTTCGGTTTAATTACCTAAACTATTTCAATTTGTCTTTTTGAATCTTGTCTGTATAATACAATAGCTTTTAAATCTAAAATAACGATTGTTCTTTTTTAAAGCAATTATCATTTGGCCATTCTTCCTGTAAACATTTTTGATTATGCTTTAAAGAACAGATGTGTTCACACATGCCGACATCTGATTTGATATGTAAGTAAACTTTTGATGTATGCAAAATAATGGAAAATCCCATTTCTCAAATAAAGTTAAAATTGCATCAATCTGGAAGGATTTCTTATTCCATCCATGCTTCCATTCCGTCTCGAAAGACAAAGGATACCCCCTGTAGGGGCAGCTGCATGTGTAAATTGTGAGGCAAGGATTGCGCAATCTCCAACCACACCTCTCCTGAATCGGCACTGTTTGAGTCCAGTCGCAAGAAGTCCAGGATGACTGGAAACAATGCCGAGATAAGTGGAGAGCACATACAGCACCTGAAAGTCCCAAATGGTCACCCATTTAGTACTGACCAGGTTCACTGTTGCTTAACTTCGGTGATCCAGTGGGAACCGGTGTGTCAACGTGATTATGTCGTATATTCAAATAGAATGAAAAACAATTTTTTTCTGCATTAGTTATTTTATTAAAACTATATTTTCATCATAATCTATTTAACAAATATTTACATACAAGAATAGCATTTTGCTTTGATTTAAAAACTCAAGTTAGATTGGAATCAAATGATTTTCAGAATATTTAAAATAAAATAAAAAATGAAAATATAATGAAATGAAATTAGTAGGAAATAATGAAATGAAAATAAAATAAAAACTAATGAAATAATAAAATAAAAATAAATAATGAAGTAAAAAAAACTAATGGAATAAAAACTAATGAAAATAAAAAATAAAAATCTAATGAAATAAAAAATCTGTACACAGTGTAATGATGTATAGAAGTGAAATCTGGTCAGTGACGGTTGAGGACATGTGTTGCATGGAGAGAAATGAGATGATAATGATACAATGGATGTGTTATATGAGTTTTAAAGACTGGGTTAGATTCAATGATTGCAGAAAAAGAACTACATCCTAGGATGGAATACTGTTGCCACATCTGGGCAGAAGCTGTTAGAAGCATCTTATCTTGCCTTTGTTGTATGTAGGGGGTCTGTTGTGTGATGTGTACCATAGCACCATATGTCGATATGTGTACTTGGGACGAAGGGTTCATCCTGATGTGTATACGTGTCACTAAATGTCTATTGTTGGTGATTCTTCACTGTTTGAACCTTAACTTGTTGTGTTGCAGTCTATTTATGTTATATTTATATATAATTATTCATATGCGGGTATGTGTGTGTGATACATGTATTTTTGGACATACCTTCATGTGTCTTTGATCTTTGTCCACCTGGAATTCATCTTGTTCTTGGAGGGGAGGCTGGGACCTGTTTGGATGAATATTCATTCACTCCCAAGAACGCTGGTTGGTTTTTTATTCACTTTCCAGGTATCGATCGCAGAAGAATAGAAAATGAATATCTTTGCTTGCGTGGTTACTTCTAGGTCTCCATTCTAAGACACGTCAGCCCCCTCCCCAGTGAATGGGGTACAACCTAATAAACCGTCCACTCTGCTCAACATCCAAATTCCAACTACCCTGTCATATCCAGCTAACCTGATCACGTGGTAACATACACGTAGATCCGATCAGCTGACCAGATACTTCCAGTAAACTTGTCTATGATATGATTTTACCATATTTTGACAGATTTTCAACATTCTTCACATTCATCTCCCATCCATCTCTCCAGTTAGATAGATAGATAGATAGATAGATCAAGACGGATAGATACAGAAATAGATAGATAACTAGATTGAAAGATATATCACTAATACACATAGATAAATGGATGGATCCAAAGACAGATTAATAACTAACAAATACTTTATTGTGCACGACCTACTACATAATACCTTGACAAAGTTCAAAATAGACTTTGTAGCCTGTAGTTTCCCTGAAAGCTCTTCCCCACGAAAGAGACATTGCGAGCCTGTCTCTGCTCTATCATTATTTTCATGGCAAGTGCTCGTTTGAACTATGGTCTCACATTGTCAAACTTTCACAAAAAATACTCATCTAGCCGAAATCACTATCATTAATTTCCCCTACTCTTTATCTGTGCCTAAACCTAAACGTAGATTCCATGAACAAAGCTTCTTTCCCAGAATTGCCCGCTTGTGGAACTCTTTCCCATTGCCTACTTTCCAGCTGACTACAATATGGTCATCTTCAAGTCCAACATAAAAAAGTTCTTGATGAGCTGTCCCCTTAAGTAATCCAATTTACTAAATTTCCACTACTAATGATTTCTACGATAATGTCTCATTGATTACCATACACTCATGAATGAAAAAAAGAAAAAACTACTCAAAATAACAAGAAATAATTTGTACGTAGGACTTCCTTAAATTTCAAAACCCGATATTATGACCATAAAAGTATGTTCAAAAACAAAAAAAACAAAGAAACAGCACTAGCAAACCAATACTGGGAACTCAAAGAAAATGGACGTTCGCCGATAGTCAAGTGGAAAATAGTAAGACAAGCAAGCACATGTAGAGACCTAAACGATCTGTGTAGATTATGCCTAAATGAAAAATTTGCTATCCTATATTTTAAAGAGCCCCAACATCTATTAAACTGTAGGAGAGAAATAGCGAACAACTGTGTTCACAGGATAAACTTTACTCTAGGATAGCAATACAAAATAATTTTTAAATTTTAAAATTGACAAGAACAAATGAAAATAAATAAATAAAATAAAAATAAAATAAAATAAACATACATATACATAAATAATACATATATATACACACACACACACACACACACACACACACATATATATATATATATATATATATATATATATATAACTAAAATAATATCCGAATTATAAAAAAAATCACATATTTAACTACATCGTCGTTGTCATTGTTTAAAAACTAACTACAACTAGGTTGGAAATATGTCAGCTTACTTAGATACCTGCTTTCACATCTGTGTTTAAATGTTTCTTTTCATCCGGCCAATGAGCAATGTGTCCAAATAACCAGAGATGATACTTTGGCAGCATGGATGGAAAGTTAACCACAAAATTCTATTAAAGGTTTGTGTTCAAAAGTTCATAACTGTGCACAAGTTTTAAAAAAACGCATATCTAGAACTTATTTCATTTTCAACAAACTGCCATCTTTTTCTAAATTGTAAGTTTTAAAAAAAGCCTCTTTTTCTTTCCCTCGGTGAATTGATTTCTTCTTTCTTTTAATTTCTCTACAATATTATCTAAAAGATAAATAAATTTTGTATTATTTGGATTCTTTGGACTACTGTTCTCATTTTGAGTGTTGTTTTCACAACATTTCGATCGATGTAACCTCCAACCTTCTTCAGGTATATCATGTCGAACTCAAAAATCTTTCTGTCAAACTTGGGAATTTGCATGAAAAATTGAACCAAACGCTTTCATGCTCTTGTTCCATGAGTAATTTGCAATTGTATTTTTGAGTGTTTCCAGCACTAAGGATTGAATTTTCCACCCCCAGAAGAGTGTAACTGACAACTGAATTTTACCAAATACTTCATCCACTCTGCCATGGATTCTTACACTCTCCTGGAGATTGAAGGTTCAATCCTCAATGCGGGTGACACTAAAAATACAGTTGCGAATTACATGGCTGACAAAACAAGAGCCTTCTACCTCTGTAGATTAAATAAAGGGTTCTGTTCGAAATTCTGTGCAGATTCCCTTCATCACAAGTATATATCTCTGTATGATGATATCGTTCACCATAATACAACAGTGAGTACAGTCAAAGAAGCAGGTAATAGAGAAGGAAGTCCAAAGTCTAGCAGTTCAAGGGAAGAAGCTATTAGAAACCTCTATAGTGAAGGAGGGTGATTTTTTTCTGAACAGGTTCGTTAAAAATATGTATGTTGAGGGGGTAGAAATGCGATGAGTTCATCAGAGCACATTCCATTAAAATACTTGTAAAACAGACACAGGGATGCAGCATTGTGGCGATAAGACATGAGTTGGGGGTTTGACAGCTGGCAAAACAAAAGGGGTTGCACAGGTTAACTTGAGGTGTGATTGACAAGTTATCGAAAGACAAAACGCTTGCAGTGAATTTATCATTACGTGGGCACAAAAAGAAAAAAAGAGATGGAAAGAGATAACATATGATTATTAAGAGAAAGGAAATTGGTTTACACTCTGTTTTGAAGAGGAAAAAAAGAAAGTTATTAAAGTAGATATACTAGACGCAGTGAGAGAAAAGACAAATGTAGGTTTAATAAAAACAAAGGGTTTCTGACGATTTGAGAGCCTCTACACAGTGCTTGAGGAATTCACACCAGTGTGGAACGCAAGTTGCTGAGGCTGGCAATCAAACCAACCAGTGCCCAGACAAACTTAGAAAGAACGTGCTAAATTGAAAACAAAGACCCCCGTCATCAATCACGTATTTCTTATATTAGAAAGAATTAAATTAATTTTTTGTGTTTTGAACGTGATTCAGTTTTCTTGTAATCTTCAAACCAAACTTTTCCAGCAACGAGAGATTTCAGCCGAATGGTGACCTTTGGTGAGAGAAAAAAAAATACTAGCACGACCAGCAACCTGACGACCAACCTTGGAGACGTCTTGAAAAACAAAAGTACTATTTTAGTACCTCTGAAAACCCATTGATGTGGAAATCATATTGCCACACAGACTTAGGGTTTGCATATATTTGTACACCTCTGAGCTAAATTTGATGATATATGTGTGGTTTCAGCATCCAGCGATGGCCTGAATACTTTTAAAGAGTCTGAAACTAGACAGTGTTACATTTGTGATCCCACAGTTGGAGATCACATTTGATTTGTAACCAACCACTACTGTGGGCAATAGTCCGTGGAAGGTAAGGGTTAAAATTGTTAAAGGAAAGAAGCTTAGTCTTAGTAGCATTAAATGTTAACATCCATTTATGGCAACATTCCATTATAGACTGGAAGTCGTTTTCTAAAGATTGTGCCATTATGTATACATATATGTAGATATGTATACATCTGTTTTTTTCCTTATGCACATTATAGAGCGCGGTATCATCAGCAAATATACCCATCTCAGATACAATGTTATTATTTATTTGTTGCATTATTCTTTTACCGTTTTTTATTCTGTTAACCACAATTATGAAGTTTCATAGCAGTCATATTGGGAGTCATTGGTTGCATCCCTAGCCACAGTATCAGATGCAGACTTTCTGTGACATACTATTATATTTTTTTTAAATCGTAATATCTCACAGTTAACGAAGCTCGCCTGTCTATTTAATTTGCTCGATTTCGGGAAGATAAATATTCAACATTTGTCGCTCGCCGCATGTGGATTAGTCTTTTTCCTATAACATCTTGGGGGGGGGGAAGCGTTCAGCAGTAAATACTATCTCACAGTCAAACTTGACCTCATTATCTCATTAAAACGGACAACTGCTAAATCCAAGTAATTAAATAAATTCAAACGTGTTTCCGTTAGCATCTCGCGGTGGGGCAATGGTTAACGTCGCACATTTTTTTTTTTTCACACTTTAATTTACAACTTTGCCTCAAGGGTTCAGGTTCGATCCTCATACTTACTTTTTTTTTTAACCCCCCCCCCACACCTCCAAACACCCAGGCAACGCCGGGTACCCCTCGCTAGTATATGAATAAACGCGAAAGTTTATGTCTCGTGTTTACAAGAACGTATGAATGCAATGTCTATTATTTAAAACTAGCTAGCAGCCCGGAGCTACGCTTAAACATGATATTTTAATTTATGCAGATTGCATATGTATTATTTCAATCCTCTATTGAATATTATATGTTACAAAGAATAATTTGCCCGGTGAACTAATTCGCAAAAAAATTAAAAAATAATAATGGTAATGTTGTTCTTCGAATTCCATCTGTGTTTGTTTACAATATCACTTCAGCTGATATTTGGGCTTGACAATGAATGCCCTGGAAAAGTCACTTCTGATTAATGTTTAGTTTTAAAATATGCAAACGAAGAAATGATTTTCAACGATTTTAAAGGGTACCTCTTTTATCGTAGACTGAAATCATTAATAAGAAAACATTACAATAAAATGGTGAGGTACGCCTGGGCTTGAACAGGGGATCATTCGATCTGTAGTCGAATGCTCTACCACTGAGCTATATCTCCAGATTATAATAAATCTGTTTGTTTTTTTTAAGAAGAAATGATCTGCTGAAATTTTATTATCTCCCTTTGCAAGTGTAACGTAAAATTTCCCCCTGTAAAAATTATTTTAAGAAAGAAAAATTATAAGAAAAGCTTTTTAAATATAAGAGAGAAAGGTATTTTTAAGATTGAAATTTTTCGATTTTCGATACTTATCGGATGAATTTCTGTACAAAACATATCTAAAAATATATACATTAACTTTGTGTGAAATTTACAAATGATAAGCTCAGTTGTTTCAGAACCTATGAGGAAGTAACTCACACACACACACACACACACACACACACACACACACACAAAGTGACTTTTATATCACAGTAAAGATTTTATTGATAGTAAAATGTTTTATGTTACTGGAATACCAAACATGGACTACACAGCGAATTATTTATTTGCAGAAAATATAAAAAAAAAAACAAATTAGACACAAAGCCATCAAAAGTGTAAGGAAAATGTGTGTCTTTGTTCTCAAAAGGCTTCCTTCAGTCTTGACAGACTATGGATACCCACTGTAAGGGTACCTGCGCGTGAAATTTTTGTGGCAAGAGTTGCGTAATCTCCAACCACACCTCTCCTGAATCGAGATTGTTGAATACCAGTGGCAAGTGGAGGTTCAGGACGACTGGAAACAATGCCGAGATAAGCGGAAAGCACATAACAGCGCCTAGAATTCCCAAATGGTCACCCATCAAGTACTAGCCAGGCTCAACGTTGCTTAACTTCGGTAATCTGTCGGGAACCGGTGTGCCAACGTGATTATGCCGTACATCTTTGTTCTATAGTAATATAAATGACTGTCCTACTCTTAACTAGAATCATCTTAGTCACGACAATACTACATTTACACTAGGGGCAATCCTACTTGAGATAACCTAAAATTTGTTGGAAATTTTTTTTTTATAAATATATCTTTACTATTATATAGTCACTTTGTGTGTGTGGTGTGTGAGTGTGACAGAGAGTTCCTTCCTCATAGGCTCAGCTGTTTCAGAACCTATCTTTTGCAAATTTCACACAAAGCTAATTTATATGTCTGGTAGTGCTCTTAGATATATTTTGTTAAGAAAGTCATCCGATAAGTATCGAAAATCGAAAAAAATCTGATCTTAAGAATAGCTTTTCTCTCTTATAGATAAAAAAAAAAAAAATTTTTACAAGGGAAAATTTTACGCTATACCAACCACGAAAGATAATAAAATCATAGCGAATCCTTTTTTCTTAAAAAACAGATTTATTATAATCTGGAGATGTAGCTTAGTGATAGAGCATTTGACTATAGATCGAATGCTGCCCTGTTCAAGCCCAGGTGTATCTCACTTTAAAAAAAAAAAAAAAATTCTTATTAATGAGTTCAATTTACGATAAAAGAAGAGGTACCATTTAAAATCAATGCAAATCATTTCTTCGTTTACATATTTTAAAACTAAACATTAATCAGAAGTGACTTTTCCAGGGCATTCATCGTCAAACCCAAATATCAGATGACATGATATTGTAAACAAACACAGACGGAATTTGAAGAACAACATTATCATTATTATTTTTTAGTTTTTTTTGCGAATTAGTTCACTGGGCAAATTATTTCTCATAATATATAATAATTAATTGAAGATTGCCTATGAATTATTATTGAATCAATCTGCATAAAATAAAATATCAAGTTTAAACATATTGTACAACGAAGTAATGCCGAGCTGTCAGCTAGTTTATAAATATAATCATAAAGCTCAAAGGCCAAGAAACTATAAAAATGTTGTGTTTTTTTTCTGATTAGACATTTTTAAATGAATAAAAAAAAAAAAATTATTGTATTAGTTTTAATAGAAATAGAGATTTTGGTTTCAAGTATTTTGCAAAGTGACAGCAAGCCAGATAATATGAAATAAAATGACAACTTTTTTTAATTATTTTAAATCATCTGTTATTTGTTTTTATTTGTAGGTTGGTGTTGGCTTCAACCGAGGAATTTGGAATAAGCTTGAAAAATATGTCCGATCCATTGCCAGGCGGAATAAAAATGTCTACGTTTGTACTGGGCCCCTTTTCTTGCCAAGGTAACATGATTGTTAAATGTTGTTTATAAGTAACAGTGTTTTAGTAATGTGTTTCTTATATAAGACTAGCCTGGGTGCCCGGCATTGCCCAGGTGTTTGGAGGTGTGTCGTGAGCAAAAAACAAATCTTTTTTAAAAAGTGGTAGTAGGCAGGCAGGCTCAAATTCGTACCGCGAAGGAGGAGAAGACCGTGATAAAAAAAGTAACATCTTTGCTGTTGTGTCCATCGCCAAACCAGAAGTGGCGAAAGTTAAAATTAAAGCTAGTCAATCAAAAGGAGGGGATGACTTTCAAAAATATTGGCAAAAAAAGCGACCTCTTCCTGAAGAAAAAGGCCCAGTTGAGGGTGAAGGAATTAATGTTTTTAGCCAATTTTTTGACATTTGCCATCGGAAAGGTCAAGCTTCAAAACGATACCAATCTCATGAAAATCCGTTTGCCTCTATCAAAAGTTTTAGGCAGACATACATACATACAATCATACATACATTTAAACAGACAGGTGAGATTTATATTATATATAACACCCATTATTGCCTTGTGTATCTGAAAAAACACTTCTTTTTATTTATTTATCTACTAGTCTGGGTGCCCAACCTTGCCTGGGTGTTTTGAGGTGTGTGTTGAGCAAAAAAAAAAAAGTAGTAGTAGGCAGGCAGGCAGGCAGGCTCGAACTCATACCGCGAAAGAGGAAAGAATGTGAAAAAAAAAATGACGTCCATCGTGAAACCAGAAGTGGTAAAAGTTAAAATTAAGGCTAGTCAATCGAAAAGAGAGGATGACTTTCGAAAATACTGACGAAAAAAGCGATCCCCCCTTGTAGAAAAGTGCCCAGTTTCGGGTGAAGGAATTAATGTTATTAGCCAATTTTTGTCTGAAGGGTCGAGCTTCAAAACAATACCGATGTCGAAAGTTTTAGGCAGACATAAAAACATACATACATGCAAGCATACATACATACATACATACATACATACATTTAAACAGACAGGTGAGATTTATATTATAGAGGATATAAAGAGCAAATGTCTGTTTGTCCAATTAAAACTTGAAAAATACACAACAAATCACTACAAACTTGGTATTTTTTTTAATCAATGTAACTCTAGATGTGTAACATTTAAAGTTAAAAACAAAAATGAGTCATTATTTGGGGGTCAAATGGCCATTTATATCATATAATGTTATTAAGACATACACACATCTTTTAATGTTATCATATAAAAGAAGTAATATTTTTTTCATTATATCTCTTATACTAACTCGAATTATGTGTGAGAAAGGGAAGACTGGGCTGGGTAAAAAAGAAAAAGGAGAAGTGGGAAAATGTGTGAAGGTGAAAGAGAGAGGGATAGAAATTGTTATACATTTTTGCTCTGGGCAATGCCGGGTGGCTTTGCTAGTGGTTATAGTCAGCTAACATACTTCCTAATTTCCAGTATAGCACTATTCCTTCACTTTTATTGTTCTTCAGTATTTCTATTGTGAAGCGATTTATTGAAATAAAATATAAGAAAAGGTATAATGATTGTATAACGAATGCCGACAGCCCACTTGGGAACGCTGATCATGCAGTGATAATGGTTGAAATCACCCTAAACTCTAGAGACAAAACTGAAGAGCCAGTGCTCAAAACAAGATATTATAAAAAGGCTGACTGGGAAGCCATCAGAGATCTTATCAGAGATGCCCCATGGGAAAATATTTTTTCTCTTCCTGCTGAACAGTGCGCAAATGAGACCACTGAATGGTTCAAAACTGCAACTGAAGCACATGTCTTTTTGCGGAAATTTTATAGCAAGCCCCACTCTCCTCAGTGGTTTACTTCGACTTGTGCGACTGCCATTGCTCAAAGGTAGCATGCATACCGCAGATTTAACCAACATAAGTCCAGTTCAAACAGAGAGAAGTACATAGGAGCTAGAAGTAACGTTAAGAAAGAAATAGTGACAGCTAAAAGAGAATTTGTTGAAACCACTAAAAAACGCATCGAAGCACAGAAATTAGGAACTCGTGACTTCTGGAAAATCTACAACAGTGTAGTAAATAATGGGCAATCAACAATTCCCCCACTAACCAACAATCACGAGGTTTTTTGCTCAGCAACCGAGAAGGCTAACATGCTTGCCAGTTGGTTTGACTCAAACTCCACACTGGACCCTCTCAACCACCCCTTACCTGACTTTCCTATGTGGACAGACGCCACGCTAGACGATCTGAAAATCATCCCTGCTCAGGTGCATGCTATCATAAAAAACCTTGACACTTCAAAAGCATGTGGACCCGATCTCATCCCAGCTGTGCTATTAAAACACCCGAAAGTATCCTGTACCTCTATAAGGCCACAATTCGCCCATGTATGGAGTATTGCTGTCATATTTGGGCTGGTGCATCTGCTACTAGTCTCTTGCTCCTAGACAAGATTCAAAAGAGAGTCGCCAATCTGATAGGCCCTGAACTGGTATCTAAGCTTCAGCCTCTGTCCCATCGATGAAATGTTGCATCCTTCTACCTGTTCTAGTATTTTAATGGAGAATGCTCTGACAAGCTGCAGGCACTTGTGCCCCCACAACGTATACACCCTCGACAAACCCGACAGGCAGCTAAATCTCACCCACACACAGTAGAGATCCCTAGATGTAAAAGATCTTTCTACTCCAGTAGTTTCTTCCCCAGAACCGCTAGACTTTGGAATTCCATTTCAGGTTCCTGCTTCCCCAACTGTACTGACGTACAGAAGTTCAAGTGTAACGTGAACAGACATCTTGCTGCCCAAATTCCCACATAGTGCCCCAGTAGATGTTACCCCTGATAGTAGCCCCCTACACCAAAGTAGCAATGTGCCTTGTTTGTGGTGAAAATGTAATTACAAAAAAAAAAAAAATTTGCATTTTTAATAACAAAATTAAAGAAATAAAAGTTTTTGTTTTATTTGAAATTTTTTATTTTAACTCGTGATATCAATGAAGAGTTTGGCTCAGGAACCACTACTGAACACACAGCACAATGGTGGTTTAAGAAATTTTGTGGTGGCGACGAGAGTCAGCTGATGAGCATAATGGTCTGCCTTCAGATGTTGACAACGGTCAATTAAGAGCCTTAGTCAAAGCCAATCCATGCATAACTGTTTGAGAACTTCTGAACTAGACGTAACATAGAGAAAAGATAGAGAAGACGTAGCATTGGAAGGACAAAAACAATTTGATAAATGGGTGCCTCACAAATTAAATGACAACCAAAAGAAATGTTATTATGAAGTGTCATCTTCCCTTCTTTTACGTAACAAGAACGACCCCTTTTCTCGACTGGGTTGTAACTTGTGATGAAAAGTGGGTTCTTTATGACAACTCAGTGGTTAGACGTCAACAAAGATCCACGACATTTCCTGAAGCCAGAGTTGCACCAAAAGAAGGTCATGCTTACAGTTTTGTGGTCTGCGACCATTACAGAGTTTTGAATGAAGGCGAAACCATAACGGTGGTGAAGTACTGTTAACAAATTGATGAAATGCATCAGAAACTTCAACAACAACACCCAGCATTAGTCAACAGAAAAGCCTAATTATTCTCCACGACAATGCCCGACTGCATGTTGCTAAACTGATCCTGCAGAAGTTGAACAAATTGGGCTACAAAACTCTGCATCATCCGCCGTACTCCCCAGACTTCTCACCTACCAACTACCACTTTTTAAAGCATCTAACTTTATGCATGAGAAATGTTTCACAAACCTAAGCGATATCAAAAAGCCTTCAGCATCTTCATCGCCACCATGGTATTTTTTTTTAATTAAATTGTTAGATGAAAGTACAGAATAGTTAAAAAAAAACAAAAAAACAAAAAAACAAAAAAAACTTGTCTCTCCCCATGTTAAGAATAGGTTTCTAAATAATAACATTATTTCCACACAGTCTGTATTCTGCATAAGCACCAATGTAATTTTCTTTTTTTTTTGATGAATGTCATTGCATATACTTTGCATTACATTCAGTAGGCGGTGGCGGTGTAGATTTTTTTCCTTTCCTGAAGAGGAACATGAACAAACTTTACACACCTTCTAATTGATTTAGTGTCTCTTAGTTCAATGTTAATTTCAGTGTTAATGAGCAAGTGTAGAAGAAGTTGAGCAACAAATTTGCTCAGTTTATTTAATCTGGTGTTACCAGATCAGACTGTTTGAAGATATTGGCTTCATGACTTAAAATGCATCAAACATTGATGTTACTTTCTTTTTTTTTTTCCTTTCCCTTTGCAAAACTTTATTATATTAAGCAAAGCCAAAATCAAAAACAACAATTTTCCTTGACAAAACAACCAAACCAAACGCCATGAATAAATATTTGGAGATATAAAGAACTTGAAGCATAAAACCATTTTCCAAAATGATCAGATTCAGCATTAAATAGCCCGAAAAAAGATTTATATGCCGTAAAACGAAACAATCAAATCATGACTAAATATTTAAAGGACAACACACAGACTCTTTACTTTTTCTTTTATTTACCATGATGGCGAGGACAAAAAAAAAAGGAAAAAAAGTATAAAATTCTGAAGATGGTGTCTATCGCCGAAATATTAATTTTAAACAAATATTTGTTTATTTTACAAAATATTGTGTTGTCATTTGGCTTATAAATGTATTCCATATGTATTTTATTTTATATTTGAAAATTTAAAGAATTTGAAGCACAAAAACTTTTTCCAAAATTATTGGTTTTGGCATTAAATAACTTGAAAAAGTTCAATATGCTGTGTAGCAAAACAACCAAGCAACACAACTGATTCATTTAATTTTGAGTTCGACAATTTGCATGCAGTGTGTTGTTTGCAGGCTGCAGATTTGAAACAAAAGAACACATGGACAGACATTGATTAAAATTGGAGAAAACATTTATTTTGAGAAAAATAGCAAACGAATCACAAACCGCAAATTAACAACAATGAATTCCAGTTCTGTTATTTTAATGGCAAGTGCTCATCTGAGTTCTAATCTATGCCCCCCCCCTTGCCAAACTTCCACAAAAAACACTCATCTACCTGGAACCATTATTAATAATTTTCCCCACTCTTTATGTGTGCCTAAACCTAAACGTGAATTCCATGAACAAAGTTTCTTTCTTAAAACTGCACGCCCATGGAACTCTCTTCCGTTTGCCTGCTTTCCAGCTGACTACAATATGGTCATCTTTAAGTCCAATGTAAATAAGTTCTTGATGAGCCGTCCCCTTAAGTAATCCAATTTACTAAATTTCCACTACTATCAATTGCTACCATATTGTCCCATTGGCTACTGTACACTCATTAACTATTATCCTCGAGTGGCCTTCGAGCCTTGATAAGAAGTAACTTCTTTGTAAAAAAAAAAAAAAAAAAAAAACTTTAATAAGTTCTTCAAAACTTCTTTTTCAGGAATGAAGCAGATGGTAAACGCTACGTGAAATATGAAATCATCGGCAAAAACCATATTGCAGTTCCGACACATTTCTTCAAGGTGATCCTTATAGAGAACGAAGCTGGGGAATTTGAATTGCTGTCTTTTGTGTTACCAAATGAAGCTCATTCAGAAGATACCCAACTTAAGTATTTCCTGATGAACGTTGAACAAATTGAGCGGGCCGCAGGTTTACTTTTTTTCGATAAATTACCCCACAACAGAATGAAAATGATTAATAAACAAGAATCGAAAGTTCGCAGATGGCATTAAGTAAAAAAAAAAAAAAAAATTTTTATATACATTGTTTGAGAAAATGTTATTTTTTTTTTATTTTTGTTTTTATATTTTCTCAAACAATTTATATATATAAAAAAAAAATTTTTTTATATAAATTGTTTGAGAAAATGTTTTTTTTTTTTGTTTTTATATTTTCTCAAACAATTTATATATAAAAAAAAAATTTTTTATATAAATTGTTTGAGAAAATGTTATTTTTTTTTTATTTTTGTTTTTATATTTTCTCAAACAATTTATATATATAAAAAAAAAATTTTTTATATAAATTGTTTGAGAAAATGTTTTTATTTTTGTTTTTATATTTTCTCAAACAATTTATATAAAAAAAAAAAAATTTTTTTAATATAAATTGTTTGAGAAAATGTTATTTTTTTTTTATTTTTGTTTTTATATTTTAGCAATATCGTCATCGGTGCAAAAATTTTTGATAATGTAGACATAGAATAATTGAAGACGAGTTTATAAAATATAAATTTCATTAATCATTAAATTTACGACCTAATCTCTAGCAATTTTGTGCCAGCATTTTCTAACAAGTTATGCAAGCAACTGGAAAATTGCCGAATTATTAGAAATGAAATCAATTATTAAGGAAAGTGTGAAAGTAATTAATTCAAGAAATTTTTTTAAAATCGAAAATGCTTTCAATATGCTATTTCAATATGAAATCCTCGCTTTTCTCCATATTAAGAATGGCTTTCTAAATAGATTGCAAAAGTGATTAGCCAATCAATTATGAGAAGACAAATTTCAATGAAAGCGTGAAAGTAATTCATTCAAGGAAATTTTTTTTTAATCGAAAATGACTTCAATATGCTATTTAAATATGAAATCCTCCCCTTTCTCCATGTTAAGAATGGCTTTCTAAATAGATTGCTGAAGCGATTAGCCAATCAAATATCAAAACACAAATTTCAATGAATTTCATTTTTTCATTAATTCAAGAAAATTTTTTTTAATCAAAAATGACTTCAACATGCGATTTCAATGTGAAAGCCCCCCCCTCTTTCTCTATGTTAAGAATGGCTTTCTGAATAGAAAGCCATTCTTAACACAAGAAAAGGAGGATGCCACATTTCAAATTAATCATCCAGCTGGGCTGCTTACATAACCTGCCAGAAGATGCCAACGTGAAGTTGCCAAAGATTGGGTTGTAAACTAGATAACTTCCTTATGTTTATGTTAGGTTTGTGCAAAAGTTTTTGTCGATTTAAAGTTTCATCTTGAAAATGAAGAACTGTGTGTTTTTGAAAATTTTTATTCATAACAATAATGACCTTTGCTCTCTATAACTTGATTCCATCTGTTAACGAGCTTATAAATGCCTCGCTTGTAAAATTATTCAAATTTTGTTGTAAAATATGAGTCTAACTCATGATGTCTTACCTAAATCTAAATGGTCTTGTAATCATTGAAATTAGGGATAATTCGAGTTGGCTACGGAAGGAGAATATGCAGGATGAGGCAAGCTTTCTCAATCAAATTCTCCTAGGAGATATTTAGTCATTAGTGCTATGTGAGGATGACCATTATCATAGTGGAAGATGACTCCCTTTCTGTTGACTAAAAAAGGTCATTTTTGGGTCAACATTGGTGAGAATATTTTTTAAAAAAATATGAATAATGCTTTAATAATCTGAAAGAAAAAAATTATAAATTAATCACGGTGATATATAAGTAATAACATTATGCATAAAATAATGGTTTAAAATGTTCCTCCTACAAAGTGGCAAAAACTTTTGCAATATCCTGATATTTAAACAAAATTTCTAGTTTTATTTTATTCTGTTTAATAGCAAATCGATCCTGTTCAGGGTATTTAATGCTGAAACATTATATGTTAAAAACGATTCATTATATACGACTATTCCATATCCCATAATGATATCCATTAGGCCAAATACATACTCCTTATTATAAAAGAATATGTATTAAAAATGATTTATTGTATTCGATATGCGCTCTTTATTATAAAAGAATATGTTTTAAAAACGATTCATTGTATATGACTATTCTGTATTCCATAACGATATCCATTAGGCCAAATATGCACTCCTTATTATAAATTATAAACAGAGTATGCATGGAAAATGATTCATTATATACAATTAGTTGATTACAAGGTACTATTTTATTCCATAGTTTGTCACGATATCCATTAGACCAAATAAAAAGAAGCAGAAGAAATAACTATGAATTGAAAAGGTCTTGCAGTTTGCTTGAAGCTTTGTGTATAGTGTGTAGAGAGTTTGGGATATCAAAGGCAGTAACAATGTGATATCACATTTTCATTACTTTTGATAATTCAAAACTTAATATAATCATAAATGTTGAGGGATACAAAACTTTTTGTTTTAAATAGCTTGTAAAACTCAGCACGCTTTTTGCCAGAAGCATTTAGTACACTCACCCAGCGGCAAACTTGTTACGATAGGAATCGTGCTTTGGCACTAAATAAGCCATAAAAGAGTTGATCTAAAGTAAAACTGGCCCATTTGACATAATGGTAAGAGTATTCATTAATAGACCAGGAGACCAGGGTTCAATTCTTGGTTGAGCCATACCAAGATTTAAAAAATGGTATTTGGTACATTACATGTGAGTCCAGGGATATGAATGAGCAACAAATTTAAAGAAAAACAAACTAATAAAACTCAGAGTTAAAATAAAGAAATATTTAGTTTAACATACAAATAATGTTTACAAGTAAATACACTTTCTTATTACTACTGCTACTAGGCTTGGAAGCGATTATAAGGTCAATAGCGTTGATGTTAAAAGGGAGATAATTAATATTAACTTCAAATCAAATGTTTTATGTATGGACAAATCTGATAATAAGAATATTAAAATATAGTTCTTTGGCCAGTGAGATAATATAGAAAAAAAATCTTTGTATTTACCGAAACTTCAGTTTCTTCAAATGATGCGGTGGTTGGCTTCGGTGGGATTTTCATCTTAGAAACATTACTGGAGTTCTTAACAGCAAGTCAGCAACTTAACAATTTAACAGCTGACATGGCTACTAGTGCCGCATCCTTGCTGCATGGAATTTTCTTGATTATTCCATATTGTTCCAAAACGTTCTAAATAGAATATTTTAATATTCTATTAATTTTTATAAGGAAAATAGAATGTCATAACACTTTTTAAAATGAAAGTGAACTCTCATAAAAGAAAGTAACTCTCTTCATGGAAGTCTCATTTGGTTTTAGGTTCACAGAGTAAAAAAAAAGGAAAATTCTTTGAAGTATTTATTGCTAGAGACGAGTGCTTGCTGCGAAGATTTTACTTTACAGGGGGTGGGAGGCGATATTGTAGTTCAGTAAACAACTTCCAGGAAAATAATATTAAAGTAAAGAAAGACAAGTAATATCTCTTCTGTGGCAACCAGGAAAGCCTTTTACTCTAATAGCTTCTCTGTTCGAACTGCTAGACTTTGGAATTCCGTCCCTGTTTCCTGCTTCCCTGCAGAAGTTTAAATGTGATGTGAACAGACATCTTGCTGCCTAACTCCTCGCAGTCTTCTGTTAGACATGATTCCAAATAGTAGCCTCTTACATTCCAAGTAGCAATCTGCCTTGTTTGGGGTGAAAAAAAATGGGCTCTAAGAAAAAGAGAAGAAATCATGTCCTGCTAGATTGCAAAGTTGGTTTTGTTTTCTGCCAAGCCAAGAGAGAGAGAGAGAGCTCTGAGTAGCACTTATCCAGATGGGGTAACTGTACACCATCTTAGAGCATATCTGACTTTTATACAGGTAGAGTATTGCATAAAAAGTCAGGTAGTTTCTTTCTTTCTTTTTTTTTTTTCTTTTTTTTTTTTTTTTAAATTATTGTGTTCACTTGAGAGGTGATAAGTTCAATACTGGATTGATAAAAATTAAGTTTGGTAATGCAAATCTTACCCCCCCCTCAAAAGTTTCTATAAAATACAAAACTAACTATATATAAAAAAACAAATCAAGATATTATTACATCTTATATTACCCATATCATGTAATAAAAGCTTCGTCCTCAGCGCAGTTATTTTATGTGTTTATTTTAGGATTTTCTTATCCTATCGTCATTGATTAGTCTTTTATTTTAACTTATACTATACACGCTATCATCATAACACGCATTATTTATCATGCAACCAGAAAAGACCACACTTTCACAAATTTGTAGCAAGAGCTTGGGACATAGATTGGGACCTGATCAACCTTGGCTAGATCAACCCAGTGAGATGGTATGATGTTTTGAACGACTGAAACTATCAATGAATTGGGAAAACATGACTGAATTGCACCAGAATGATGTATTTCTTAAAATGTAATTCAATTTTTTATTTTAATAAAATTGATAATTTTGAAATGCTAAAACTGGCTTGGAGATTGTCGCATAGAATGGTACGAAACTAATTAGTAGCTAATGGCCCAGCTATTTCCATATGAAAACACTGAACTTATTTAAACATATATAAAAGAGTGTGTGTGTGCTTGTATAACAATCAGTATATTCTGGTGACTATCATTTTGTACTGGTTGGTTTCAATTTTTTTTTTTTAATTTCTTTTGTTTAAATGTTTTTTTTTTTTAATTTCTTTTTTTAATATTCTTTTTTTTAATTTCTTATGTTTATTTCTTTTTTAATTTCTTATGTTTAAATTTGCTAAAAATTTCTTTTGTTTAAATTTTTTTTTTAATTTCTTTTGTTTAATTTTTTTTTAATTTCTTATGTTTAATTTTTCAAAAAAATTCTTATGTTGAATTTTCTTCTGTTTTAAATTTATTTAAATATCTTTTTCACTAAATTATTTTACATTTTATAAATTGAATCTGGATTTTTTTTTTTTTTTTTTTTTTTGCTTTCAATCTTGTTTTGTCCTTTCCGATTTTCAGAATTTCTTGCACATATAAATACACTTTGCAATACATTTAAATTAGAAACTCAATTGAAGCTGGCATAAAGTCATAAGATTGGAGCACTCAAAAGTATTGCAACTGTAATGGTTCATTAAATTAGTTTGCATAGAAATTCACTTTTCAGTATGAACATTGCTACAAAAAGAAAAGAAAACAGGGTTAATAGATTTGGGAAAAATTGCGAGGAAAAAAAAAATAAAAAGTAACTGAATGTTGAATGCATCTCAATTTTTTTCAGCCTGATAAGTGAATTTTTATGCCCTGATGAAGCTTCCTCAAGATAAATGTGTGATATTTTTTATATTATGAACATGTTTGTTCTGGAGAGGGAGATAATTGTTTTCAAATAAGTAATTTTTGGGGGGATATGTGGCATGTTGTTCCCTGGAGCTAAGGTTTCATGTAATGTTATATATTTGTTGATAACATCGGATGGAAATCGCATCTGGCGAGTCGATGAGAAGAAAATTTCTATGAAAACATAAAATAGAATTGTCATACTATTAACAAAATCGTTGTAATAAAAAGATCCAAGGCGAAATAAACAAGAGTTATATAAAAGAAAAAAAATGTAAGTTTTATCTTTTAAAGAAAATCGTTTTTAAGCGATTAATGGGAATTTGTAGGTATCACAACATAAATGTAGCCTTGGTTATCTCCCTTTGTCTTTTGAGATTTTTTTCAAAATGTTAGGTGAGACGGTCATTCTCAGATACTCATAAAGCTTGATTTTCTTATTTAAAAATAAAACTAGTTGATGATAAATTTATATGATCTTTGGAGTATGATATTTTTGTTTCACCATGGGTATGTACATCAGACATTTTTCATTTTTTTTGGGGGGGGGGGAATTTGACTTGAGAATTATGAAATTTGTTTTTGAATTGTCATCCTTTCTTCAAAGATATATTGAGAATGATATTACCATGTACAATATTCTACTTAAACTGTGATTGCAACATTGTTTCTCTGAAACTCAACATTAAGAAAAGGATACTTATGTAGTATAAGCATTGTGTTATTGTCAGAATTCTCCAGTCAGTTTATGTGGAAGGTGTCCAGATTTGAAAAGTCCTTGAATTTGAAAAGGCCTTATTTCTATTATTTCCTTGAAAAGTCCTTGAAAATATGGAAAATGTCTTGAAAATTTCTTGAAAATTGTATTCTTTATGTCCTGTAAAAATTTGTGTTGAAATATTAAAAATAAAATCGAAATAAATACTCTTAAAGTATTTTTTAGTATTCATAAAAATACTATTAAAATATTTTTTAAATATTGAAAATAAAATCAAAGTACATTGTTCTGAAATTTCGTAGTAGTTTTGTGGACACAAGAGTTATGTCCCTTCATCACAAAACTTCCTCATGTAGTTTTGTTATGAAAGTTCAAATTGCCGTCTATTTTTGTTCTCATTTATAATTTAATTTTATAATTTTTATTAACGGGGGCGGGGGGGGGTAGTAGCGGTCGCCATAAATTAAATTACTCCCCCCTCTAAAGAAATACTTTCCTTGCACAGATGGGACTCTCAAATACTCCCCCCCCCTAATTATGATAATTTGATAATTTAAAATTAGGCTGGTCGGGCCAAAAGAAAAAAAATTGACAAGACGACAGCCATCTTGGTTGTAAATTCAAAGCCGTAAAGAGAGTTAATATTGTAGATGAAATAAAAAGCATTTAAATCTACTCAAAAAGACCAAAAAGTAAATGATGCAAGTAGGTTGCAAAATAACTGTTATTGGCTATTGTAACATTTATTTTTTGTATATTTGATATTTTACCATTTTTTCGAATCGCTGTGGATTGTAAAGCAAACCTCAAATTTTGTTTTGAAATTTGAATTTTGTCTGGTGAAGGCCTTGAAAAACTTTGAAAAATCCTTGGAAAGTCCTTGAAAATGGATATTGTAAATCTGTATGAATCCTGATGCCAAACAAAAGTTTTGTGGGTTTTTTTTTTTTTTGCACAAATGTAGGCTGCCAATTTGTCTTTCTTCCCACTATCTAAAACAGTAAATGTATCCTTACGCTATTTAATCTTCCACCACTCATTTTTTTCAAACACACTATACATCTTACTTACTATCAATCTCACATTCACTCCAGCCCTTATACATTCTTTCACTTTATCTACTCACATTAGGGATTGCCTCCCCCTTACTACTACTTTTGAAAACAAATTAAATTAAATGAAATCTCTAATAAAAAAAAAAAATTACTTATGCAGAATAAGGACCGTGATATTGTTGGAATTTCCCAGATAGTTTATGTAAAATGCTGGAAGATGACAAAGTAAATTTTCATGATTTTTTTTTCTTGCACAAATGCTGACCAATTTTTTAAAATGAAAAATAGTTCATTTCTGTTGTTGCAAAGATAATTCAATGAAAAATTAATTGAAATAAATAAATAAATAAAACAAATAAATAAAAACAATGTTCTTTTTGTTGTTACAAAAGAAATGCAATGAATAATCATTGGACAATTTTTACAGAACTTTCAGAAAATTTAAATAAAAACAAAACTCATTGCAAGGTAAGTTTCATGAATAAATATTTATTTTTTGAATAACAAGTGATAGCAAACAAAAGATGAACTTTGATTTTTTTTTTCCTTTTTTATAACTTTTTTTCTTTTTAAATCAAGAGAAGTATTAAGTTTTTTTGTAACCAATGTTAGCAATTTTTTTTTTTTTAATGACGTTGACTGCTATGAATGATTTCATTGGCTCAACGTTTCAGCAAAAGTTTTTTTTATGTAAACTACCTGGAAAATTCCCAGCATACCGTATATACTTGTGTATAAGTCGATCCTTTTTTTTTCACTTTTTATTTCCGTTTTTCCTTTCGTTTTTTTTTTTCTTTTATCTTTTCTTTTTTACTTTTTATTTCTCTTCGTGGTGAGAAGATTTGGAGTGAGTAAAAATGAAAAGCAAAAGGAAAAACAGAAATAAAATGTGAAAAAAGATCGACTTATACACAAGTTATACATGGTAAGTACCTAAAAGAAAGAATTTTGTATACATTTTCAATCAATAACAAAAAAGCAAGAGACACTTTTTTTTGTAACCATATTTTTAAAAAATATTTTTTCTTTCTTGTCCAGCTATAAAATGAAGACTTATGACCACTTAAAAAAAAATGACAATCGATTTTTCTGTTCATTTTTACTGTTTGTGTTTTTACACTACAGAGAATTAATTCTCTCTTTTGTTGTTTCATAATAACAATACCGAGTTCTTTAATATGACAAAGGTGCATGAAAAATACTGCTTTCCTTTCGATTAGAAGCAAATAATAAAATAAATTATATGGATCAATTGTAATCAAGGCTGATTTGAACGTTCTCTTTTTTCATTGGTTGCTACATAGAGATGTAGGAGAGGATATTATTTTTCCCCCTGTATTACTCTACTTAACTTTAATCTTACCTTATAATGCTCAGTGGTGATCAAAAAGGCATCAAGTACCATTTTTCTTTTAGTCTTTGATATTGAGTCGACAGATATCAACTCATTGTCTTCAGTTGGCTTCCATTAACTCATTTGAAAAGTTTTATTTGCTCTCAACTTACCAAACATGATGCCATTACTTTACCTTTCCTCTCATGTCATGTTGTGTCTTTGACTTTTGCCTCAACCTTACACTACCTATATTTGATTCACCCCTGAGAATGATTCTGTTAAAGGACATAAGTAATCCCACCATGGCGTCGTCTCGGGTGTTTGTTTGGCTTTTTCGTATAAAGCGAAACTGTTAATATAAAAGTGGCAAAGCATTTAAATCATCGTACGTGCGATTGACTATGCTTAGATTTGACGCACACAACTTCTGCTTGCGCGATGACGACATTGGCTAACCCGTTACGTTTTTTTTTTCACCTTCTTTCTCTCCTTCGCGTTACAGGTTCGAGCCTGCCTGCCTACTACCACTTTTTATGTTTTTAGCCTCACCTTCTTTTCTTCCTTCGCGTTATGGGTTCCAGCCAACTACCACTTTTTTTTTTAAATACCTCTCTCCACCCTGTTGTTTCCCCCCCCTCCCAAACCCACCAAGCTGCTTTTTATTTCCACCCTTACTACACCACCGCAACACACCCGGGCAAGGCCGGGTACCCCTGCTAGTAATAAATAAAGGAAAAAATAAGGGAAGCAAGAGTTACAAAACTGCCGAAAGTAAACTCACTTTTTACTCTCCTTTAATTAATATATATATATATATATATATATATATTTATTTTTAAAGAACTCAAATTGCACACTTCTCTTTTATCTTTTTCGGTGAGTTAGAGAAAATGTCTCCATTCTAACAGTTTTCTTAGCTGGAATAAGTATTTATTTTTGATTTGCCAAAAAAAAAAAAGCTGAAAAAAAAAATATTTTGCCAATAAAATAATGAAGTGAAAAAATGGGCTAGTTTAAATCAATTATCTATGTTTTAGACAAATTGTTATTGGGCTTTAAACATTTATGCTGTTGCATACAAAGTAACCGAAGATATTTAATACAAAAATATAAGTTTTAACAACAAAATCAAGTATAATATGATGATTTTTAACTATAATATATATATGGCGGCTTTCACCTTAAGTGAGTTGAAATAGCTTCCCTTGAAGGAGAAAGTTTCATAGCAATATGAAGTCCGCAACCCATCCCCATTGAAATGTATATTTCGATCAGAGCAAATGACAATGTTCATTTCTTGCAGGGAGGTGTTGATGTCCTCTTACATACAGTGCCTAGTATTTCTTAATGGTCACCCATCTGATACTGACCAGGATCAATGTTGCTTAACTTTAGTGATCTAACGAGAACTGGTGTTTCAACGTAATTTTGCTGTGTATGTTTACTCCCAAATCAAAGAAAATAAGCAGTAACTTTTCATGCAACTATGTCATGAAAGAATTTAATATTGTTTTTAAACTACGGGTCTTGATAGAAATGGTAGCTAACACCATTTCGGTAAAATAAGCTCTGAAGATCTTGTTGAAGGATTCCTGCTTTTCATATTTCTTGTTTGAATTCTTATTGTATGCATTGAATATTATCAAACTGTGCCAAAATATGACTTTGGATGAAAGTATGAACCGATTTTCTCTATCAATAATAGATTAAGTACTTGCTGTTGCCTAGTAATTTTTTTCATGTCAATTTTTATTTATTTTTATTTGTTTGTTGTTATTTTCTACCAAATAATTATTATTATTATTATTAATTTAACTTCTTTTTTTTTTTTTTTTTTTTTTTTTTTTTGTATTTGTATTTACCAGTTCGTACAGATTATCATCGGAGATAACTCACTGACAACAACTGTGGTAATTCCTGGAGTTTGGGTGACAAGTCTCCCCAGATTTCCAGTACTCTCCACCTCTATTGATAACCTTTGCAAATAACTTTGCATTATTGCAACAACCGCTTACCATTAACTTCTCATTGGCAACAACCATCATCTTCACTGAGATTTGAGTGGCAATTAACTTCCCCAAGGTCTCAGTACTCTTCACACTCATCCAGTGAAGATCTGATTAGTGCTTTCCCCACTTAGCCTTTCCATGCTCCTTGACCATTCTCACCTATTTTGTGTTGTATCAGCCGACTCGGGGGGGGGGGGCAGTTTTTAAGATTTCTTGCAGTTTCCTTGTGTTCACGTAATGAATTATTATTATTATAAATTATATTTTAAAAGTCAAATTTAATCATTACATCATAATTTCATTAAATTAATAATTGAACTAAATTGTTATATTAATCTGTATTTATAAAGTTATTGGATGTAAATAGCTTCCAAAACGCAAATGTAGTAAATAACATAGGTAACCAATAATGAGTTAGATATGATTATGTCTATATTACAATATTTTAATGAGCAAGAATATAGTATGTGTGCGTATTTAGTAATATTACGTATATGAAATTAAATAAAAAGTAAAAAGTGTGTTAATTTAGCTCACTTGGTCTTGTGAAATACTTAGAGACCTTTTATAGAGCCTTATTGTTCTGGAGAATGCTACTCTATAGCCTGTACGCCCCTGTAATAAAATTCACAGCAAGAACTCGTCTATCTACAATCACAGCAAAGAACTTTCTTTTCTCTCTTTCTTTACAAAAAAGGAAAAAAACAAAAAAAAAAACAAAACGATTCTTCCATAAATCAAGTTTATTTCCTAGAACATTCTGTCTGAGGAACAAGGTACCAACATGGTTGTCATCAAGTCTAATGTAAACAAATACTTGTTAACCAATTCTCTTAAGTAATCTTCTTCCCTTCCCATTCCATCCATTGTTTCTAGTCCTTTTTGTGGAGGCAATCATGGTTCAACTAACAATCTCTTTAGCCCTTATCCTCAAGTGGCCCTCCCTGAGCTTGAATTTACAGTGACCCATTAGTTTGAAAAAGTAAAATAGATAATAAATAAGCGAGAACTCTTGTTTTTTTGTTTTTTTTTGTAAAAGTTACTTCTTAATCTTTAACATAACATTGTTTTTTTTGTTTTTTTTTGTAAAAGTTATCTCTTAATCTTTAACATAACATTGTTTTTTTTGTTTTTTTTTGTAAAAGTTACTTCTTAATCTTTAACATAACATTGCATCACCTTTTTTTTTTTTTAAATGTAATAGCAAAACACTTAAACTTCCTTATCAGTTTTCCTTTTACAAATTTATTTGTAGGGGTAGGGGTGGGACCCCGATAAGTCTACTTGATCTTATTATTTATTTTAATTTGAACCTAGGCCTATAATAATGGCCACTTAAGAAAAAAAAAAAAATGGCTACTTTTAAAAATTTTCAAAAAACATTGAGAATTCTGAAATTTTTTATACAAATCTTCATCAAACCAAATTTATGTTTTAACTAACCATACACATGATATATCTTTATGCAGGTTTCTGTAGCTTTTTCTTTTTCTGTAGTTAAAAAAAAAAAATTTAAAAAAAATCGCCAGATGCTGGAAGTGCTTTGCTTGATTTTTCCATTTCAAAGACTGAAATACAAGCAAAAATAAAATACAAGCAAAAATTCAAGCAGTACATAAAATTCTCTTGCAAATATCTACTTTTGAGGTCAACGTTTGGCTATGTGTTATGGTCAATATGGTAATACTCTTGGCAGCCTTATATAACAATAGTTCTTAAGTATTTTTGTGTCATAGACGCCTAAAGCTATTTATAGTTAAATATAATTAGCAGTTTTTAAATATTAGGTTGTCCCAAAAGTTCGTAAACACTTGCAAAAAAATTGAAATTTTACTCACCAAGTAATAACAAAAATAAACAAACAAAAATTAATCGTCAAAATAAAGACCATCATTTTCCAAGACTTTCAATTTGCTAACTCTAAGCTCATCAGCCAATTCTCAAGTGCTCAATGAACGCGCAATGTCCAATTTGGTTTGTAAGTCTTCATCATCCAACTTTAACAGCCGTCCCAAACAAGGATTATCTTCAAGACTCATCATGCCAGAATCGAAGATCACCAAATATGCAATTGTTTCTTCACCTTCGGCAGCACGAATCTTTTCTGCAGCTTTCTTGGTTGGAAGACCTTGTTTCCAGCAGTAATGAATCAAAATTCGCAGCTCAATTTTATCAATTACCATCTTGAATAAAACGGATGAAGATCTCTATAACAATATAAAGTAAAAAAAAAAAAACAATTAAAAATTGCATAAAAATTCAATTTTTTCACAGGTGTTTACAAATTTTTGAGACAACCTAATGATATATCAAATTTGTTTCCAAACATGCAGACACAAAGTCTCCATTATAATCAGGATTCAACACAATTTGTTTACATAATATCTTTAGTAGCCTGTTCGTAATAATTATTCTGCATTGATGTTAAATAACTCACAAATATTGCATATATAAAACATACAAATTAATTAAGTAATGCATATATAAAACATACAAATTAATGAATCGTTTTAAAATAGTTTGTTTTTTTTTAAATAAAAATGAAAGGGTTGATATGCAAGAAAACTGTAAAAAAAAAAAAAAAAAAAAAAATACATTCTGTCCATTTCTATTACACCTCCTTTCCAGTCCGTCCTTCCAATTTTCTTTTTTTAAAATCAATCCCTCCATTTTTTTTTTATCAATAACTCCACCTATCCTCCATGAGCATATTACCGTTCCAATAACCCCCCGCCCGTCTTCATTTCCAGTTTGTCCCATCAATCAAATGCTTCAGTTTGTTTTTGTTAATCTCTCCATCTGTTTATGTCTGTCCTTCGTCAATGTCCTTCCAATATAAACTTTTTCTCCCTCCAGTCTATTGATGTCCTTTAACCATTTCTCCATGATGAAATGATAAATGAATAAATAAATCCAGTCTGTATAATAATTTCTATGATGCCTTCTTTCCCTTCCAGTCCGTACAACAAATCCTTCTCTACTTCTGATTTGTTTTATCAATTTTTTTTATCTTCAAGGAGAATAGCAAGTGCACTTTGGGTTTTTACTTTAACTCTCGCTTCCCTCGAAAAGACCTGCTCTGTTACGTTTCTTTACTTTGTGGTAAAGTGTGGAATTTGAGTGAGATTCAGTGTCCTGCTAAAACCATTCCTTTCAACTGCAGAAACAAACGAGGTTCTGAATTTATATATGGTCCATATTTTATGTCATAAACTATTGTTATGTATTGGGACCCTATGCCAGCAATTAAGTTAGCTAGTGTGAATTTTGATGAGAGTCACTCTTAGTACATGTCGGGATGACTCAGATCTGTAAAACAGAATCGTTCTCAGGGTTGAGCGAAAGATGGATTACAAGACAGTCAACAGGTCAAACGTGCTAGAAAAGCAGGTGTCAAACATTGATATTTTGTCCTTTATTCTTCACATACCGTGAACAATGTTTCTGACAAAGGGGAAAGAATTGCTGTTTTCTGGATCAGAATCTATTCTATCTAATAGTTAGTTTTTGATTCTATCCATCTAATTGGTTAGTTTTTGGTTGTTTTTTTTTTTTTCTTTTTAATATTTTAGCTCCTTAACTCAAGTGGCTTAAAACCTTGTCTGGAGTGATTTCCATTAAAAAAAAAAAAAAAATTATTTTTATTAATCCCTTCACTTGCTTACGTCTGTCCTCCATAAATGCATTACTCTTCAAATAAATCCCTCCTTCTCTTTTGATCCAATCCATCAATCCTTCTCAGCTTTCGGTTAGTTTGTACCAATACCACCACCTATTTATTTCCCATCAATGCATTGCCCGTTCAATAAAAATATATTTTGTTATATTTTCATTTTTTAATAAAATAATATAAGATAGCCATTGTTATATTAGCTTCCACCTCTAGTGATGAGCGTGTAGGTTGAAAAACTTTAAAAAGGTGTGACCAAAAATATTAACATTGATTATTGTGGTGAAAATTTATGGGTACAATCCCAAAACGAAGCCAAAGGAAAAAATCTTCCACATACAAGTTTTATGACAGTTATTCGTATTCATTTTTTGCTCCCCTAACCCCACCCCCGACCCACCAACAAAGAAAGGATTGGACCTTGTAATTCATTCCCGTTCCTCCATTCACTTGTTCACACTTTTCTCAATAACCACCACTTGGATATTTTTTTTAATTTTATACAAACATTAGTCATGGTGAAAGTAAATTTTTGTCAGAACGGATTTTCCGGGATGATGCTGGTTGTCTTCCTAGGGGGCATTAGGGGGATAAAACTGCCCCCCAAATCGTTCATTCGTTCTCACTTTTCTCAATAACCACGCCTTGGATTTTTTAAAAATTTTGCACAAACATTAGTCAAGGTGAAAGAAAATTTTTCACTTGTGGAGAAGGACCCCACATGCTTGGCTTGTTTTTCTCCCAGTCAGAAAGGATAAACATACGGTGAAAAAAAAAAAAAATGAAAGGCACCAATTGTACCGATTTCACATCTCTGAGTGGTATAATAAGCGTTTGTCAAGTTATAGTAAGTTTACCATGTTAAATTTTGGGGTTTTTGACAAAATGAAGTTTAAGACCTGAGAGTAAATATTTACAAAGTCAGGAAATGGCACTCATCGCTTTTGGAGCTTCTGTCATAAAGATGATGTTGGACAGTGAGATATCTGTTCACGTTACATTTAAATTTTTGCATATTAGTACAGTCGGGGAAGCAGGAAACAGGGAGGGAATGGTAAAGTCTAACAGTTCAAGGGAATAAGCTATCAGAGTAGGCCAGGGGTCTCCAAAATGTAAACAAGTTCTTATTAGAACTGCAATTAGTTTATTCCTATCAAATTTCCACCACAAGTGATAATTATGCTACTGTCCTAATTACCACATTAACTCTTATTCTCAAGTGGCCTCCAGTCCTCGATATGTGATAATCTCCTTTGTTAAAAAGAAAAGTTTTTGAACGTGAGGGGACATATTGCTGACTTTTTAAAGCTACGTGAGCAAAAAATAAAAAATAAAATAAAATAAATAAATAAATAAAAAATGACCTGGATGTGTTTTATACGGTTTTGCTCATTACTTTTTTTTTTTTTTTTTTTTTTTTGTTTTTTTTTGTGAAACTGTTTCTCCAAAACCTTATATTTTTTTTTATCATTTTACAAACAAAAAATATAGCCACCACACACATTTTCACATATTTTCAGTTTTTAATTTTTTTTTGAATATTTTTAGTTTCCATAAGAGCTTTGTGGGGCGGATTAAAGACTTTGGTGGGCTGGGTTTGGAGACACCTGGAGTAGAAGGCTCTTTGACATTGGAGGACCTGTATAATGAAGATGTGGGATTTTGTTGCTTACCAGGTTAGTCGGGGTGGATGGGGGGAGGTCACCAGTGCTAAGAATTTGTCTGAACACATTAAAGTAGTTGTAAAACAAGCATAGGGATGCAACATTACGACGATGGGACAAAAGGTTAGAGCAATGCAAACCTATTAGATTAAAGACCTTCTTTTTTTTTTTTTTTGACTCTGTCCATCAGAGAGTGACTAGTGGTTGATGCACCGACCCATATGTGGCAACTATATTCCATGCATGAATTTGGGGGGAAATTAATGAATAAAATGTAAAACATTCCTTATCCATAACATAAGTAGGTAAAAGTAACTCAAGGTGGGAGGTACCATGAATCAGAAAGTGTCTTATCTTCTTTTCAAAATGCAAAATCGATTTCGTCAGTATATTCTTTGTCTACAACGTGCTGGAGCATCCAAAGTAAAAATATGTTTCTGTGTTGACAAGAGTTTTCAAGGGAAATAATTGGTAAAGAAAGATTCAACCAATTACAAACCAACAAACACTGCTACTACTACTACTACTTCTAATATTACTGCTACTACTACCACAGAAATCTAGATAATAATTTTTCATGTTCCTTTGTTAGCATAATTTATCACCCCTCCCCCTAAAAAAAAGAACGTCTTAAATGTAGAAGAGATATATTGAAAATAAATAAATAGAAATCTGTAGAGAATAGCAAGAAACAGTTAAGAAGAATAAATTAAAGTTCATTTTGAAAACAATTAAAATGTTGAAGTTAAAATAAATTAATTAAAAATTACAAAGACTATTTTTTCAAATATCTTTCTTAATTAACATCATATATAAATAGAGATTTTGTCCGTCTGTCTATTTCTCAATCAATTTTTTCTTAAATGTCATAAAGACATTGTGGAATCTGTCTTAATTACTTTTAGAAATGGAGAGTATTGTATTGCTTAGTATAGGATGCCATGACCGGAAATTAAAACTTTGAGATCTTCAGTCTGAGGTTCTACATATTTTGACTTTCTTATAAAAGAGTAATTATTATAAATTAATATTTGCAAAAAATTAGAAAAAAATATTTGCACAGTGAATTAGTTTGCTCTATCACTGCTGTGAAAAGCAAGCAAAACTAGTTGATAAAATATGGCACTCTTCAAAATACTTCACTGATGCCTGTGTACATAAAGATTCTGTCTTAGTGTGATAGGTATGTATGTGGCACAATAACGTAGCTCTCATTTTGGGGGAGCTGAGGGACTTATACATTAATAAACCTTATGCCTAACTTGTTCTGTTCTTGTGTGGAGGCAAACATACACACATTTCAATGAGTACACATTTTTAAAGGTTGACACTGTCGGTACATGAAGATTGACAGCTGTTTATGAATTTGGTGCATCGAATAAGTTAAGCTATGCTGATATTTGAATTTGAAAAATAAAATATGAGCGATGAAACATATCTTTCTCTCTCTCTCTTTCAATGAAGAAAGCAAGAATTGAATATATAATTGTATCTTTTTTAACCAGTTGAAGCTTGGATCTTGTATGCGGCAGATGCAAGATAGCAGTTTTAAAAATTAAAACATTACATAACAAACTAGTTGTCATAGATTTGTTTTACACCAGGTTTCAAAACATGAATTCAAAAATGAATCAATGGATAAACATTATCAATATAACATTAGAAATTATTTTACTAAACCAAAACAATTTATTTTGCTTTAACTACTTATTGTAGTTCTTTTACAATTATGCTCTCAGCCTAGAAAAAAAACGCGATCGGAGGAAGCATATATTTGTCATGAATTTAAATTCTTGTTGGAAAATAAAAATAAAAATAAATAAATATAAATATTTTTAAAAGAAATTAATAACAGCCTCTTGTGTCATTCAAGAATGAAAAGTTCGTTTTGCCTAAATTGAAAAGACGATAACGACCATAAAGACAGCAAAGAGCAACATCATCTGGCAAGGCAATAAAAACCAGCAATTTTATTTTATTCAATCCTTAAATGCTTACGAGCGTTTTGATTTCATATTTAATGATGTTAAACTATGATATAAGCAGAAATGCAACGCTACCAAAGTAGATAACTTTCTCATCGTTTCTACATCTTTTTATTTCTTCTCTGATGAAAAAAATTTTCCCTTCAAAACTTTTTGAAACACAGGAAACATTTTGTGGAGGAGGAGGAGAGTGGGTTGCTGGTTGGTTTCGCCAAAATCTCTGAGGCACTGTGCCAAAGATTTTTAACCAGACCCTAACGAACACTTTTGTGACGAAGGGTCATAGAATGATACAATATTATCTCCTCCCACACCCCACCCACCATCCTCAATGTGCACCGGAAAGCACTATTCTCAGATTTATGAGGTCATAACCTCACCCACTATGTTCATCAGGGTATGCAAAGTCGTCCGGGACTTCTGGTTTTTCACAGTCACAAAAAGAAAGAAATAATTTGCATTGGGACTTGACAATCAAAACCAAATTAACATTTTTTTGTTGTTTATGTTTTGGTAAAGATTTAAAATTAAATCAAAAGTTTTATGAAGTTATATAATTGTGTATTTCATTATGTTTTTTCTTATTTTTTTAAATCAGAGGTAAGAAAATGTCAGATTAAGGGGAGGTAATGCTTTCACTTTTTTTTTTAACAGCAAGATGTCAGACTCTCAAATACTTCAAATCAACCTAAAATTTACTACTATATTGAAACCAGAGAATTAGACTTATGGGCTCAAATAGTGCTACTTTTGTGGAGTAAATTAAAAATAACTTTTACACATGTTTCTAGAAGAGTCGGAAGTAAAAGTAAGGAAGCAGCTTGTATTACCTGTGTTTAATTCCGATTTTTGTAAAAATATGTGTAAAAGTTACTTTTCTGAATTTCAAAATTTTTATTAAATCATGGAATCATATAAACTTAAATTTAATATATATATATATATATATATATATGTATATTTATGTATTTATTTATTTAAAAGAACAATTAAAGACTGTAAATTATAATTTTCAAGAATTTATTGTTCGACAGGATACTCAAAAAGAAATATTAAGAATTCCTTAATTCATGAGGTTTCAGAGAACGCATTCTTTTTTTATCATAGGAATGATTTTAGCAAGTAATTACTATAATGAAGCTAAACATTTGCTGGTACTAGCATGAATTGAAACTGTATTATATAATGCAGTTTCATTTCATGCTAGTACCTGAAATAATAAGAAATTCTTAATATTTCTTTTTGAGTATCCTGTCAAACAATAAATTCTTGTAAATTATAATTTACAGTCTTTAACTGTGTTCTTTTATGACAAACTTTTCCTGTTTTGGTTATATTGAGTAATTTTATTTGGTTGAGATTACTAAAAAATTGTTAAAATTTATATTCTTTAAGTTTACATGAGCTTTTGTCTTGTAAACTTAATTTTTACTTCTTGATTTTATTTATTTATATATGTGTTACAGAAGATCAGAAAAAAATTTGTATGATTGGTTTAAAATTTAAGCAAGGGGGGAATAATATCTGGTCGCCTATATCGGACTCATTTCAACCTAGTCTTGAGATGCCATTTCCGGAGAGACAGATATAAACAAATAGTCCAACATTGGTCCTAGTTATTTACTTTTGAAACCGACGATATCAATGTTTTTCTGATTTTTTGTTACACATATAAATAAATATTACGCTCTTACTTTTTTAGTTTTCTTAATAATCTAGCACTATGCTGGGGTTCTCTTCCACTAAGCTTAAATTAGGATGTGTGTGTGTGTGTGTGTGTGTGTATATATATATGGCCGGCGTTCGGAGATGTATGTTGAGCAAAAAAAAAAAAAAAATTGGTAGTAGGCAGGCAAGCTCAAACCCACGAAGGAGAAAAAGAATGTGAAAAAAAAAAAAAAAAGTGATGTCTTTGCTGTTGCATCCATCATCGAACGTGAAGTGGCGAAGGTTAAAATTAAGGTTAGTCAATAGAAAAGAGGGGATGAATTTAAAAAATATTGGCGAAAAAAGCGACCCCTCCTTATAGAAAAGTGCCCAGTTGAGGGTGAAAGAATTAATGCTTTTAGCCAATTTTTCAATATTTGCCGTCCGAACTATACTGAAAACTATACTGTGAAAATCTGTCACCCTGTCGAAAGTTTTAGGCAGACATAAAAATATACATACATACATTTAAAAAGATAGATGAGATTTATATTGTAGATGATCATCAAGTGTTAAATTTTAAAATTATTTTAAACTAACTTTAATATTTAATATTCTCAACAGAGAGATTAACAGAGGCCACCTAGATGACAAGACCATATTTAGTCGAGGTGCCTTTGTTGTAAGTTAGATCAAGCACTAGGTTTTAGTAATTCACTCAAACTTATAACCCTTATCTTCAAGTAGGTTTTGACCTTTGATAACTTTTTTTGTATAAAAAGCAGAAACAAATATTTATTCGTTCTTTAACCATAGCGGTTGTTTGGTTTATATTTATGAATATATAATATATATGTATATATAGATAAAAACACCAGATATGATTGTAAATTTGTGTAAAAAAAAATTATTATTTTTTTTTTTTTTAACACAAATTTTCAAGATATTTAAACTCTTAAATGAGTTAAATTTAACGATTTTTTTTTCAATGTTTAATGGGTATCATTAAACACGCTACCACTTCCCTTCATTCTTTACAGATGTGTAAAATAGACAAACGTGGTCATCTTTATCCAATACCAGAGATCACTAAAAACACAGCCTGTTAGTCAAATCTGGCCCAACACATGCTTTTAGCCAGCGAGTTAAAAGACAAAGTAATACTCCTCTTACTGCAACCACTGCTTGTGTTGTCATTACTAGCAAGCTGCCTGGCGATGCCTGGTCGTAAAATACACTTAACTATGATATTTTAATTTACGCAGGTTTTGTATTTAATGCACTTAAATATATTTTAATTTATACAGATTTCCTGTATATTCTTATAGAGTCAGTTCTCTATTGATTATATTTTACCCAATATATAGTAGTTATTTCAAAAGTAAAAAAAAAACAAAAAAAACAACTGTGACTCGGGTGCCATCAGCTAGAATCAAAACCAAAACATTTAGCTTTCCAGCAGTATACATTACCATATGACCTAAAGACACCTGAGTATCAAGACTTTAAAAATTAATGCAGTTAAACGTCTAAGTGTATATTTGCGCATGCATAAAGGATGCAACTATCAAGTTCCAACTTTGACTCCTTAGCAGCTATTTTAACCGGTTAAAAACCAAATTGAATTTGTTCCACATGTATAAATCCTCTATATATCCAGTATCAAGTCTGTAGACCAAAAATTGACAGAGTAGTTTGGTAAAGAGTGTTCCACATGCACACATAGACAAGGTCACTTTATATATATAATATATATATATATAAATATATATATATATATAATGAAATCGAAGCAATGTTTATCTGATATAAGCAATGTTAACCTTCGATCTAATATAAATAAGTATTTATATAAAGATATTCAATTCCAGCCAAATAAAAAAGCTCAATACACAAATAATAGAGAGTAGAGCTTATTATAAGAGAAAAGAAATTAAATTTGCTGATTTCTTTCTGTCCTCTGATGAGAAGAATGGTATTCTTTGAAACTCCACGAAATAAGGACTATATAAATTGTTTTTTGGGGTATTCAGTCGAACAATAAATTTGATTGTAAATTTCAACTTACAGTTTTAATTTCTTTTCTCTTATGTAATGAAAATTTTAATAATGTGCTGCTTTGGGTAGGGTTGTTGTTGTTGAAGAAGACAGAAAGTGTTTAAAATACTTATCTAGTTAGAACTTACACACGTTTTCTTACCAGGTACTGAATTGCTATATTACTTTGAATCCCTATTATCTAGGTCACATGATTATATCCAACCAATGCGATATCTACTTTCATAGATGAAGCTACGATCTGTCCTTAATCATATCTAAGTAACCTTCTGTATTTGGCAGATCATTTTCCTTCATGGAAATCGCTCCAGACAAGACATGACGCCACTTGATTAAAGAAGCTAAATAATAATTTTTTTTTTTTTAAATGCCACTTTATGATTAAAAACTAGCACAGATTCTGACCCAGAAAACAGCAATTTTTCCCCTCTTGTCAGAAACATCGCTCATGGAATATGAGGACTAAATAAGGGAAGTGAGAGTTGCATGACTACTGAAAGTAAACCAAAGGTCCATTTTTCACTCTCCTTAGAAGGAGATATTATGACTAGATAATATTATTATTTATTATTATTATTATTATTATTTACTATTACTACTGTTTATATTACTAGTATTATTACTTACTAACCGACACAGGTCAATGATCATCGCATCTTCAGTTCCAGGAGGCAATCCTTCCAGACTGAGGCAATTATTATATGTAATGGTTAGCCCAGCCATGGACATCTACAATAGTGCTAACCTTATTTTATATCAAGTTTATGTGGAGAAGCAGGTACACTACTACTACTATTACTGTCATTGTAATTATATTAATATTATTATTATTACTACTGATACGAAATTATTGTCAGTATTAATATTATTATAGATATTATTTTATTACAAGGTTATGAGGGGGGTTATGAAGCATAAAAGCGATGTTGTTTCTGATATTTAATACTTTTTTATATTTCAAACGGTTCTCCACTTTTGCTCACAAAATGGAGCAAAATAACAATGAAAGACGTTGAAAAAATACAATACTATCAGGGTTAGTATTATTATAACTGCTATTACTACTACTGGTATAATTTTTTTTTTTTATTTTGTGAAAATCGTTCCAGACAAGGCATGACACCACTTGATGTAAGAAGCTAAAATAAAATAATCACTTTTAGGTCAAAAACTAGCCAATGATAAATTTTATATTGATAGATTCCAGCCCGAAACAGCAGTTCTTCCTCCTTTGTTAGAAACATCTCATGGAATGTGAGGACTAAGGGACAAAATAAGTTATGTGAGAGTTATGATAGCTATTATTATTATGACATCACTATTGTTACATTTCTACTGCTATTATTGGTACATAGATGAATAACAACCTTAATACATTGGACCTAAATGGGCCAAAGGTCAATGAATAATGACATTTTGGTAATCGGTTGTTTCCCCTTTGCAAAAGATTTTTTTTGTTTTTATTATTTGTGACTCATCTTTTCTTTTTATCCCTGTTTTGAACCAGGACGAGTAGCAACTCTTTCAAGGAAGATTTTGTTGGGACTCTTTCTTTTTTTTTTTTTCTTTTTTTTTTTTTTTTTTTTTTTGATTTGGAACACTTTTCACCACTTGGACTTTGATCGACTGACGAAAACGATTTTGTAAAAATGATAAAGATATTAACCCCCCTCCCCCTCCATAAAAACAAAAACACTTGGTGATAAGGAGAAGCAGGAAAGTAAGAATATTCAATCAAGTTTTTAAAGGGCTCAATTCGAAATCAAATCCCTTATAGATTCCCGAGTTAGACCATAAGGTTCCCAATTTTGGAAGGATTCGCAGAAAGGTGTGAAAATAATAACCAAGCTGAGAATGGTAGTCAGAGTGTTGTCATATTTGGGCTGGTGAACCTCTGGCCCATTTGTGCGTTCTTAATAAGGCACAGAAATGTATCTGCAATTTAATTGGGCTTACCCATTCTGCAACCTCTCTTTCTCTCACATGTGATGTTGCTAGTCTCAGTCTTTCTATAGATACCATAAGCGGGGGGGTGGGGAGGGCTTAAATACGATATTTTAATTTGTCCAGATTTCGTATATATTATTATAGAGTCGTAATTTCAAAAGTAAAATAAAAAGTATTTGGGTGCCATCAGCTAGAACCGAAACCCAAAGCAAACCTGTAGCATTCAAAGCTGATGACGTTACCACTGTACCAACATGACACACATTTGAATGATTAAAAATAAACTACGATGACTGTACAAAATGTATAACGATTTTTTTTCAATTTTGACCCATTTTTTGACCCTTTAAAAACTATTTTATCCGGCTAAAGACACATAAAAGAAAGGTCCATAAAAAATCCAGTTACTTGAGGCCCCTAGTGCTGCTCTGTCTTTTAGTTTTGGAAGAGATAGAGTTTAAAAATATGGAGACGGGGTTCCAGTTAGTTTTATTATTACTACTAGCCTGGATGCCCGGCGTTGCCCGGGTGTTGTTTGGAGTTGTGTGTTGAGCAAAAAAAACCCCAAAAAAAGTGGTAGTAGGTAGGCAGGTTTGAACCCGTACCGCGAAGGAGGAAAAGAACGTGTAAAAAAAAAAAAAGTGATGTCTTTGCTGTTGTGTCTATCGCCAAACTGAAAGTAGTAAAGGTTTAAATTAAGGCTAGTCAACCGAAAAGAGGGGATGACTTTCGAAAATATCAGTGAAAAAAGTGACCCCCTCTCTGTCGAAAAGTTCCCAGCTGTGGGTGAAGGAATTAATGGTTTTAGTCAATGTTTTGATATTTGTTGTCTGAAGGGTTGAGTTTCAAAACGATACCGATCTTGTGAAAATCCGTCGCCTCGGTCAAAAGTTTGAGGCAGTCATACAAACATACATACATTTAAACAGACGAGTGAAATTTATATTATAGATTACAGCCTGTTGCATGCTATTTGGGCAGGAATAGGCATTGACAAATGCACATTTCTCTTCAAGAAGTCTCATAACAGAAACGTAACCAGTTTAGCACTTTCCTGACCTCGCAAAGGTCATTCGGTTCAGAATGCTAGAAACAAGAAAATGAATGTCAGGAATCATATTTTTTTATTTTTTTATTTTTTTTATTTTTTTTATCAGCACTCAAAAACAATGACTTTTTTTTTTTAAATTGCAATTGTGATACTTTGTACTCTTTGTTGTATTTTTTTACACTTGATTTTTTTTTTAATAAAAGAAATAGAATTTGAAAAAAATGTCAAAATGGCTTCCTTCTTGTTTTCTTTGAATTTTGTAAAAGATGTGATGCACTTAACAGATGCCATAAAATCGACAATGACTTGTTTAAAATCCTATCAGATATAATATGCTGAGGTATTTCATGTTCGTATATACATTATCGCTTTTCACACACATTTGAAAAATTGAGATCGCCTGATCAACAAAGATGGTGATTTCATTAATCCAATAGTAAATGCTCGGATAAACTCAAAGCACTAGTACCCACTCAACGTAAATACTCCTATAAACCAGACAAGCAGCAAAATCCCACCCCTACACTGTAGATGCTGGAAAATATCCCACCCCTACCCTAGATGCTGGAAAATAAGTTCTTGATGAGCCGTTCCATATAAGTTATCAAATTTACCAAATTTTCATTACTAATGATTACTATATTGTCCAATTTCTACTGTACACTCTTTAACCCTTATCCTTGAGTGGCCTCTTGGCCTTGATAATGTGGTGATGCCTATGTAAAAAAAAAAACAAAAACCTTTTACTCAAATAGCTTCTTCTCTCAAGCAGTTAGACTTTGAAATTCCCTCCCAGACCCTTGCTTCCCTGACTGTACTGACATGCAGAAGTTCTAGTGTAATGTGAACAAACATCTCGGTGTTCAACTCCCTACATATTATCCCGGCAAATCTTGTCCCTAGTAGTAGCCCTTTATGACTTAGTGGCACTGTTCTATTGTTTGGAGCGCATAACCAGTAAAAAATTAAAAATAAAAATGTTGCTAAGATTAACAATTCCAACTTTACAAATTTTAAAATGAATTGTTCCCAAATCAAATTATTAGGTTGGTGCAAAAATAATGTTATTTGATGTTCAACTTCAAGTCAAAAAACAATTTTTTTTGCACTAACCTATTGTCTCATCAACTAAAACAATGATAAATATATTTCAAAAAGTAACATTTAATTTCATTGATTTGAGAAATATTTACTTGACTATTTTTACGGTAGAAAGACAGAATATTTGTTTTAAAAAGAATTAAATTGCTAAAATTTTAAATCCAGAAAGAAGAAACATTCTTTTTATCTAAAGAATGCTTAGCTGACTGTGAGGACGATAGAACTATGATCAAGGGGAGCTAACTCATTTTCCGTTTACCTCTATGAGAGTTCTCGCATGGAGAACAGGATGAGACAAACGCTGGCAGGCACAAACGAAAGAATACCTTAAAAGCGCATTAAATATAACCAGTTATGAATATTAAAGATTTGCTAAACTTATTAATATTTTTTTTTTTCAAAAGAAAACATTAGTAGGAAATTGTGTATAGAATTCTGAGTAAAAACGCTAAACAAAAAGATCACTCTAAATATTTTATGGGGTATATTGAAGCAGTTAATTTCCAAAAAAGCTGCCATATTTTAAAAACCAGTTTTGTCAGTGCTTAATTTCATTTTTTGATTTTTACAGAACATTCTGCCTTTACTTTAAAACCCAGGTGGTTATGCTGCTTACTCTTCAAAAAATATTTTTTAAAAGTAAATAAAACTCAAAACGAAGCTAAAAATAAGAATAGTTATCATAAATTAAATTAATATTTGCAAAAAAATAAGAAAACTTAATATTTGCACAGTGAATTAGTTTGCTCTATCACTTCTGTGAAAAGCAGGCAAAACTAATCGATAAAATATGGCACTCTTCAAAATACTTCACTGATGCCTGTGTACACAAAGATTCTGTCTTTTTGTGATAGGTATGTATGTGGCACAATAACGTAGTTCCCATTTTGGGGGAGCTGGGGGGGCTTATACATTAATAAACCTTATGCTTAACTTGTTCTGTACTTGCGTGGAGGCAAGCACACACACATTTCAGTGAGTACACATTTTTAAAGGTTGACACTATTGGTACATGAAGATTGACAGCTGTTTATGAATTAGGTGCATCGAATAAGCTATGCTGATATTTGAATTTGAAAAGCAAAATATGAGCAATGAAACATTTCTCTTTCTCTTTTTCACTCCCTTTCTCTCTCTTTCAAGAAGAAAGTGAGAATTGAATATATAATTGTATCGTTTTTAACCAGTTGAAGCTTGGATTCTGTATGCAACAGACAAATATAGCAGTTTTGACTAAATATGCTCCTCCATTGTTAAATGTAAAATAAATTTATATATTTTTATAAAAATGCATTTGTTTGCTATTTCTATACAAGCGTTAAATTTCAGCATGCGGTCCCTGCCATTTAATGCTGACAATGGAAATGCTGCCTGTAACAACGCAATGAAGACTCAAGAAGCGACCCATGCCAACCAATTATAGCCAATGACATGCCGACCCATTGATGTTTCCATGTGCCTATTGTTTGTTATCGTGTCTAACACTGGGGAGCTGATTTTCTTAATTGTTATATACTGGGTGGTATGACGGTGACGTCTATTCTGTTTTGTTGTTGTTCGTCTTTGGAAGAGTCTTAGTGTTTCATCTAGCCAGGGTACATTCTATTGCATTAGCACCAAGCCTGTAATTTAACTATCAGAGATTTTTGAATATCTCGATAGATAGAGAGATAGTTTGTTTGACATTTATACACATGTTTGTTGTAAGCGTCTCTGATTGGAATTACCCTGTTCATTTATCAATGAATAACGGGACACTGTTATAAACAAAACTTGTTTTATTTATCAAACATTCATATATATTTACACTATACGGCAGTGGAGGTGGTGGAGAGGGATGTAGGTTGCGAACGTGGCAGGCAGTTTATCGTCGTCTGTCCTTGTTTCTCTCTCCGCGTCTCTGTTTGTTTTTTGTTTATCATTTCTCTTTTATGGATTTTCGATCTCGTAACCCATTAACCAATTTACGTCATCAACCCATATTCTGACCCTCTCGGTGTTTGCTTTTGGTCTTACCTGTGGCCGAATTACGTCATCTCATTCCCGGGTTTCATTTTTGTCCGTCAGGGTTTAAGTTCATTCGAAGTTTGCTCCATTCAAAGGCCTGACCCATAAAACGACTTGCGTCATAGGACCAGGTCATCCAATTCCAGGTTCCAGGTTCCATTTTTGATGGCCCACATTTCGAGTTCATTTGCACCTTTCCTCTCCCTAACATCTGCCATTTAATGCTGACAATGGAAATGCTGCCTGTAACAACGCAATGAAGACTCAAGAAGCGACCCATGCCAACTGATTATAGCCAATGATATATCGACCCATTGATGTTTCCATGTGCCTATTGTTTATTATCGTGTCTAACACTGGGGAGCTGATTTTCTTAACCAAATCACACTCCCCGGCAAACGATAGGGTCATATGTATAAGAGCACCTTACATCCGTTTCCGCTGTACTTTTCTTTCTCTCTCTTTTTTCCTGGACACAGCGCTATGCATACATATGACAACAACGCTCTCATATTTGCTACACAGACTCCTATGCCGCACTCATGCAAAGAGACTCTTCTGTAACTTATTTTATACCTCTTATGCTATCAAACTGTTTCTCACTACTTATGAAACTTTACTGTGAATGAATGTATATTGGTTATATAATATAATTTCAGCAATCTTGAGTATTCATTTTTGGTTAAGAGGACCAAGCAACCTTTTCTCTAATCCTCTACACAGTAAAAAAAATAAAGGCATTCTGAAAAGAAAAATGAAAAAAAACAAAGGCTTTTTGAAAAGAAAAATGACATCCATTCAACAACACAATTAAACTAATAGCTGGTAATGGAACAAAATGGAAACCATCAATTCTTATGAGATGAAATAAAAATTATAGAGTGCAGAATGGCTCAAAGAAGCAGCATATATGGTAAGCAGTCCTTGTATAGAATTTAATTATTAATAATAGATAAGGTCACCATTAACAAATATATATATATACCTAGAAAGTTGAGTTTTTCTCTCTCTGACATTGATATTAAAAGCTTTCTTTTCTCATTTAAAAATATTAAAACAAAATTTTTAATATACTCAGTCATGAGTATGTGATCAATTACATGAAGGTTAACTAATTTGATATTCATTTGAAAAGCAAGCGTTAATTAATTACTCATTTTTTATTGTTTCTTGGTTGATTGGTTTCATTACAATGAATTCTATTTATCCATAGTTTCTACATAATTACATAGAATTTAAGATAAAAACGTTCTAGCACATGGAATATTTTTATCTCTCTCATATATATATATATATATATATATATATATATATATATATATATATATATATATATATATATATATATATAGTCTAAAGAAGCTTTGAATAAAAAAATGCAAAAATAAAGGATGCAGTTTAGATTCCCGGAAGGAAAAACAAAATTTAATTTTAACCTATCGCAGACTACATAATCCGATTTCTAAAAAGTTTATAATGACCAAAGATAATTCATTTATATAAGGATGAAAAAAGGCCTTAACTAAAATTCTTAAATAGAAATAGACTTAGCACTTGCATAAGCCGATTTCGCAAGAGTCTTCAATTTTAAAACAGAATTTAACTACATAAGGATGAAAAGAGAAAACCTTAACTAAAATTTTGTAAATAGAAAACGGGGATCATCAGCTGCTTACCATATAACTGTTTTGGAGATTTATAATATATATATATATATATATATATATATAAGTGACTTTATCGGTGTGTGTATTTGGATCTGTAGCACAATTGACCTTGGCAGGGTAAGTCGAATAACACATTACTCCTGATATCAGTTTTGCATATGTGCAAAAATTAAACATTCATAGCTCAAATTTGCTTAATTTTTAACCTTTAGTATCCATCTGTCTGTAGCTCAGATGGTAACGATGCTGAAGAGATAAATGATGAGTAAGGCTTGAGAGCTAAATGTTCTGGTTTCGATTCCAGTGGATGGTACCTAAGTCATATTTGTTTTTTTTATAAGTTTTGAAATCATTACTATGTATGGGATAGCAATCAATAGAGAATTAACTTTACAATAATAAAAAATCCGCATGGATTAAAATATAATATTTATGCATATTTTATGACTGGGCAACGCTGGGTGGCCTACTGGTATATATACAGGGTGTCTCAAAAGAAGTTGAATTGATCAAATACAAAATGGAACAACAGAAGCAGCAAACCAGAGAAAAAAGATTTCAGAACAGCTAAAATAACCCTACCAAAGTCATCATGAGTCGTTACACCACCATGGAGCAGATATTTATCATAGAGTGGTACTTTCAGTCAAATTCAAATTTCAAATCCGTCAGTTTCTTTTGGGACACCCTTATATATATGTAGTAATAGATTATTTAGACTGTTGTGCTCATCTTTTTATTTGCACAACGTTTTGGCCGATGTAACCTCCGACTTTCTTGAGGTGTATCATGTTAAATTTGAGAATCTGTACGAAATTTCCAAGGGAACTGTTTATTTAATCCACAGTGGAGTATAAAATGTAGTAATAAGTGGTGATTGATAGTGTAACAGTTTACATCTAAAAACAAGAATTCATATTAGAATTGTCTGCAAGGACTAATGACGTAATGGATAAAATACTATGTGTTTTCAGTTGTATGTGACACTCTTCTGAAGGTTGTTTGATCCTATTGCAAATTACTTAAGACTTCTACCCCGTCATGAGAGCGTGCTATCTCAGTGAATTAAATAAAGGGTTCCGTTTGAAATTCCTTGCAGATTGCCGAGTCTAACAGAAAGATCCCAGAGTTCAACAAGATACACCTGAAGAAGCTCAGAGGTTACATCGACCTAAACAGTGTGTGAATAACAATCAAGATGAGAACAGTAGTTTGAATAACCCGAATAATACAATGGCTGGTTTATTTGCTATTGATTTATTTATTTAGTTGTGTCTTTTAATTTTTATCTTGTCTGTTTTGCATAAGACGACTGACGATTATTTTGTTGTAATTCAAAACATTTAGTATTTCTCTACTCAGGATGAATAACATTTTTTTTTTTAATCCTTACCTGAGGGTCAGTTAATCTACTTAGGAACTGAAAGATTTTCGGATGGCGCTGGGGGAGGTGTGGTGGTGGGGGTTATAAGTAAACTTTTAAGAGAAACATTCAGAAGCACAAGATACATGCAGATGACATCTATTCCCCCTCCTCCTTTTATTTTTTATATGGGCATCATTTTATGCAAGAACTAGAAGAATACCCGTCCTAGGACGGGTAAAATCCATTCCCGCAAACAGAAAAGTTTTGTACCACTTTTATGCATCCTTACAAATATTTAAAATCACAAGATAATATTCTGCTAAACATTATGCCTAGAATCCTTATTATGATTTTGTTCTTAAAAAGTTAAGCTAAGTGTTCGAGTATAATTGAGGGCGAGTCAAAGGCTCCCTTTTCATTAGTTTCTACATTCCCAGGATTACCTCACCCTCCCTTGATCCTCCTCTTGTAATGCTGAGTGTTTAGCAAAGGGGCATGAAGTACTATTCTTTAAGTGTTTGGTATGACTTGACCGCTGAGTCTCCCAGCTCATCATGTCAGATGTTCTTATATTCTTAGAAAATATCTAAAATTTTAGGCTTAAACTTCAGGGGTCTTAAAAAATTGAAATTCAAGGAAACTTGCTTAATTGGTGTCTAATGACTATAGATCAAATTTAATGCAAATCTGAAATATTTGAATTTTTTAAGGTTGAGCTCATCATTTTTTTTTTCCATTGTATTTTTGTATTAAGCCATAGTCATAAAATCGTTAGCAATAATCAGAGGCTACTAAGCTAATTAGAAAATTTTAGGGAGTTGAGTTAGTGCTTTTCGGCACTCCCTAATAAAATAAATAATTCGACACAAGCTACTGAATAAACAAACAAACAACTTCGTAAAACTTAACAAGGAAAAGGTTCATTGAAGCGAGTCAGGGTAAGCTGCCCAAAAGATATAACTCAGATAAAACTTGTCTGCCTTTGCCCGGTAGTTATTCCCAAGTAGAAATCGTCGATACCGGCAGAGAGAGAGAGAGTGAGGAAACAGGTCTGCTCTCTTTGGCCTCTGGCTGGAAAAAGGAGGAGTTTTTCTCGTCCGGAATGGAAGCAGTTAGAGTTCCTTAGGGGGTAAGGAAGGTCCCTGTGCTATGCCTCTGATTGGTCAGTATGTGCCATATCGCACAGTCAGGGGAGGCACTGACACACAAGAAAAGAGTTCTATTTGTTTCTGCTACAGAATATATAACTTAGAAATATCATGATTGTTAGCCAATACAGAACTCCGAAAATGTGAGAGTGATACATGTTCATTCACACAATTCTGAGGCAACACATTCAGGACTGCAGAACACAATGTGAAAGGAGATTGCCAGTACGTCTTTAAACAAACACCAGTGTGATTATGCAGAGGGTCTAATGTGAATGTATATCATCACAGGTCTGTTCAGCCACAGCACAGGGTGATATTTAAGCAAGAACCAAGAAATAATCTGTAGGCAACAGAAGCAACTGTTACATTCCAGCAAGTAGACAGCAGATACAAATCCAAGCAGATCATATAGGGTTGTTCTAGGGAATATGTAGTATATATCTCATGGTACGACGCTGTAGACACTCAAGAGAACCAGAGAACACCTTGCCAACTCCATTGGACACTAGGGATCCATATTCCAAGTCCTATTATTATAAATCCTAAAAAAAAACTTTAAAAATGTTTAAACATAATAAAAACTTCTCAAATGCCCTTGTGATGTTAGACTGTATAAGGGTATTAACATTGGTCAAAATTTGATTGTTCCTTTTTTAATCAGAGTTTTTCAATTATCGATACTTATCAATGCAAAATCCTATCCAAGAACACTCCCTGACACAAAGTACATTTGTGAGAAATTTCTTAAAAAAAAAACAAAAAAAAAACTCACACACACACACACACAAAGTGCTTTTTATATACATTATTCGGTCATGTTTAGGACGCATTTTTCTGTCACTTTCGGTCCACAAGTGTAATAGGTATATCTCTGTCCTGTATGTTTTCTAGGGCCAGGTTTTTCTTCTTTTTTTTTTTAACATCTTTTTCTTTCCTACTTCCTTGCTGCGACATCACCTTGCACATGGCTCGGTCTTTTGCATACACCTGCTGCTGCCATATGCACGTCCCCACTCAGTTACCAAAAGCATTACTTTTGGAATGCTTCTTGTATATATATTTACTTCTTCCTATATAATTGTAAATATGTGCAGCACAAATATGCATGCTCGGCCATGGAAAGAAGAAGGAAGCATAACTAAAAATAAGAGAAGTCAGACCACCCAAGAGATATTCTCCATTTGAAGAAAATAAGACCCTCATTGAGTAAAAAGACTCCCTACTGGAATCAGCTTTGTGAAAGGATTAATGCTCAGAGTTATCTGCAGGTAAGCCCCAGGAATGGAGAAGGTTTTAAATTTTCTCTCCAGTGTACATCTTGAGTGCTATACCTCTGAGTGTACAAACAGTGAGGAGGGGTACTGCATTATTTTGTGTTTTGCGCAAGAATAGCCTGGTGGCGCTGATCCCTCTCCAGGCTTTAGAGCACAGGTCAAGATCATTTAAGGATGAAAGATCCCAGAAGATGGGAAGGGGAGGCAATCATAGCATAACCTCTGAAGGAGGAGGAGGAGGAGGAGGAGGAGGAGCAAGGATAGAAGTTAAACACCTGAAGCGGGCAGTTTGGTTTCTGGGGAGCTGGCTGCGGTGCCTCTCCAAGCAGGTTGAATCTTTTAGGACTCTCAGTAAAGCACCGCACTAATGAGTATTGTGTGCTTCAGTCTGGTCAAAGATTCAATGCTGTAAGTCGAAGTAAGTAGACAGGTACTATTTGAAAACTAAAAAAATAATAAACATTTGTTTATAAATTGGACTTTTGGTTTTTCTTGGTATGAGGACTTTTTTGTTGCAGTTAATTGGATGTGAAGTGAACAGATGCACACGGTACATATTTGCATAATAAAGTAAAGCTGAAATTCTGCCAGTTTTACTATTTGCAACAAGAACATTAGTTGTGATGCTGCCTGATAATGTAAGGCTCGGCTACAGTCTTACTTCTTCATATTGCACGAAGTATTGCATGGAAATGTTGAAAACTTCAAAAAAAATAAAAATTATCTGATCAAACTGAAATTTTCTATAGTGATTACTGTTATCAAAGAACATCAGATGCACACATCAAATTTTGAAAAAAAAAATCTAATGTAACTAAATTTTTCAATGTGAGGGTCATAAAAAACAGGACTTCATTGGTTAGATTATTGACTAAGTAGTCAGTCTCTACAATGAATAGAACCAAAGTTATGAGTATCACCCAAATGTTTCACCTTTTCAATGAACTTGAGTTTGTTATAAATATCCTAAAATTAACTCCATTCCAAGCTAGACTGTAATCAATATTTTGACCAAGTTTGGAGATAATTAGTCAAGTGATATGAATACTAGGCTGTACACAATTATGGATGATGGATGGATGTCCCTTAAACCTCGAGGTTGTTAGGAGAGATACTGCATTATTTCGTGTTTTGAGCAAGAATAGCCTGGTGGCACTGATCCCTCTCCAGGCTTCAGAGCACATACAGCACCTTAATCAAATGGTTACTCATTTTAGTAGTGATCAATCTCAATGATACACAAATACAGTGACAAACAAACTTGAGAGAAAACTTGACCTCCTTTCCCACAATCAAAACATGTTGAATTATTAAAAACAAACAATATTTTGAGGATTACTATTAATAGTATTGATTTTGTCTTGCCTATCAGCTTAATCTTAATAATTATAAAACTACATGGACCGTCTGGGCGTCTTTGCTTGTTTGAATCTTGTATTATAATGAAGTTGTATTCTTGTCAGTTTGTTCACAATTTAATTAAATATTTATAAAAACGTACACTGTTTCACAAATTAATTTTCATACTGAAAAAGAACTTATATACACTTTTATTCTGGCATGATTTCTATATATACCATTTATTCAAAAGAAATCTACATTCAATGAGTAATCTCATTTGCATATTACATTAAAGAAAATCTATTTTAATAATTAGCTGGATTTTATTAATTGTTTGTTGAAATAGAATCATTTTAATGGTTCTATTTAGAAGTATTATTTAAAGTTAATTTATTTAATTTATATTAAATTTAATTTATTTTCATTTATTTTAATAACTGACAATAGTTGTGTTTCAAACCGGAAGTAAGCTTATTTATTTAAGCTATGGGAGTTATTTTGTATTTTAAATTATTAAAGTTATTTCGCGTTTGAGTTTCATAAACCAAGATGGATGTGTTTTCTGCTTCTCGAAATTCAACATGTGGTCACTTTTCGTAACAAGTTAAGGATATTCGGTGTATATTAAATAGTATGTGACTAATCCTTCCGCCCTGCAATATGTTTTGACCGGGCAAGGCCGAGTATATGCACCTAGTAGATCATAAATATGAGAGAGGAGAGTTTAATTTTTTACAAATATATTTACATATTCATATAACTTCCCTTTGTTCCTTCATGTGCCTAACAGAAAATAGAATTTCCATGAACAGAGTTTCCTTCCAAGAACTTTGCATCTTTGGAACACATTGTAACAAGATGGCTTTACCGAGGGTTACAACATATGTCAATAAGTATTTGTCATAATCTAGCCTCATAGGTCTGGAATTTCTTTTATTTCAATTATTTTCAAACCTTTCATAATATTATTCATTCAACTAATTATCTACTACACTAGCCTGGGTGCCCGGTGTTGCCCGGGTGTTTGTAGGTATGTGTTGAGAAAAAAAAAAAAAAAAGTTGTAGTAGGCAGGCAGGCTTGAACATGTGACACGAAAGTGGAAAAGAAAGTGGAGGGGTGTGTAAGGGTGTTGGTTGCGCAAAAAAAGAAAAGAGAAAAAAAATTGATTCTAGGCAGGCAGGCAGGCTCAGACCCGTATGGCGAAGGAAAAGAAAGTGAAAAAAAAAAGAAGAAAAAAAAAGAAAAACCGTAATTCATTAGCCGTTGCACCCATCGCCAAACCATAGGTTTAAATTAAGGCTAGTCAATCGAAAAGAGGCAATGACTTTTGAAAATATCAGCGAAAAAAGCGGACCCTGTATGTAGAAAAGTGTCCAGTTGAGGGTGAAGGAATTAATGTTTTTAGCAAATTTTTCGATATAGTGTCGAGCTTCAAAATGATACCAATCTCATGAAAATCCATTGCCTCTGTCAAACCTTATTGTGAGACATACAAATATACATACATACATTTAAACAGACAGGTGAGATTTATATTATAGATTAACTCTTTTCAAGGCTAAAAGCCACTTGAGGATTAGTGGTGACTCATTAATAAATAAAACCAAACAAAGATAAAAAAAAATCTAATGGATTTATTAAAGAAATACAAAAAAAAAAAAAATCTGGATGTTTCCTTACAAAGATGACACTCCATAAAAAATAAGCGCTGTATTATTTGCTTGAATTGTACAATTTTTGGTGTGACTATTCCGATAGTAATGAACTCTTGGAATTTTGGTGTATTTTGATGACAAAAAATAAATAAAAAAATAAAAGAAATAAAGAAAAATACCCACTTTCTGTGCAGCAATGAATCTACCCGTAGCTTTTTTTTTCAGAAAAGGCAAAAAGAAAAAGTTAATTTTACATTTTGGTATTTTGGATATGACAATAAAAATTACAATTACCGCCCTTGAAAATTTATGAAAATCTAAATTTTTGGAAGGTTCTCCAATTTTTCATGAAATCGCTTTGATACTGATAACACTATTGTGCATATATATATATATATATATATATATATATATATATATCTCTATATAAATAAAATGAACTCATTTTTTCCCGTGGGATTTTGACATTAATAGGATTAAAAATCAAGATATTTCATGCAAATACATTATGCACAAACGGCAGAACAATATCTGAGGTTTGTTATAGGCTTATTAGTTCTCAAATTCCTCGATAATTTTAGATTTCTATACTTTTTCTGCTGAGAAGTCACGGCCAAAATCGGTTAAGATCAATGGAAGTGGTAAAATATTTTCTCTCTTAAAAATTCCTCCTCCCCCTGCCACCACTTAACACCGTTTGGAGATCGTTCACAAGGAACAGTTGAGAAGAGAACACCGGTTTGGCTTCGTAGTTCTATCATGTTAAGTTATTTAAAATCACTAAACTAAGCTGCAGTGCTCTGTGGCGTAGTGGTTAGGGTGCTGGACAATTCACATTATATTTTCACGTTCGCGCCGACCTACCATAGTGGGTTTTTTTTTTTTTCCTAAACAACTGGAATGGACTTTTCTTGGTGGCCGAACTGTTAACGTTGCAGATTTTTTTTTTTTTTTTTTTTCACACTTTATTTTCCTACTTTTACTCATGACTCCGGGTTTGATCCTTCCTACTTACCTACCATAACATTTTTTAAAACTCCCCCCTCCCCCCGTCCCGGAAACAAACACTCGGGCAACGCCGGGTACCCCCGCTAGTATATATATATATATATATATATATATATATATATATGCACAATAGTGTTATCTTTGGATTTTACCATCATTGGAAATTTTACCCTTTACTAGACTATCCATTCACATGAAATCACTTTTTTATTCACCCTATTCCCTCTGCTTCACTTTTTGTTATCAAGTAAGATCTATGACTTGTAGTTTCATTTAATACTTTTGCAAGCAAAATCCGATCCCGCATTTTGCTAAATCCTACCATATGATGAGAAGGAAAGTATTTCTTCAAAACTCCACAGATTAAGGACCATCTATTTATTTAGTGTTTCCTTTTTTTAAATTAAATATGTTTTTAACTCTTTTTCAAAGTGTTTTTAACATGTTTTATTAACTACTTGCTCTTATTATAAGCTCTATCTCCTATTTGGTCTTATCGAGCTTTTACATCTGGTTGAGATTACTTTATAAATATTAATTTTTTAATATTTATAAATTACTTAAGTTTACCAAAATGATCCAAGGTGGCAAAACTAATCTGTAATTCTTATTTTATATATATATATATATATATATATATATATATATATATATATATATATGTATATATATTTATAATTTAAAGGAGATTAGAACAATAGTCTAAAGAGCTGAGTGTATTTTAATGTAACAGTGAAATTACTAGTTTTATTAAAATACAGGAAAGAAAAAGTGCTCGTTGTAATTTAGATATATAATAAGCTCGATAGGTAAATATCCTAGAGCTAATTCAATATTAAGTAATGTGATTGATAATTTAAAAATCAAATTATAATTAAATTAAAAATCAGTTTCACAAGAAGGAACAACAACAAAATCAATTATCTGTACGATCGTTTCGGAAAACCGTGTTTTTATTGTGGTAGACATCAAGTTACGGACAATAATTATTACATATAGTTTTTTAATAAACAAGGTCTCCTTGTCAGCAAATTTTAAAGGGTTTTTTTATTAAATCTAAAAGACACCATAAATAAGCCTAGCATTAAAAGTAATGCAGATGTATCTGAAAAAAATTGAAATAAAAGGTCTGGATTTAAAATTGATAAGAAAATTAATATGGGTTAGAGATAGAAAAGAAATAGAGTAAAATATAAATTTGAATTTAAATTATAAATTTGCTTTAAGTACAACATTACAAATATATACATGCATATATATGAAAAAATAGACACATACATACATATACATAGATATACAGGTATATACATAAAAATATAGGTACAAAAATTTACCTTTTAGTTTTTCGCCTTTTGAAATCAGAAACTATGGTTAAAATACTCATATGTGATGTTTGCTATAGCTTTTCACCTTATTGAATGATGAATTTTAAAAGGGGGACGCCCGTGCAATAAATTATTTCCGTTAGCGTACTTTTGATTTAAAGACGCCACGGTTTATATTTCAAATGTTGTTAGTATAATTACATAATGCAAGGGGGGATAATTAGTCATATTTTCTTTAATAAAAGGGCGCAAGGGAGATAATTAGTCTAACTTGATTTATTAAAGAAAAAAAAAAATTGTAATCTATTTTTACTAATAAGTAATTTTTAATGATTTAAGGTGGTTTATATTTATTAAATTTAAACCAACGTTTATGACTACATGTGAATATTAGTTCCTGTCTTGAATTTAATAGTGTGGTTGCATTTTTTATATCTTCATATTTTAAAATTTTTAGGGTCTCTTTTGTACATAGTGCACAGAATTTATCTCCTGGTTTATACGGTTTGCAAGACTCAATTACTCGCCATTTTAAGTTGAAAGAAATATTGTTATTTTTTAGTTGCCAAATATAGTTGGATAGAGTAGTTTGGTTTGACAGAGAGTTATTTTTAAAAGAATGTTTGTGCGTTGAAATTCTATGTTTTATTAGGCCAGATGTTGAACCAAAATATATTGCCTTTTGCTTATTGTAATTATTTTCCGTTAGGTCTGGTGCTGGATTATTATATGGTGGGTTGGTTTGTAATTGATCGGTAGATTGGTTTAAGTTCAATTTTTTTCAGATACATCTGCATTACTTTTAATGCTAGGTTTATTTATGGTGTCTTTTAGATTTAATAAAAAAACCCTTTAAAATTTGCTGACGAGGAGACCTTGTTTATTAAAAAACTATATGTAATAATTATTGTCCGTAACTTGATGTCTACCACAATAAAAACACGGTTTTCCGAAACGATCGTACAGATAATTGATTTTGTTGTTGTTCCTTCTTGTGAAACTGATTTTTAATTTAATTATAATTTGATTTTTAAATTTTAAATTATCAATCACATTACTTAATATATATATATATATATATATATATATATATATATATGTTAAAAGTCCATGTATGCTTCTAGAATAATGATTTAAAAAGGATATAGAGGTTTTTTGATGCATGAAAGCGATGTTACATTTTGTATTTAATATTTTATCTTTTATATTTCAAGTGGTCCTCTGGTGTTGGTCACAAAAAAATATTGAAATGGAAAAAAAAAAACAAAAAAACTTGAACCGCTTGAAATATAAAAAATAAAATATTAAATACAAAAAGTGACATCGCTTTCATACTTCAAACCTCGATAACCTTTAAATCACTATATATATAAATTCACAATGTTACTATTGTGCATTTATATATATATATATATATATATATATATATATATATATATATGAAGGAGAAAAAACGAAAATAAAAATTATAAATGAATAACACAGAATAATAATTTAGTAAAACTGTTTTAGAAATAAGCATGCAAATTATATTTGTTGTCTATAAAAAGATGTAAAACGTGTCTTTCTAAAAAAGCATTAACTTTTTTTATATAGATACCTGAAACTTTAAATTATGTGTGTAAATTGGTGGAACATTAGGAAAATAATCAAGAATAAATATTTCGGTTGATGTAACTTTTGCCATTAGTCAAGTGTATCTTGTCAAACTCTGAAATTTTTCTGTCGAACCCGAGAATCTGCACAGAATTTCTAATGGAACCTTATACTTAATCTATGGGCGTAGAATACTCCTTTTCCATTTCACAAGAAACACTAGACTAGCTGAAAACATTATCAATAATTTTCCCCACTCTTTATCTGTGCCTAAACCTAAACATAGATTTCATGATCAAAGCTTCTTTTTTAGAACTGCACGCCTGTGGAATTGTCTTCCGTTTTCCTGCTTTCCAGCTGTGAATAATATGGTTGTCTTTAAGTCCAATGTGAACAAGTTTCTGATGAGCCGTTCCACTTAAGTTAACAAATTTACCGAACTTCCATTACTATTGATTACTATATTGTCCTTTTGACTACTCTACACTCTTTAACCCTTATCCTTGAGTGGCCTATCGGCCTTGATAAGTGGTGACGCCTATGTAAAAAAAAAAAAAAAAAAAAAAAAAAAAAAAAAAAAAAAAAAAGCCATAACTGGGTAGAAGTAATTCGCAACTCGTATTTTGAGTTTGTGAGGATCGAACCTCCAACTTCTCAAAGAAAGCGTAACTTACAACTAGATTTACCAAGTACTTTATCCAATAGGCCACGGGTCCTTGCGGATGGAACAAAAGCATGCTGCCTCTGTGGATTAAATAAAAGGTTCCATTTGAAATTCTGTGCAGATTCCAGAGTTTACATCTGAAGAAGGTCAGAGGTTAAATTGACTGAAATATTGTGAAAACAAGATATACCTGCAGAAGGTCGGAGGTTACAAACGTTATGAAAATAACACTCAAGATGAGAACAGTAGTTCAAAGAATCCAAATAATACGAATAATCAATCCTCATCTAAAAAAACTTAGAAACATGTTCATACATAAGAGGTGTTTTTGAAGGTTTCACAATGCAGGAATGTACAGTCGTTGTAAGCAGATAAATAAACATAAATAATTCAATAATATTCTTTTATTTACCTGATTGATTTTTTTTTTTTTCACCTGTAAATAGTATTTATTCCAAAGGTCCTTTCGAGTGCATCACTCATCGTCATTAGAGAAATGTATATCCACTCTCTAAGCTGTCAAGCGGCTGTTGTGTTTAAATTTTTCTATAAATTTGAAACGATTTTAAGTTTAAATTAATTATGTTAACTGTTAACGTAACTAATTTAAACTTAAACTTAAAACAGCGTTTGCATTTTATAGAAAAATTTTAATACAATGGCCGCTTCACAGTTGACAGCTTAGAGAGTGGATATACGTTTCTCCACTGACGATGAGTAATGCACTCGAAAGGACGTTTGGAATAAATACCATCTATAGTTAAAAAAAAAAAACCAAATCGAACAGGTAAACAAAAAAAATATTGAATTATTATTTTGTTTACAATGATTGGACATTCCTGCATTGTTAAGCCTTCAAAAACACCTTTTATCCATTAAACAATGCTTCAAGCAAACCACAACATACTTCTTATATTCATACATAAATTCAAACATGTGATTGGTTGATAAAAAAAGGAATAGGCGGAGTACATATTACTAAGGCAGTTGTTTTTTTACAATGCCAAAACTAGAATTCAAATCTCACAAAAATCAAATCATGCAAAGAAATTGTTTGTTTGCAAAAGTTTGGAGGAGGAGGAGGAGGGGGGGGGCTTGACCAGAATTGTCCTGCTGGGCATACAGATAAAAAGACATTTAGTTTTTGTAAATAAATAAACATGGCCGATATTCATTGCCGAAATTGGAATTTGTAAATGCCCCAACAGTCTAAGAATTCATGATTATTGAAATATCAACGCCAAAATATTGGACGGTTTAAAAATGATAGGCTTTTTTTTATGATAGAGTGAATAATAAAAATAAACAAAAACAAATAAAAACAAAAAACAAAACAAAAAACAAAAAAACAAAACAGAAACAATCCAAGCATTCATAAATTGCTTTCAAACATTTTGCATCTTAGGCACACAAAAAAAAACAAAAACAAAAAAAAAACAGCAATTAATTTAATGAAATAAATAAAATTAAAACTATCACACTATTCCTATTATTAAAAATATATAACAAACATTGGAAACATGTTTAGTGATGTCTATACAGTGAAAATTTGACAAAGTATAAATTTTGGTTCTTGTCCAGAATTTTCCCCCCAATAATTTTAATAAAAACACAAAAAGAAAAATTTGTATGGTGTACATACTCTTAATGAAACAAAATGTAAATACCATATTCCAAAAAGTATGTAAATTGAGCAAGTTTTATTTTTGAAATGAGAAAAATTTTATGTGTAACCGAAGGGCAACTGTCTTGTCAGCTATTTTGTGAACAATCTAGAAAAAAAAAAAAGATAACTTAACAATAATTCAAACTTGCAAGATTTATGCTGTAAGGCCTACGAATTTCCATTAATTGCTTAAAAATTAGTTTCTTTATAAAAAATAATAACTATTTGATCAATATATGTGATTTTTGGAATATGATATTTTGATTTCGTCATGAGTACGTACATTTCTCCTTATTTTTTTTTTTTTTTTTAATATAAGGGTGGGGAGGGATTCTGGACAAGAATCTAAATTTTTCCATAAACCAATTATTCAAAAATATATATACTATAATATTTACCAGATGAACTACAGTGAAAATAAAATGAGATAGATATGGTATATAATTTTGATTTTGCATAGGGTTTCCGTGAAATACAATTTTTTTTTAAGGGTTCTTCTAGAATAAAAAAAGGTTGAAAACTTCTGGTCTGTACAGATGCATGGTGTAATCTACTTGACCACAGGTTTCATTTCCAAGTTTTCCTTCTCCGAGACTAGTTGTCTCAACATGTCTGAGAATCTAGTCTACCCTATTATTTCAGGAGGGCAGAAGAGATAGGTTCATACCTTTTCTAGAGGGTTTTAATGATAGTGATGCAATAGAACAGCTAGAACTTGAACACAACATGCTGAACCCACAATCAGAGTCTCTAAACACTAAACTTTGTCTTTGTGCGGCATGCACCCTGGCCAGGTTCAGCTGGCTTCTTTTAAAAGGAGGAAGTTTCTAGGGAATATTAAATTCACAAGAGGTCTCCATTTGTATTTATATCCACAATTTTAACAACGTTAATTTTTTGCAGGAAGGTGTCGCCGTCCTCTTACATACAGCACCTGGTATTTCCAAACGGTCACCCATCTGGTACTAACTTGGTTCAAGTTGCTCAACTTCTTATTGAGAACCGGTGTGTCAATACGCTTGATTATGCTGTACACAACCACTACACAGTAAAACTGCAGTTTAATGGCTTGAACATAATATGATAAAAAATTGTGTCCAAGCGATAAGTATTATTTTAGCTTCGTCGTCTTTGTTAAATATTAGGAAATGAAGAACCATTTTGAGTTAAAATCTACTTAGTATTACACTTGTAATCTTAAGATCATGCTTGAACTGTACATTAATGAAGTAATTGCAAGAAAAAAGAAAATGGAGTCTTCATAAAAATGGAAGTTTGCGATTATTTCAGCATATACAATTTACATTATTTTTTATTAAACTATGATCAGGCCACTAAACTGCGGTTTTATCCACTACACCATGTTGACTAGACCTTTGCATTGAGATACATGTGAAATTGAGCAGTTCAAAATAAAATAACAGGAAAACTTATCGATATATTTACTCATCAGTTAAAAATATTAGTGTACACAAAAATTCCGAAAAATTATCAAGTAGGATTTTAAAAATAAATAATAAAAATTTATTAATTTACTATTCAAACTCCATGTATGACATAGAAGATTATCTCCCTTTTGTAAATATAAACACAACAGTCTTGTCATTTGAAGTTTGTGGAGTTTGAAAGGTAAACTTATTTTACTTTGTATTAAAACTACTTGATAATTTTTTATACTTTTTTGTGAACATGGATATTTTTAATTGATGACTGATGATATGCATGTTTTCCTGTTATTTCAATTTAAACTGCCATATTTCACATTAGCATCAACCTTTAAAACCACACTATTGCCACTTTGGATTTCTGTATTAATAAACAGAAACAGTTAAATGTATCAGAATTTTTTTTTTTTTGTTTAAAAGTAAAAACAAATACAAAAAAGAAAAAGAAAATCCATGGAAGACCAGCTTCCACAATTATTTTTGTTCCATAAAATCCGACATTTAAATTCTTTAAATAAAAAAAAATGTGAATAATTAAATAAGATTTATGACTTGCAAAAACTGCAGGACGTCTAAGGCACAGTAATGCCTACAAGCACTTGTGCATTTTAATTTTCATTTTTGAAAACTTCCACTTGAAAAAGGAGGGGAGAGAGATAATTAAAAAAATTCATGCGGAAGTTTCAATTTTGTAAAAGAAAAAGTTTGTTAAAAAAATAAAGTCACATTTCCAAATGTCTGTTGAAAACTATTTATAATATATTTCAATGATTATTTTATATTTATTACAAAAGTGTAATTTTGTAATAATTTTAATTTTATAATTTATTTCGAAATTTTAATTATTTTATAAAACCTAAAAGTGCTTATTTTAATTCAACAAATGCACAGATAATTAAGGTTTTATTTTGTGTTATTGCATTAATCATGCCATTGTGTAAATTAACACAATGGCACGATTACCAAAAAGTTACATGAAACTTCAATATTTTTTTTGGATGCTTCTTGAATTATCTCCCTTTGTTCTGAGTGTAAGTTTTCAACAATGAAAACAAAATAATTGTTTCCAAAAACTACGAATGCATAAGTGCCTGTCCACCAAACAAAATTATAAAATAAATTTATCAGACAAAATAATAAATTTATCAAACAATAAAATAGAATTTTGTTTTGTGATAAAATGCTTCACTTTTTGATCTTAAAAAATTGTAGAGTTGAATCTTTTTTTTTCCCCTCCATTTTGTCAAAGATTGAATTGTCATTTGCGAGTTTGGGTAGCGACCATTTTCCTTTTTAAAATTCAAAATGGGTGCTCGACTTTTGAGGATGACACAGCAGATGGAAAAGATGAAAATTCGAAGGAAAGACTTCACACAATCAGGCTCTTCTCAAGCCACTGAAAAAATAAAATGAAACAAAATAAAATAATGTATAAAAAATAAATAAATTTAAATTAAGAAAAAAAGTGGGGCAAGACAAGAACAGCAATTAAAGGAAAATAGTGCAAAGAAGAGAAGATTGTTTATAAAATGACACATCTATTGGTGAGAAGTACAATAGAAGGATGAAGAGAGGGAGTGGCATAATAAAAAGGACAGACACAATATAGAAAAAAGGTAAGAAAAGAAGTGAGAGGGGGAGGAGAATAAGCATAGTAAGTAGTTTACCTTTTCTATTGTCAAGACAATTTGTCCTTTTTGTTGGTGTGATTTGAAGGTATCTGAAGAAAAAAAAAAGACAATATCAGGTCTTTACAGTTGTCATAGCAACATAATAGGTTCATTAAAACAAAGAAAAGAAAAGAATGGTAACATCCTATTTTAACTATGTGTTAATGCAATCCTTAAACAAGATTTAAGCTTCATTAATATTAAAATTTCAATTAATTTCATGCCAGTGAACTGTATGTTCTTTGCTAATAGAGTCAAAGATGTTCAAATTCTTCAACCAGCATTGGTAGTCATCTCTTGCACTGATAATTGTGTAAGCATAACACTAGTGTCTTTAGGTATAAAAATAATTACTTATAACTAGTGAGACCTGTGGAAATTCCACAGGGGACTCATTCATATGTAATATATTGATGTTAGCATCCTGTAGATATTCAGTGTAAATGGAGACGCTTGAATATTATTATAACTTTTTTGTTAAAACTACAAAAGTACTTATCTAAGCTAGCACGAATGCCCAGCAAAGCCCGGCCATAAAATATGCTTAAAAATGATATTTTAATTCTTGCAGATTTCATATATATTATTATAGAGTTAATGTTCTATCGGTTTTTATCTATTCTATATATATATAAAAGCGATAATGTATGTATGTATGTATATTTGTGTGTGTGTATGTGTGAAATGCTGCTAAAAACCTTTGACGCGATGAAAATTCACAAACTCGGTATTACATCGAAGCTCCATCCTTTGCTCGAAAAATATCGAAAAATTGGCCAAAAACATTAACTTTTTCACCCCAAAATCGACAATTTTCAACGGGGGTGGGAGTGGGGGGGGGGAGAGGTCAACAAAAACGGTCCTCTCGTGACAATGACAGATTCCATGCATGCATCAGATGACGTCGTGACCTGATTTACTTTAAATAGTTGAAAAATCGAACAAACTTCATGTACGTTGCTTTAGCTCAGTGGTTAAGGCTTTTGTTCATTATCTAAACGTTTTGGATTCGAATCGTGGTGTGAGATGTTTTTTTTTTTGTTTTTTATCGATTTTTTAAATTTAAATATTGAATCAGCGTTATTTAAGCCATTTTTCACGTAATTTTCGTTTTTCTGGGTTTTTTTTTTACTTCGTTTATTCTTAGCAACAACAAAAAACACCTGGGTACTCACCGATTTTTTAAATTTTAATATCGAAACAGGCTTATTTAAGCTATTTTTCACGTGTTTGTTTTTCTGTTTTCATCGTTCATTTGCCTTACATTATTTATTTTTGTGTTTTTTTTTCCCGCTTAAGTGTTAATGTTGTTTTCTTTTTTTTACTTCGCTTATAACAAACAAACCTTCGTCGTCGTCGTAACGTTCGACGACTTCCGGCCGCGCACCTGTCAATTTGATTCTTAAATAAATTCAAACATCTTTCACTAACTCATTCTGGCTGGCCGATTTTATTTTCAAACTTCGCCTCAGGGTTTCGGGTTCGATCCTATCCCCTCCCCGGGTTCTTTTTTATTTAACACCACACACATACCTCCAAACACCCGGGCAATGCTGGGTACCCCCGCTAGTATATTATAAAGTTGCGATTTCAAAAATAAAAAAATATATCCTTATGACTTGGGTGCATTAGCTTGAATCGAAACCGAAATAAAATCTTATGAAAAAAATATATGTATATGCATATAACTTGAGTTCCTTCAGCCATAATTGAGACCAAAACCAAAACTTATGAAGAATTCTTGATAAATTATTTATAAAAAACAGATGACTTCAGTGCCATCAGCTATAATCGAAACTGAAACCAAAACTTATGACAAGAAATGGAAGTACATAACAATGACCTGGATGTAAGCGTGACACAAAAAATAACACACACGCTATCGTATTAATATATAAATTTATAATTATTATCGCCCCTTTAAGAAATAAAAGTTGAAAAAAGTTGAGCACTGTCTGGAAAATTGAAAACGTTGGTCAGCTTACCTTGTGTGCGAAATCATGACTTCCTGTTACTTGATCACTCTAAGATCATCTGCATTAAATGTTAAGCTTCATTAGGTTAGTATCTGTAGGTATTAAACTGATTATTTATAATTATACAGTGACCATCTCTGTGTGAGGAACGATCTCTACCAATACTCTATCAATTTTTGGTCTACAGACTTTAAACTTAATATATAGGAGATTTGAACCTATGAAACAGATTCGATTTGGATTTTTAGCCAGTAAAAATAGTTGCTAAAGGGTCAAAATTGAAAAAAAATTGGAACTTGGCAAGTGTAAGTCGATTAAACATGCTATTTTTATGCATACATTTATATATTTAACATGTTATTTTTGGAAGTTTTTGTATACATATAGATTTAGGTCAGACAATAACGAATAAGGCTGGAGAGCTATATTTGATATCGATTCTAGCTGATGACACTGAAGTCATATATTGTTTTAAACTTTTGAAATCACTAATATAGTTTGGTTACAATATAATAATCAATAACTTATTGCCCCTATAAATAAAAAATACAAAATCTGTATGAATTCAAATATCATATTCAAGCGTATTATACGACTGGGCAATGCCAGGCAGCCTGCTAGTATATATATATATATATATATATATATATATATATATATATATATACACTAGCTGTGTTGCTGTGACTCAATTTGTTAAAATGGAACACATTCCTCATAAAAAATTGCATTTTGTATTGTTTATTTTATTATTTTTGCAATTTTTTTTTTATCAATAAAAGTTGGGGGGGTTTTCCCAAGAAAAGGCGAATTTTTACCTTAAATTGGTGAAAGTTTTTGGGGTTTTTTTCAGGAAAACTTGCACTTTTTTTTTAAAAGAAAGTTGGCAGTAAACATTTCTTTTTGAAAACAGAATTTTTATTATAAAAAGAAAATATGAATGTTTAATACGAACACTGTAAATAGTTAGGTGAAAGCAGAGAAAAGTTACATTTTTTTTTTTTCAAAAGAATGTACAAATTTTTTTTGTCAATAGAAAATAAACGGGAAAAATACTCCCATCATTAAGTAATTCTGCAAAAATTGGAATCCAGTGTATGTGTGTGTGTGTGTGTGGGGGGGTTAAATTCTGCATGAGTACCATTCTTTTTAATTTTGTCTTTTGTTCAATTTTTTGTGTGGGCTTTTAGCACTAGCAAACCAACAAATTTAACCAAAATGCAAAAAATTCAACAATTAAATAATTTTAATAAGTGCCCAGCTCCTAATACAAAGTAAATCAATCCTCTTATTGGAAACACTGAAAGGAAGGACGAAACCAAATTATTGACAGTATGTTTGGGAGAGGTTCTAAAAGGTGTATCAGAAAGTGGCCATTAAAAATGATGATCAGAACCTTAATAATTCAACTTACTATTTTTTTAAGCTTATAACTACTTGAAAATATAATTCAAACCCTAATTTTTTTATCAATTAAAGGAGCAAAGACCAAATTTAAAAAAAACAGGTTTAATAGCAAATTATGCAATATTTGTTTCTTTAAAGCGGTTTTCTTTTAAAAAAACAAAGAAAATCAACATATTTTGACTTGCTTATAAATATATGCATATATATAAATGCCAAAAAATCACTTACCTAAAAAAAAAATTATTAAATGGGTAGTTCCATTCTTCATTGTTAAGAATTTATCCATATTTATATTTTAAATTCCATGTATTTTTTAAATAAAAGGATTTTTTAAAGCGAGGGTCCTAGAAAATCGCATTTTTGTAACATGTTTTGCACAAAGCGTTAAATAGCTGCTGCTAAAATGAAATTTATGAAGTATGGTTTCGTCCAAGGGCATAAATAATGTCTCTTTTTTTATTGCGTGTGTTAACCAAAATGAGTATTTTTCATCCTCCGTAGTTAAAAAAGAAACGCACATTCACTTATAAGTTTTTCCCCTAGAACAAAAAATCTGCTTCATCGATTTTTAAAAAATTCTTTTAATGAAATACACGAGTTTTTGATTGATATATTTTAATACTTCTTCATCGACTTATATTTTTTTTTAATATCTAAAAAAAAAAGAAAACATTCAATGAGATAGAAAAATTTGCCGTCAGCGTCTGGTATTTACTTGACAATGTAAGCATAACATGAGCTTTCATTAAAAAAAAAAATCAACGTGTTTTTAAAAAAAAAAAAAAGGTTTTACACTTTGGACTTTACAGTTAAATTTTCAAAAAACTCTTCTTTTTTTTTGTTTTAAATTGGAATATTTTCTTTATTGATCTTTTATCTTCAATTTGTGATATATAAAACTTTGACACATAAATTAATTATTAAAATTTTAATGGACATTTCAAAATGGGGGTGTGAATTTGAAAAAACAAAAAAAACAAACGTTTGTCTAAAATATTATATTTGGTTTATTGGAAAGAGCATGAAATTTCACATTGACCCTGAAAATATCGTAAAAATTGAACCAATAGAAAAATTGATAGATTTTTAAAGTTTACAAATTGAAAAATATTTAACTCGTAAAAATTCTATTGATTTTATTACGTAAAAAAATGGCTGCATGAAGGCATGCCGGCATTTTGTAAAAACACTGTTTTTTTTAAACAAAAAATAATATTTCTATTATTTTTTAAACAACTTTAATAGTTTATTTTGAAAGTATATTCCATATAGAAAATAAACAACTCACTTTAAAAATAGAAATTATGAGTTTTGTATATTTTATTCGCAGTTTTCTGTTCGGGGTGTCAAAAATTCCTCCAAATCTCTGGTTCTTGAGGTTCTATTTTTTTTTTTTCTTTCTTTCTTTTTTTCAATATTTTAAGCACTCAGCTAGCAGATTTGGTGCTTGTACACTTTATTGCCAAAATTGGAGACGCCATTTTTTTTCACGCACTTGCTATCCAAATCTAAGGGAGACATCTGGCCGAACGATTGTTTCCGGAAAGGGAAAGAATAAATTTACCAAAATTTACATTTATTACTTTCGGAAACGATAAATTAAACTAAATAAATTTACCAAAATTAACATTTATTACTCCCTTAAACTCATACTGTCATTTATTACTTCCAGAAACTTGGTAAACCGATATTACTGGAGAAAATGAATCTTAAAAATTCAAAAAAAATATTTAAAATTATTTATTTGTTCGAAAAAAAGAAAAAACACACACACAAACGAAAAAATAAACAACTAAAAAAGAAAGAAACTAATAAATGTTTTGGTTTTCAAATGGCGCTCGCCCAGATTAAATTATGAATATGTCATTTCAATTTTCTGTTTTTAATTAAAAAAAAAAAAAATTGTTCCATGAAAAACTTTCCCGTTCTCATCAATTAAATCGAAACATTTCCAATTAAACAATTATGGATATATGTTCTCTTTCACTTTATTTACTTTAAAGCAACATTGGACTTTTATAAAATAGTTTTTTTGTTTTGTTTTGTATCGAACAAATAAATTTGAAACATTTTTTTTTAACTGTCAAGATTCATTTTCTCCAGTAATATCGGTTTACCAAGTTTCTGGAAGTAATAAATGATAATTTTAGTTTAATTTAACGTTTCCGGAAGTAATAAATCTTAATTTTGATAAATTTATTATTTCCCTTTCCAGAAGCAATCGTTCGGCCATATAATGATGTCTCCCCTAGATTTGAATAGCAAGTGCGTGGAAAAAAAAAAATGGCGTCTCCAATTTCGGCAATAAAGTGTAGAAGCACCCCAGATTTTTATGGGTCGCTATTTTTGCCATAAATTGTTAGGTGAAAGTTTGTTTTTTTTCAGGAAAACTTGCACTTTTTTTTTTTTTTTTTTTTAAAGAAAGTTGGTAGAAAACATTTTTTTTAAAACAAAATTTTGTACTCCTTGGGCGTTGAGTTCCATAGCTACCAGCGTAAAAAACACGCATCGCTCCCTTTCTGGCGCAAGCAACACTTGTTATTTACTGACGTTGTCGTAGTAACTAAACGATTATTTGTCACATTATTTATTTTGAAAAAAGTTTTACTCTTTATGAATATTAAAAGAAAAATTAAATTTCGCTCCGTTTTAATCTTTTTTTTTTTTTAAATTGTGCTTCTCCCAAACAAATATAATCGAGAGAATAACATTCAAAAATTGTACTTTATATATATAAAACACAAAATATTAAA
>NC_136517.1:54836574-54869074 GCF_053919585.1 Euprymna scolopes
GAAATAGAGAATAACATTATATGATCGGCATTGATAATATTTAGGTCCATTCTGAGAAGCGTTTTAAAATAGAGAAAAAAATTGAGAAAAATAAATGGAGAAAAGAAGTGGAGGAAAAATGGAAGGGGAAAAAAAATGGAGGAAAAACTGCAGAAAAAAAAAACTTACTGAATAATTTGAGGAGTCGTGCCATACAGAGAAGGAAACTGTTGACACTCACAGTTTGTCTTTCATTTGAATAAAGGAAACACAAGATTCTCATGACATTGAAACTCAATTTATAACCTGAAACAAATGGAACAAATGGTTATATACTTCATATGGTTGTGTGAAAGCAGAAAATGACAATAGGATAAGACAAAGGATAAGGGATATGATTTAGAAAAATCAATACAAAAACAAAAATTTCTTTAAACTGACCAATAGTGCCTTTTGTTGATTGGAAAGATAATGGTCAGTCTGATAAGCGAAGGTCAATGAGTGCTTGCAAAAGAGGGAGATGAATGTGATGGACATGTATTGGCATTATTATTGTATTGGTGATGTATTGAGCTTGGGTTTGTTCAATTAGCATCTCTGACCATACTCGTCCATACACAAGATGATAAACCAGTAGGATATTTAGTCAATTATTTTTAAGTTAAGACAAAATATTTGTTTTAAAAAGAATTAAATTGATACAATTTTAAATGTACCAAGATCGTTTATGGGGGAGAGTAACAGTGTGTCTGCGTTCTGGGCGTGGCAACCAGTTCCCTGGATGTTAAACATAATAAAATGATAAGCACAGTTTCGTTTAGATAAAATCTAAGTTGATCTGTTTGTTCTTCTTGATGGGTCTTCTTTTAGTGGTTGATTTTCATAGTCATTAATTTTCTCCTGAGAATTAATTATTTGGACTGGAACCTTTGGTGCTGAAATTATATATTGTATGAAATAAGTTTACAATGCATACTTTTATAAAATAAAAGTTTATTTTAATATTGGAGGAACATTTATAAAATTGAAAACATTAAGCTGTGGAGATTCTAACGTGTTGCAGCCGTTGCAAAAAAGTTGGAATCCAATCTTTATTGGCACCAGACGGGTTGTGCCAGTTCCATGTTTCAAGTTCTAAAACGCACATTCAATATTAAAATATATTTCTATTTTTTATAAAAGTATGTGTTGTTTTCTTATATCATACAATATACAATTCAAATGCTAAGGTCCCAGTCCAGATAATTAAGAGGATTGTTCCAAAGTAAAGCATCCAAAAAGTTGAAGAGCTACAAAGACAAAAGTGGTACCATTAAAACAACCAGTTTTTTATGCTCCAGGATTTATTTTCCCACATAGTCATCATCATTCTTAGTGCACTTTTGCTAGGAATTCAATGACGCATATCTGCTTCTGACGCACATCCATGACATGGGTTGTTTTCTTAAGAGTTTCACACTGTCAATATCTGCAACAGAGATGAAACTTTCAGGTTGTGAATGCATAAGTTTAATCATTATAACAAAGCAATCTTGAGTGTTATTTGCACAACGTTTTAGTCGATGTAACCTCAGACCTTCCTCAGATGCATCTTGTCGAACTCTGGACAGAAGTTCAAACAGAACCCTTTATTTAATCTACGAAGGTAGAATATTCTTGTTCCATCACCCATGATAGGGTAGATGTCCTAAGTAATTTGAAATTGTTTTTTAAGCATTGATAGCACCCAGAATTGACCCTTTAACCACCAGAAGAGTAACTTACAACTGAATTTTACCAAATACTTTATCCACTATGGGTTTTGCAAGGTTTAATCTTTATTCGTGGCAGCACTCAAAATATAATTGTGAAAGACATCTACTTAGTCATGGCTGATGGAATGAGAGCATGCTACTCTCACAGATTAAATAAAAAGTTCAAAAGAGAAGGTCAATCTTGTTACTATGTTAATCCGGTCATCTATTATATAAAGGGCAGTTGTCTGTGTGTTTGTATGTCCAGCTAAAAGTAAAAAAACTACAAAGCAAACACCCATAAAGTTGGTATAATCTTGATCAGCGTTGCGCTGGATAATTATCTAAAATTTTGAAAAAAATTATTTATTCTCTGGAGGTCGGGGGGGAGGCAACTTGGATCTGTTTTTCATGTACTAATATGGAAAGAAATGTCGATTCATTACTCAAAGAATCTATCAAATAAAGGAGAGTTGCATGTGTATGTGCATGTATATCCAGCTAGAAAGAAATAGGCTGGGCGGAGGAGATTCGGGAAAGATAGCGAGACGAATAGAGGTAGAGAGATAGAAGTTTTAATAGAAATAAGTTATACTTTTACCCCGGGCAATGCCAGACAGCATTGCTAGTTAGATATAAAGAATGAAAGGGCTGAGTGGGTAACATAAAATTCAAGGGTAATTTGCATTTCACTGCCCACCTTCCTTCAACTTGTTTAATTGCTTAGCACTAACCATTGTGACATCAGCAGAAAAATGAGACTCGATGAAATGACCTTCGCTTTACAAAGGTCATGACACAATGCAGTATAATTAGAGAAGGGCAATCTTGTTAGGTAAAAAAAAAAAAAAATCCAGTCATGAGATATGAATCAAAAGAGCTCAGTGGATAAAATTCAAAGTCAATTTTCCTTCCTATATTTCTTACCTCCACTCGTGATTGCTCGTTGTAATTCATAAGAACTGAGGTAGCCTGTACGATCTGGATCAAACTCGGAAAAAATTCTCTGAAAAAAAAAAATAAATAAATAAAAAAAAATTAAAAAAAAAAAATTTTAAATGAAAGGTAGTTTGATTGAAGCACTGCTGATAAATACATATGTAAGTGTATAATAAGACTGTTAGCAATGTAGAATACCAGGATGTTGAACTGATGTTACATACGAGCAAAAGCAAATGAAGGTATGTCTATTTTTTCAAAATAAATCAGTAAATATGGACTTATTGTGTGATATAACTGGGATAGTAAAGGAACCTCCAATCTAATAAGTCTCTCGTTATCTACCAAGCTTCAGCCTCAGTCGCATCACTATTGCTGCAATGTTGCATACCCATGCTTATTTTACAAATACTTTAATGGAAGGTGTTCAGATGCACTTGCTGCACTGGTTTCTCCTTGACAAATGTTACATGATAAGGGGTTTGTCCCCTTTTCATGTAAGTAAAAAAATAGGGAATTAGTTAAATGTAAATATGAATTAGGATAGTCAAGGATTCGAACTTGCAAAGCTAGAATTGAAAATTCCAGTCACAAGTTAAAATAAATACAGAATGTTATTGAAATAAAGAATGTGGAATTGCAATTGTTTAGCTTACATATCTGTATATGGAAAAGGAATGTAATAATGAAATTTGTTTCTGTGAAAATTAAAATAAGGAATTTAATCGTCAATTGAAATTGTAAACATATTTTGTAAAGAGGTTATTTTAAAAATAGGTTACTGAACTCTGGGTCATGTCAAGTTTTGCAATGTGACGCATGTCATCCAACGTGCTTTATGAGCACCTGTTTAATCATGCGATGACGTGACAAGTTCTCAATATAGGTAGAGTTTTTAGATGCAGTCGGGGAGTGGAGAGAAGAGGAGAGGAGAAGAGTCGGAGAGAAGTAGAGAGGTTCAGACCGATTCTCAGTTAGAATCAAGGCACCCTCTAGAAGTGAGAGGGTTTTAGAAATACCCATGTAAAGAAACTTTGAATTCCTCAAGCGAAATCATAGACCGGTCATGAAATAAAGGACGTCATCATCTTTGTGTATCTGCGTCTTCGTGTTGTGATTCAACAGAAAAGGTATTGTCCATTTATATTATAAGAACTTTGTGAAAATCATCATCTCAAAAATAGGTAAGAAATATATGTGTGATTGGTTATAGAAACACTCCTGTTCATACAGAACTGTCTCTCTTTATATATACCCTATTTATGTCTCCAATATGCTAGCTCTTACAACATGAACATCTTAAGACATATGAACACTCAACACAAGACTCCTCCTAAGACAACCTCTAGATATCACACTAAGACTTTCTAATACTAAGACTCTCACAAATATGAACAACAAATAACATCAGCCTCTTCGTAATAAGAATTACATAACATATATGAGTATTTGGTGCCATATTTAGTACCTTCTAATAATAACACCCACCACATAACATAAATACCTTCAACCAATCCAACAATCAGCAAAATCTCATGCTCTTATTACAGAGGTCTCCAGATGCCAGAAAGCTTTCTCACACACTAATCGTGCGAATTTCCTCCTTACTCTCTGTTGACTGTACTAACATGCAAAAAGTTAAATGTATGCCCCTGAAGGTATGGACTAATTCACAGTAACTCCTTAAATCTCTGTGGCAACATGTCTTGTTAGGGGGCAAATTTAAGTGAAAAGAATTTAGAAATGTGCTTTCATACCTCGAACCAACAAATGAACCTGTGGTAAAAAAATATGACCATCCTTCACGGATGTAACTGCTTACCTTCCAAGCCAGAATATAACTCCATAAAATGAGGAATTCAGAAAAGGCAATTTTTCCTGAATTATCTGTCTTTGAGAAGTTAAAGAATCAAACAAAAATAGAATTGAAAAAAAAAAAAAAAAACAACAACAAAAAAAAACGTTTTGGCATCTTCAAAAAATAAAAAAAATAGAATGAAAAAAAAAAAACGTTTTGGCATCTTTAAAAAAAAAAAAAAAAAAAAAAGAATTGAAAAAAAAAACCCAAACATTTTGGCATCTTCAAAAAATAAAAATATAGAATTGAAAAATAAAAAAAAACGTTTTGGCATCTTCAAAAAAAAAAAAAAAAATAGAATTGAAAAAAACAAAAACAAAAAAAAAACGTTTTGGCATCTTAAAAAAAAAAAAAAGAATGAAAAAAAAAAAACAAAACAAAAAAACAAAACCTTTTAGCATCTTCAAAAAAAAAATAAAAATAAAATTACAAAATATTTTTTAATACATCTTGAGTGTAAAGCCATTTTTGCAACAGAAAAATATAGTTGTACAAAGTAAAAAAAAAAAAAATGTTTTCCAGGTAAACAATTAATCCAGTCAGGATCAGCAGAGTATAGTAGTCTTCCTACATGGCAGATCGTTATCACTGAGGAATTCAGTATATTTTATAAAGCGATTCCAGCATCTAATTGGTTCATTCTTAATGTCTATAAACAAGGAAAGTAGTATGGACTATGAGTTGTAGTGCAGGGATAGGCAAGGTCTCAGCAGCATTAATCAGTTCTACAAGATGTAGAGAAACAAAATTCACCCTAAGATCTAAATAAAGATTTTATAACAGCAACGTCTTATCCACACTGCTATATGGAAATTAAACTTTGCATCTCAAAATTAGGCAAGAGAAGAAATCAGATGTGTTTTATTCCAAGTGCCATAGAAAGATTCTAGAGATAAAAAAATTATCAACGAGGAAATCAAAGACCACACTAACAAGTAGTATAATTAATATTCTGCAAATGACATCTAAGCTAGCTTGGACACACCCTAAAATTGGCTGCAGAAAGAATCGCCAACCAAGTGCTCTAATGGACCTCTGATGGAAATATAAGAGGAAGACCAAAAATGAACTGGAAACAGACAATCAAGAGAGATTGATTGTAACAGGAAAAAAACAGGAGGGATGCTGTGGATCTGGCTTCAGATTGAAAATGATGGTATACTTTGACTACTTCATGCATCAAAAGATGTATGAAACTTGAGTAAAATCTTTGAGACCATACACAGTATGCTAAAAATAATGCAGCATATTGTAACTAAATTGTGAGCCTACATTACATGCATTCAATACACAGGCCGTGATTGTCTGTTCATTGTCTTGCTTTGGATTTGGTGCTTGATTTCACTACTAGCCTTAGTGTCAATCGTGTGATTTCAGTCATTCGTGTAAATAAATTAAAAAAAAAAAAAAATTTTTTTTTAAAGTACAATTTCAGTTAAAAACAGTAATGCCGTTTGATTTTGAGAGATATGACACTCGTTTTCTTTTACCAAATGACAGGCTTGCAAAACAAGATAAACATATCTTCCAACTGTCAGCTTAAGAGCCATCTGTCTCCAAGACACACAGAAATCCAAATGCCTGCTCTGATGGATACTAGTGCCACACTATTTTTTTTCTATAAACTAACATATTTTGCAACAATTTATTTACTTTTGAAATTTAATTTGCTCTGGCAGTTTTCCAATATGTACAAATTCTTAGTCATTTTTTTTTTTTTTTTTTTTTTTTTTTTACAAAGGGGTTACCACATATCAAGGCTCAAAGATCACTCAAGGATAAGGGTTAATGTGTGTATTGTAGTCATTGGGACAATAGCATAATAATCGTTTGTGATGGAAATTTGGTATAATTAAATTATTTACAAGGATGGTTCAATAAGAACTTGTTTACTTGTTGGACTTGAAGATGATGATATTGTAGTCAGCTGGAAAGCAGACCAGTGGAATAGAGTTTCACAGGCAGGTAGTTCTAGGAAAGAAGCTTTGTTCATGGAATCCACATTTAGGTTTAGGCACCGACAGAGAGTAGGGGAATTTATTGATCGTGATCATAAAATAAAAGTCAGCTAAGGGAAATAACTCTTGCTAAAGTATTACATTATTAATTGTTGTTGTTTTTTTTTCTTTCTTATTTTGCTTTGTCATCAAATTTATTTTTTAAAGGATACATCCATTAATGATACAAATATTTTACAAGCATCTAGGCTAACTTGCTGATGCACAGGGTCTGAAAAATAAAATAAATTGAAATATTAACATGCATTCGAAACAAACAAAAAGATTAATTTAAAAGAAGAAATTTTTAATTTTGAAAATTAATTTTGTAAGAGAAAAAAAATTAACTTGGAAAGATTTCCAAGATAAACATACAAAAAAAAAAAAAATCCCAATGAATTTATTTTATTTATTTTTCATTTTATTTCAGTAGGTTTCCAGTAATCAAAGCGAAACTTTCCTGGGGTTAACACTTGATCTCTATATGAAATGCATAGATATGTTTAGTGTTCAATTAAATGTTGATTTAGTAAGGAAGTGAAGAACATTAATTTTCCCTGATTAACCAGTTAACAATGTTCGGTTCTTATACAATATAATGGGATTTGAAATAAATGCATTTTAGGTAAAAACACGATTACATACTTATGTGTCATGTCGAAATTAGTAAAAATGCCAAAAATCATGAAAAATGATCAAGTAGAAAAATGATTACAAGTAAAAATAAGATTTATTGAATTATAGTCTTATTGTGATTGTTAATGTTGAAGACATTTTAAAAACCAGGGGAGGTAACTGCAGTCTATGATTTTAATAAAATGATTGTAATCCTGTAGTCATTGATTTTGATAAAATAATTGTAATCTGTAATCGACGTAGATATTAGTGAACATCCATTTTTTCTATACTGAAAAGGTGGACCACTAATATCTACGTTTTTCTTTGAAAAAAAAAAATAGTTATAGCAGATCTTCTATTCAACCATTTTTTTTTAATTTTTGTAATTTATACTGATTTTAACATGGCACATAAGTATGTAATAGTGCTTTTATCTATAATGCATTTATTTAAAATCCCATTATACTGCAGAAGCACCACAATGTTATAGAATATCTTTCTCTTGGTCTTATTGCATTCCAAAACTAGAATTAATCTTTGAATGTTATTTTGAATAGTTAGGCTTTACTTGTATGGTGAAGAATCTTCAACTCTGTTATCCTGACAAACTCTTGTACAGACAAATCTTTGACTCTGAAGGATGGTGTCTAGTAGGCATTCAAATTCTCTCCAGTAAGGATTGTGTGTGTGTGTAAGCAAACCTGTTTGATGATATTTTTAATATTGTTCATGTTAAAGTCGGAAACAAGATGGCACACAAAAAAAATCACACAATCCAAAGCAAAAATATAAGTCAATGTACAGAGAAAATGAACGGGGCTTGTACAATATAATTCAATTTCAAACAAACACATTTCAAGTAAAAACATTATTACATACTTATGTGTCAAATCCAAATTAGTAGAAATTCAAAAAACTACGAAAAATGTTAGAGTACAAAAAATAATTACAAGTTTTTTTTTTTTTTTGTGTGTGTGTGTGTGTTTTTTTTTTTAATCGCATTTTCACCCCAAACAAGACACAGTACCACTTTGATGTAGGGGGCTTCTATCTGGGACATAAATTGCAAGAATACTATGTAGGGAGTTGAGCAGCAAGATGTCTGTTTACATTACACTTGAACTTCTGCATGTCAGTACGGTTGGGGAAGCAGAAACCCGGAAAGGAATTACAAAGTCTAGCAGTTCTGGGGAAGAAACTATTGGCGTAGAAGACATCTGGAGATCTCTACTGTGTAGGGATGAGATTTTGCTATTTGTCGGGTTTTTTGGTGGTATTTATGTTGAGAGGGTACAAGGGCTTGTAGTTCCGAGCATCTACCATTAAAATACTTGTAGAACAGGTAGAGGGATGCAACATTTCACCGATGAGACAGAGGCTGAAGCCTAGTTAACAGTTTAGGACCTATTAGGTTAATGACTGGCTTTTGAACCCTGTCCAGAAGTGAGAGACTAGTAGCAGATGCACCAACCCAAATGTGACAATACTCCATACATATGTGAATAGTGGCCTTGTAGAGGTACAGGATACTTTCAGGTTTAAGTAACTTTCTAGCCTGGTAGAGAGAGCCCACCTTCCTCACAATGCCCTCCATGTATCTGTTCCCTGTGATGTATCTGTTCATTGTGAACGTTAAGAGAAGTTTGAATGAAGTTCTTTCAGGTAATGCATCTTTAGCCATACCTATTGGTGGTTAAGAAGGTTTCTTGTAGTTATGAAAGGAAACAAACTTAGTTTTGGCAGCATCGAATGTTATCATCCATTTTTATCCCCATTCCATTACAGAATGGAGGTCTTCTTCTACAGTTTCGGCTATGGCTTTGGATATGTGTCCATTCGTTTTCCGCTCGTGCCTGCTATAGAGTATGGTGTCATCAGCAAATATACCGATCTCAGAGACTATTTTATCAGGAAGGTCATTTATGAATATCAGGAATACTAAAAGTCCAAGGATTGACTCCTGAGGTACACCTGCATTTATATCATATTGTTTTGATGTACGACCATTGAGGACAACCTGGATTCTTCTCTTATTTAAGGATTTAATTATGTTAAGTATTCGTCCAGTAATACCATATGATCTGATTTTCCTGAGAAGACTATCGTGCTATACTCTGCCAAAAGCCTTAGATATATCTAGGGCTACTACCCTACCTTCCCTGCTTTATTCAGTGCATGGTATATATGTTCAGAGATTACAGTTAGGATATCTGCAGTAGAAAGTCAGGAAAGCAAGATTTGTTAAGGCATTTGTTGAAAAGTTTGGAGAGAAATTGGGCAACCTCAGCAGAGCATTTTTTTTTAATAGTACAGTCGAGATGATATTAGGTCTACATACTTTTTAGGCATCTAGGTTTTTTTTATAATATCATGTACTTGAGAAGGGGTGATTTTCAGATTATCTAGTGTGATTTCTGTTTGCAAAAGAAAAATCAAGAGAGTGGTTTACTAGGTTCAATGTAGAGTTTGAGGCAAACCGATGGGCAAGCATGTTAGCCTTCTCGGTTGCCGTGCAAACAAGCTCATGATTGTTAGATAGTAAGGGAATTGTTGATTGCCAATTATTTACTACACTGTTGTAGTTTTCCAGAAATCACAAGTTCCTAATTTCTGTGCTTCAATGCGTTTTCTGGTAGTTTCGGTATATTCTCTTAGCTGTCACTACTTCTTTCTTACAATTACTTCTAGTTTCTATAAACTTTTGTCTATTTGTACTGGACTTATGTTGGATAAATCTGTGGTATGCATGCTGCCTTTGAGCAATGGCAGCTGCGCAAGTAGAAGTAAACTATTGGAGAGAGTGGGATTTGCTATAGAACTTCCATGTGGGAATATGTGCTTCAACTGTTGCTTTGAACCATTCAGTGGTCTTATTTGCACACTGTTATGCAGGAAGAGAAAAGATATTTCCCCATGAGGCATCTCTGATGAGATCCCTGATGGCTTCCAAGTCAGCTTTCTTATAGTATCTTGTCATTTTGAGCAATTGCTCTTCAGTTTTGGGGCGAGAATTTAGGTTGATTTCTACCATTATCACAACATGATCAGTATTCCTGAGTAGGCTATAAGCATTCATTACACAATCATCGGGAAATGTGGTCAGAAGTAGATCTAGAAGTAAAGCTTGTCGATCTGAGAGATGGGTCGGAAACATAACTGTTTGTGATAGGGAATGAGATATAGAGAAGCTATGTGTTATGCTACCAGCTGCGACTGTGTAAGTGGAGAAATCAAGCCAATTACTGTGGTGGACATTAAAGTCACAAAATACATGTACTTGCATTCTAATATTAAAGGAGAGTGCTGTATCTATGCTGTCAGAGACTTGGTTGATTAGGGTACTGTCCTGGGTTGAGGGAGAGTGGTAGAGAAAATATAAGTAACTAACGCTATGTTGCAGGTTAAGTCTAAAGCACATGAAGACCTGGTCATCTGATTCTAGTTTTTATTCTCTAGTTAAGGGAAGGGTGTTTTGAATATAGACTCCAAGTCTGTGCATATGTCTGAGACCTTGTGGCAAAGTGGGAGATAACCTGGCATGTTAGTGGTTAGAGGGGATGGAAGAGTGTAGGTTAGTTTCACTTAGCACCAAGATATCTGGGGAGTTTGCTAAGAAAAATGATTCAAGATTGTCTAAATTGACAAAATGTTAAAATCTGCCATTTTAAAATAGAAAATGGCTGATTGGCAATATCCACTTTTTTTTTTTTTTTTTTTTTGTAAAAAACTTACCGACAGACATATGCACGGACTATTTATTTAACCCATAGTTGGGACCCTAAAGTCGGTTTCTATTTAATCCATAGTTGGGACCCTACCACTCTGGGTCAGAGGGGACCTGGGAGCAATGGCAATTAAAGGGTGGCTCCACACTCCCCAAAGCCTGCAAGCTAGGCCTCACCATCGGATATAGTTTAAGGTCATATCTAGAACCAAGACCTCTAGGACAACGAGTCAAACGAAAAGACTGAGACTAGCAACATCACGTCTGTGAAAGAGAGGTTGCAGTGAAGAAGAAAAAAGTAGGGCCAATTAAAGTACAGATACGTTTCTGCAATTTTACCAATGAGTCAAATGAGCTGAAACAAAGGAAGCAAGGAATAGATCAGGCAATTTTGAAGAATATATGCCATAATAGTATTCATAGAAAAGACTAGGACTAGCCACATAACATCTGTGAGAAAGATTGCTGTAATGAAGAAAGGATGGGATCAATCAAAGTACAGATACTTTTCTGCAATTTATCAAGAATCTTCAAATGGTGCAGAGATTCGCCAACTCAAATATGACAACAGTACTCCATACATGGTTTGATAGTAAATTTGTAGATATAAAGAATAACGTCAGGTGTTAGAAAGTGTTCAGAGTGATTGATGAAACCAATTTTATGGGAAGCAAAAAGAGCAACGGATTTAATTTATGAACGCCAAAAAAAAGTTGATAAAGAAAAACCAAGAAGTTTTAGAGTCGATTTCTCATTGAGAGTAGAGCCTTCCATAAGAATTTCAGAAAGAAAAAGGAGACACCTGCGAATGAAAGACAATGGCTGAGTCTTTACAGGATTAAACAAAACAAACGATTTCTTATCCAAATCCATAAGTGAACCCAGATCAACTTCTAAATCAACTGCATAATTTAACTGATCCGAGGAAGATTGGCGAGAAGCAATACCAGAACAGAGGGTGATGTCATCAGCATAAAATACTAATTTTATGAATAATATTCTCTGGAAGGTCATTTATATAGAGGATAAAAAGTGTATGGTCTAGAATAGAGTCTTAAGGAACATCAAATCTGTTGCCAAGGTTGCTGGAAAAATTATAGGATCCTTCTATAGATATAGTAGATATCTACCAGCTGATGCAATACTCTATCTATATAAGAGCCAGGTACGTCCAAGGATGGAGTACTGTTGCCACATCTGAGCAGGAGCTGCTAGAAAGGACTTGTCCTGCCTTGATAGAGTTCAAAATAGCCAGGTACATCTAAGGATGGAGTATTGCTGTCACATCTGGGCAGAAGCTGTTAGGAAAAACTTATCCTGCCTTGAAAGAGTTCAGAATAGACTTTGTAGCCTAGTGGAGGATAGAAAGAACCGATTTTATTAGAAGCAAAAAGAGCAATGAATCTAACAGATAAACTCCAAGGAAGATTTGATGAAAACAAAAGACCAAGAAGTTTTAGAGTCGATTTCTCATCAAGAGCAGCATCATCCATAAGAATTTCATGAAGAAAAGGGATACACCTGTGATCGAAAAACAATAGTTGAGTCTTAACAGGATTAAATGAAAGCCATTTCTGACCTCAATCCATAACTGAGCCCACATTAACTTCTAGATCAGCTGCATATTTTAATTGGACACATAATATCAAAAAATTGGAAAAAATTGCCAATCATTTCATGTAGAAACGTTTTTTTTGAAGGTGGAAATCAGGTAAAAACCTTGCTTTCAACGTTGTTTCTTAATTGTGCATGTGCGAACGCTCGTTTCGTGGTTTTGTTTTAAAAAGCTAAATTTGCTACATCATAACATCTGTGCCGTCGTAGTCCCATCGATAACATATTCACTTGCAAACTTAAGTAATGCAAGTTCGCACCTAGCATTTAAAAATTTTTTTTTATATTTGCTTACAAAATTTTGCTTGCTTTTGGTTTTGCTTCTAACTGATAGCACCCTAGTCCTTTTTTTTTTTTTTTTTTACGACTGGCCGACGCCAAGAACCCCCTCCCCAGTTTATATAGAGAAGAAACAGCGTTTGATCTAGAATAGAACCCTGAGGAACACTAGCATTGATAAGAAAATAAAATCAAGATACTTGCAAACTTTGATCAAAAAGAATAAAAACCTAACAATGCCAAGAATTTTACCACCAATATCATAACCTTGAAGTTTATGTAGAAAACCAAAATGCTACACTGTCAAACGCCTTTGAAATGTCAAGCGCAATGATCCTACCCTCTTCTGAATTATCCATAAACAGACAGATCCGTTCTGTTATAACAGTTGATAGATCAGTTGAAGGGAACAGGTTTTCTTTTTATCTTCAACACATTAGACACCCTCGACAAACCAGACAGGCAGCTAAATCCCACCCCCACACAGTAGAGATCCCTAGATGTTAAAGATCTTTCTACTCCAGTAGTTTCTTCCCCAGAACTGCTAGATTCTGGAATTCCATTCCAGGTTCCTGCTTCCCTAACTGTACTGACATACAGAAGTTCAAGTGCAACGTGAACCGACATCTTGCTGCCCAAATCCCAACATAGTGCCCCAGTAGTTGCTGCTCCTGATAGTAGCCCCCTACACCAAAGTGGCAATGTGCCTTGTTTGGGGTGAAAATGTAATATAAAAAAAAAAACAAAAAAAACAAAACACTCATATGTTATTAAAATATTCTAAGAAGAAAAAAAACAGAAAGAGTCATTTTTCATGCTTTAATTTGTTGCGCTTTAATTTTTTGTGCTTTTTTGTGCATAAACTGACCCAGTATGTTGGTCAATTGAAAAAGGATGGTCTTCAGGTAAGAAGTGTCTCTCCCCTATTAGTGCCAGAAGAGAGCAATACAGAAGATGAATATCCGTTTCGCCTCTTCGAGCAATGGCAAATAAATTCAGGTGTGTAACAAAAAATGGTGATACACATACAGATATAATATAGATAACGCATGATGCACTAACATCTTTCATTCAGTACAAATACAGATATTCAAAGAAAGCATGTGATGCGGACATGTTACCAAAATTTCACACAACATAAAAGTCAGAGAGGATAGTAACTCCACTATTTTTCACGTGGATTTTATTTAGATAAGCAAAGTGTGATTTGAAAAGCCAGTGCTTCAGAGGAAGTGAACTCTGGCTGACCAAAATATGTCTGGGCAGCCCCATCAATATTCCCTTTGAACTTCTGCATGTCAGTACGGTTGGGGAAGCAGAAACCCGGAAGGGAATTCCGAAGTCTAGCAGTTCTTGGGAATATATAGAGGATAAAAAGAATACAGGCGATTAGCAATAAACTAACTCCTTCATAAAGCCTGGGACAGTGGAACTCCTAGAACTGCATAGGACCATACTTCAGACTGACAGAACAAGGTCATGCCAGCACATTTGAATTTTGTAGGAAATAACTACACCGGCAGGTGGCTATGACCATGTAAACTCCTGAGTGGCCATTGGGCCTTGATAAGTGGTGAACTCCATGTAAAAAAAAAAAAAAAAAAAAAAAAATGTAACATAGCGTAGATGTGCATATGCAAATGCATGCAAAATGACGTCACTGGTAGAGGAAAAAAAAGATTTTAAAAATCGATCACGTTCCAGGTGTGGATAATATTTGAGAAGACGATCACATGACGGACGTCCCAGCGGTAACAAGAGAATGAGAATGTCGTTGAATAGCAAAAAAAAAAAAAGAAGCGAGTTCTTTTTTATTCTTTGTTTGTTTTGCGACTAAGGCTACAATGTGTTGGTTTCCGGACAACGTTAGAACTGTGCCAACTTCAGTTTAAACTAATTCTAACAAATCACTTCTTTTGTTCAACTTATTTAATAAATCAAAAATACAGAAAAATATTTATGATGTAAGTACTTATCACTGAACAAAAATGTCATATTCCAAAAATTACGTAATTGATCAAGTAGTTGTTGTTTTTATTTAATGTAGAAAATCATGGTTTTGTGATTTTTAGCAATTTTAATAGTAAATCCTAGCCATTACAACCCTCATTTTGATCTCAGTAGTTTGAATCAAGTTGCCTCCTTTTATTTATTGAATATGGCGGATAAAGACAATGTTCTCTCTTCCTCATAAAATTTGGTTTTCTTAGTTTAAAAAAGATAAACGTGGTTTTTAGAATATGACATTTTCGTTCCGTAACAGATACATACATCATAAAGATTTTCCTTTATTTTTTTTTGTTTTTTTAATAAGGTTGGATTCTGGACTTGAACCAATTATCTTTCCACATCCTATTTTAGATTGAACACATTTGGTAAAATAAAAACAATTTGGATACAGAGAAAAATAGTCTAGATCGCTACGCCGATTTTGGAATACAGAACAAATTTATGCCATCACTGTGAATATGCATCCGTGAATGCTCACTGCACAGATCATGATCATCCACTTGTTGTCTTTGTGTGAAGTCAGTGTTTGATGCAGACACTGGTTTAGATCAGTGCTGTAACAGAGTTAAAATTACTCACACCAGCAAGTATCCTATATCTTTACAAAACAATTTGTACTCCATGCATGGAGTATTGCTGCCACATCTCGGCTGGTGCATCTACCACTAGTGTCTCACACTTAGACAGCAAATCTAAGCTCCAACGACTGCTCTATTGCTACAATGTTGCTTTCAAGTCTGTTTTATAAGTATTAATGAAATGAACTAACAAATTCATAGCACTTGTGAACCCTCAACATACATACTCCCAACTAACCAGACAAAATCCCATCCCTTCACTATTGAGGTCCCTAGATCCCTTGGATTGCTAGACTTTGGAATTCATTCCATATTTCCTGCTTCTCTGACTATACTAACCTGCAGGTTTAAATGTAATGTGAACAAACATCTTACTGCTCAACTCCCCACAGTCTCCCATTAGTTACAATCCTAAATAGTAGCCCTTTACGTCCAAATGGCAGTATGCTTTGTTTGGGGTGTAAAAAATAAAAAAGGATGGGAAATACAGTTCATTATGTTAAAAAAAAAATTTTTTTTTAGTTAAAATCCATGGGCTTACCTTTTCTGAATTCCTCCGTTAAAAGTGTGTGCAAATCAAAAGGGTCAATTTCCATGTCCTTGAAAGAAAAAGATAAAAATATTATGCAGTATTAAATAAAGAAAACAAAAACAGTGAAGAAATAAAATTTATTTAATTATTGTACCTCTTTTGGGGTCCTTAAAAATCTGTATGACCTTAAACGATATCTTATTAGCAATCTACCATTTTCTATTTTGAAATGGCAGATTTTCAAAAATTACAATCATCTTGTCAAAATTATAGATTGCAGTTACCTCCCCTGAATTTTAAGAATTCTCCAACAGTAACAAATATGATAAATCTCTATAATTTGATAAATTTTATTTTTACTTGTAATCATTTTTTTACTCTATCATTTTTCATAATTTTTGGAATCTGCATCTCTATCATTATATAAAAGGAACTTTGTTTGTGTGTGTGTCTATGAGTTGGTTCCTTTATAGACTGCACCAATTTTTATGAAATTTCACACGAAGGTACTTTATATGCCTGGCAGTGTTCTTAGATACGTTTTGTATCAAACCGTCTTCAATAAGTATCGATAATCGAAATAATCTGATGGAAGAAGTAACGCGCGATTTTGACCAAAGTTAACACCTTACACAGCCTAATATTACAAGTGCATTTGAGAAATTTTATTACCACACAAGCCGAAATATAAAATCAACAGTAGGTTCCTTGGTATGACAGGGGCACGTTCGAAATGAATGGTTTTTGTTTAAAGCACAATTGCACCATGATACTTGACTTTTTCATTTTAAACTTAAATTCAAGCCATTATCATTGCACAAGTAGTAAGATCAGGCATATAAAATCAACAGTAGGTTCTTTGATATGACAGTTTGAATGTTTCAGTTTAGAGCACAACTGAAGCATGACACTTGTTTTTTGTGTTTTAAAGTTTAATTCAAGCCATTATACATAAAAATAATTTTATAAAATCAACAGTAGGTTCTCTACAGTGCAATGTAGATTACAGTATATTGTGGACGAAGTCACTGCAGGGAAGCATGTGAAGCTTCCTCCTGGTACATCGCGATGGGTCCCCAACTAGAGTAGGCATCAATCGATTTGATTGAAAAATTGGTGATTCCATCGATTTCAATGACAATAAAAATATGGGAGTATGAAGTATTCGTTAATCATTATTCAATCCTAGGCAACGTCAGGTCTCTCTGCTAGTTTTTACTAATTCTGACAGAACACATTAGTACGTAAATTGTGTTTATTTTTTTTTTTTTTTACCTAAAATTCATTTATCTGAAATATCGCAACTGACCAGGGTTTTTTTTTATTTTCTTCTCTCAGATTCACAGTGATCATTAGATTAAACAATTTTCTAAGGCTCACCATTGTAAAAAGACCTAGTTTGATAAATTGCTTGCATTCAAAGGCAGCACTATAAATAACTTGTTTTGAACAAACGAACAATTGTTCTGCGTTATCAGTTCAAATTGACCCAAAAGTTTGGATGCACCAATATAAACTAAATTATGACAAAGTCACCACTTACTAAGGCCAAATGGCAACTCAAGGATAAAGGTTAACAAGATGAATAGTCAATTGAAGATGAATATCATAAGAGTCTGTACTACTGCAGGCAATTCTAGTATTCTTGTCTTTAGATGTACAATCTTACTACTTATCACACAAAATATTAGGAAACATTATGAGGATTGAAAATGAGAAATGGAACAAAATTTGATTACATAAGAAGTTAGTTCATGACAAGTATTTGTTGACATTGGATTTGAAGACGACCCTGTTGTAACTCACAAGGAAGCAATTATATAATAACATTCCACTGAATGTTCTTTTTTAATATCTTCCACTTCCGAAGACCAAAGGGAAATGAGAAAGAAAATAGAAAATCAGACAACCACCTCAGATATATCCCACCACCTGAAAATGAATTCAGAGAAAAAAAAAAAAAATCCTCCACTCTGCATTTAAAAGAAAGGTGCAAGATAATGTTGACATACGTAAGCAATAAGTAACGTAAAATCCTTTCTATTTGGAGTTTTCATTCGTGATCAAAACCTGTGAAAGAAAAATAAAATACTCCTGGAAGTGTTAGACGAATTCAGCAGCCGAAGGATATGAATGCTGATTTTCAGTTTCATGGAATGTGGCATCCTCAGTGAAGATAATGGAGTCATGAAACATAACCATTGTGGTGTTTCTCACTGAAAACGCAAACGCCGAGTTTCTTTTAAGACTTTATTCAGCCGAGAGCCGACCGCAAGTATCTACATGCTGTCTCCTGTTTTCACCGCCCGTTCTTTGCCGGTGTTCCCCCTGTTATCGTCCCCTGTGTACCTACGTACATTACATCTCCCCCCAAAAAAAGAAAGGTCCATTTATCATGGAAAAAGGTCAGGGTAGACTGCCCTTGTGAACCTTTCATGGTCGAGGATTATTCTGCCTCAGTATGTGACCATTGAAATCCCCCCCCCCTATTTTTTTTTTAAAGTTAAGAAAAAATAAAAGGTAATTGTTCAATCTTTAGTCAATCCGGACTAAAACGATTCGGTGGTCTTATTGTACGGCCCGATTGTCGTGGCAGGGCTAGTGGGGTATGCTCACTCACTTCTCTATCTAGCTGCTCATAATTGGGCGAATTCTCATGGGTCAATGGAGTCTGTCGATGTGTGTTATTTTCTGTTGCCATATCTGGAGGCATGTTTAGTTCCGTGAAAATGCGTTCTGGATTGTTTTCACTTGGGGATTGAGGTGCTGGCTCGGTGATACAACGGCGAGACCTGATGTGATCCTGATGACGACGAACCAACCGGCCATCCTGCAATCTGATTAGAAAGGATAAAGGAGATACTCTTTCCAGAATGTGACCAGCCAACCACATGGATCCGGAACCAAAGTTCTGTGCAAATACTGCTTGGTCTTCATCAAATGAACGCATCTGGGCAGATTTGTCATGGTGAAACTTTTGACATTCTTGGTTGTTATATACAACACTTGAGGTGGCGGGCTTCATACGATCCAGATTGGTGCGCAATCTTCGCTTCATCAACAACTCTGCCAGGGTAGATCCCGTTGTTGTGTGAGGCATTGTCCGGTATGTTCGCAGAAAACAGGATATCTTTGTTTCCAGAGTTCCTCCCGACATTTTTTTAATACCGTTTTTAACCAGCCCAACTGAGCGTTCGGCTAGACCATTTGATGCCTGATGATGTGGACTGACAAATTTGTGTCTGATACCATTCCGTTTCATGAACTCTGCAAATTCTGAACTGGTGAAGCATGGGCCATTATCACTGACAACAATGTGCGGGAGACCATGAGTAGCAAAACAGCGCCTCAACCTTTCAATTGTAGTGGCTGAAGTAGCTGCACTTGTGGTATAGACATCAACCCATTTTGAGTGTGCATCCGTAATGATAAGCAGGTATTGGCCATTGTAATCGGCATAATCAACGTGAACCCGCTGCCAAAGTTCAGCTGGCCATTCCCAGGGGTGTAGTGGTGCCTTAGCAGGTAGGCTTTGGAGCACTGGCAAGGGTAACAGTTGTTCACCTTTTTTTCGATGTCAGCATCTATCCCAGGCCACCATACATAGGTCCGGGCGAGGGCCTTCATCTTGACTATGCCAGGGTGGCATTGGTGAAGCTCGTCCAACACTCTCTGCCTGAGATGGTGGGGAATTACCACTCGTGAACCCCACAGCAGGCACCCCCTTTCAACACTTAGTTCGTTTTTACGAGCGTGAAATGGTAAATACGGAGCATCATGTCGGAGATTGCACCCTCCATGTTGTGTGGCTTGAACAACCTTAGAGAGGATGGGGTCTTTGCGTGTATGAGCACAAATGTCAGTCGAGTCAACGGTGGAATTGTCCAGGTGATCCATGAGATGTATGATGCAGCCTAGTGTTGGGACATCTAACGCTTCCTGCAGGGGGAGACGACTCATTGCGTCGGCAGTGACGATGTGTGAACCAGGCCTATATTCTATCGTGTAATCGTAAGCACTCATCAACAGTGACCAACGTATTATTCTTGGTGGCAGGGTGTCCAATGTTGGCTTTGTTGGGCTAAAGAGGCTGATAAGTGGCTTATGATCCATAATGATAAGGAATGCACAGCCAAATAAGTAGTGATGAAACTTTTTAACCCCAAAGATAATACTCAGTCCCTTCTTGTCCAACTGACTATAATTTTTCTCAGCCGGTGACATTGTTCTCGAAGCAAAAGCAACAGGTTTCTCTGAACCGTCGGCAAAGATGTGCGACAAAACAGCTCCGACACCATATTGACTGGCGTCACAGGTCAGTACCAGTTCCTTCTTCGGGTCATAGTGAACCAGGACATTTGTGGTCTGCAATGCATCTTTGGCTCGCTGAAAAGCTGTTAATTGGGAGGTGCCCCACGTCCAAGAGACACCTTTCTGCAGTAGATAATAGAGGGGGCCCAACTTATCTGCGACGTTGGGGACGTACCTAGCGTAGAACTGGAATAAGCCCAAGAAAGCCTTAAGTTCGGTCACATTGCGTGGGGCTGGTGCATCCCAGATGGCACGGATCTTTTCTGCTGTAGGGTGAAGGCCTTCGGAGTCAATCCAATGACCTAAGTAGGTTATGGAGGGTGCCATGAAGTAGGTTATGGAGGGTGCCAACGACGAGCAAATCTCTCAACATCTCTTCTATCGTATTTCCAAACTCACAAAACTTTGTAATTTTTTTTAAATGAGCAATAAAATCCGAAATGGACTGACCTGGTTGTTGGCGGCACATGTTAAAGTTGAATCGCTCAACAATTACGGACGGTGTTGGGTTGCAGTGCTTTTTTAACGAGAGCGAGAGTTCCTCATAACTTTTGTCTCTTAAGCTGTGCGGCGTAACGAGATCCTTCAGCAGAGAAAATGTTTCACCACCACAAACAGAAAGAAGGACGGCCTTTTTCTTTCCTGGATCTTGTATTCCGTTAGCCTCGAAATAATACTCCAATCTTTCTGAGTAGGTGTCCCAATCACCTCCACTCGGCGAGAATTCGTTGATTTTACCATAAGACGTCATGTTTTTAAAATGCGTGTGTGCAGGTAGAAATATGTCGCTATTTAATTTCTATTAAACGCGATGTTTTTAAGAGAAAAAGTTTAAATAACTTTCCCCTTTATGAGAAATGATCTCATCCTCGTCGCGATGTGGTGTTTCTCACTGAAAACGCAAACGCCGAGTTTGTTTTAAGACTTTATTCAGCCGAGAGCCGACCGCAAGTATCTACATGCTGTCTCCTGTTTTCACCGCCCATTCTTTGCCGGTGTTCCCCCTGTTATCGTCCCCTGTGTACCTACGTACATTACAACCATAAAAAGAAATGTCATGCATAAGCAGTTAAGGAACTTCACAGATCTTTGTGAGTGCGGTGCGCATGAGAATAGGACAACCACATTATAAACATAATAACGGTGGGGGGGGGGGGATCAATGAATCCTAAAGCAAAAACAAAAAGAGTTGATGCTACAAGTGAATATCATTAATGAAAAGAATGGCTTAACCATAAGAAGGAATCTCACAAATAACTATGTGAGGAACATTACAGACTTTTACACTTATAAAAAAATCAGTTGCTGACTATAGTCAAAAGTAACTCACAGACTCCCTTTTCATTAGGTCTGTAGGGAAGGGTGTCATTCTTTTCCCAGGATTGCTCCACTTACCCTTGATCCTCATCTTTTAGTGTTTAGCCAAAGTATGCATCAATTACCACTTTTTGAATCTTTGGTTTAACTATTGAAGATTGAACTCCAGGTCTCCTATCCAATTAACAAACACCATTTTTTAAAATTCAATTTTCACAGTGCCACTTTGAAGTAGGGGGCTACTATTGGGGACATAAGTTGCAGGGGCATTATGAAGGAAGATGAGTAGCAAGATGTTTGTTCCCATTACACTTGAACTTCTGCATGTCAGTACAGTTGGGAAAGTGGAATCCTGGAAGGGAGTTCCAAAGTCTAGCAGTTCTGGGGAAGAAACTATTGGAGTAGAATGCTTTCTTACACCTAGGGATCTCTATTGTGAAGGGGGTGGAGTTTAACTGTTTATCGGGTTTGTCGGGGATATTCATGTTGAAGAGGTACGAGTGCTTGTAGTTCGTCAGAGCATTAACCATTAAAGTACTTGTAGAACAGGCAGAGGGATGCAACATTTCGTCGATGGGACAGAGGCTGAAGCCTAGTTGACAGTTCAGAACCTATCAGGTTGGCGACTCTCTTTTCAACTCTGTCCAGGAGTGAGAGACAAGTAACAGATGCACCAGCCCTAATGTGACAACAGTACTTCGTACATGGGCATATGGTTGCCTTATAGAGGTACAGGATACTTTCAGGCGTAAGTAGTTTTCTAGCACGGTAGAGAGAGCCCACTTTCTTCGCAGCAGCCTTGGCAATGCTCTCAATGTATCTATTGATTTATTATGCCAAATAAGCTGGTCCACCAATAAATAAATATTCAATCTTGGCTTATGTTTTAGTTTTACTTTGAAAAAATCATTTTAGTCTGACAAATATGTGCATTTGTCTTTTCTCACAGTTAATTACTAAGTTGATAAAATGTATAACCATATAAAGCGACGTCACTGTCATAAATGGCTTGTTAGCATCTATATATTAATACAATAGCGTGTGTCATTTTCTGCGTCAAACTTACATCCGGATCGTTTAATTGTTACGTACTTCCACTTCTTGTAATAAATAATTTTACCAAGAATTCTTCACAAGTTTCGGTTTCAGTTTCGATTATAGCTGATGGCACTTAAGTCACCTATTTTTTTTATAAATAATTTTATCAAGAATTCTTCATAAGCTTTGGTTTCAGTTATGGCTAAAGGAACTGAGGTTATATATATATATATATATATCATAAGTTTTTATTATGGTTTCGATTCAAGCTAATGCACCCAAGTCATATGGATATATTATTTTTATTTTTGAAATCGCAATTTTATGATATATAAAAATCGATAGAACATTAAATCTATAATAATATATACAAAATCTGCAATAATTAAAATATCATATTTAAGCGTACTTTATGACTGGGCTTTGCCGGGCGTTTGTGCTAGCTTAGATAAATACTTTCGCAGTTTTAACAAAAAAGCTACAATAATATCAGAGCATCTCCATTTATACTGAACATTTACAGAATGCCAACATCAATACATTACATATGAAGGAGTCCCCTGTGGAATTTCCACAGGTCCCACTAGTATAACTACTAATATCTTATAGAAGATTATGCCCGAACACTAATGTGTGTGCGTGTGTTTTAGCATACGAATGCAGAAAGTAGTGGAAGAAATGGGGATACTCACAATTGACGTTGACATTATATTTACAAGGAGGTAACACATAGAATGATACAAATTACATGGACAGAAATAATATATATATATATATATATATATATATATATATATATCCACCTTCATTTACCTGGATTCAAGGTCATCCTTTTGTTGATGTCTGCCAGCATCTGTCTTGCCTCGTTCTCACATTTCCACATGAGAACTCACATAACAGAGGAAAGAGTTAACTCTGCTTGAAAAAAAGTTAGCTCCCCTTAATCATAGTTCGCTTGTCCTAACAGTTACACATAACTAGGGCTATGACAACAGCATAGTTTTTTCCTTGTTTTTACTCTCGAGTATATATCCAACACAGACACAATCAACCTAGAACCACATCACTCTACATAAAATATAAGATATCAATGGATAGATACCTGAGAATTAAAACAAGGAAAAGAATATGCTGTTGCCATAGCCCTACACATAAACATTTCAGAAACATAAATTTTTGTATTTGCTATCCATAAAGATGGTAGAGGATACAACATTATCCAAATCATTCCCAGCGTTAAAAAAAAAAGGAAAAAAAAAAAAGAAAATTAAAAAAAAAAAATCGTGATCAAAATATCAACTTACTTCACCAGACACTTTATAAAAGAACTTTTTGAATCGTTCACTGTCATTTTCTTCAATAAAATCTTTTGGGGGATGACTCATAACGGCAGGAATATTATCAGCAAACCTGTAGCAAAAAAAAAAAAAAAAAAGAAAGAAAAAATCTTAAAAAGGTGGTACTTATACAATATAAGGTCTGTGCTATCTTTGCAATCATCTGGGCAGTTTATAGAAAATGCTGGAAAGAATTTTTTTTTTTTTTTTTTTTTTTACACGCAAACGTTGGCTAATATTTTCAATGAAAAATATATAATATATTATTTATGTTAGTACGAAGCTAATTGAATGAAAAAATTAATTGAAAAATGAAAACAATATTCTTGAATCAAGACAAAAAAAACACTCATTGTAAGGTAAGTTTTATGAATAAATATTTACTTTTTCAATAAATAACTGATAACAAACAAAAACAGTATTTTTTCCATACAAAATAAATATTGGATTTTTTTGTTTATAATAAACCAATGATAGACAAACAAATATTTTCTATAAGATTTTTTGTATTCAGGTTAAGGCGGTCAGCATTTTGACACCTTCCTGCGTTTTCCATAAACAGCTTGAACAATAGTATGGTCCTTATACTACATAAGTACCAAAAAGTTTTATCACAATTCTTATACATGTAACTGGTTCAGAAGCATATCTGTAATTTGGTTGGCCCAATCCTTTCTTCTCTGCACCCTCTCTCACAGACGCAATGTTGCTAGTCTTTTCTATAAATATTAGAAATGCAGATCTTCTTCAGAATTGTCAGATTTATTCTCTGCTTCCTTTGTTCCAGCTCGTTTGACTCTTTAGTCTAGTGGTCATCAATTCCGTGTTTTTACACATCTTTATGATACAGCTTCCTATTCCAGTAGCTTCGTTCTAAGAACTGCAGGTGTGCGGCACTTTTCCTGTTAGCTGATTTCTCTCTTACCTGTACTTTAGTTTTTTCAAAACTTAGGTCAATAGGCATATCCTGTCTTTACAATAATCATCTCTTTTGAACTCCTTCCTGTTGAAAGTTCGATAACTCGTCTTTTTATTATCTCCCTTTGTTTGTAAATATTCCATAATCATTTGCTTATGTTCAGTAAAATTTTTCTCTCTATCCATGCGCACGTGTGCTAAATTTCCTCCCTGAAATTTCTGCTTATTTCTTAATCTATTTTACTCACAATGCAACTTGCAACAGGTTATGGGCTCAGTATAATTAATAGAAACTGCTGGAGAAGATTATTATTACTGAAGCAATTTCCGTGAAATATATATTTTCAAAGCTTAGGTCAATAGGCATCTCCTGTCTTTGCGATAATCATCTTTCTTTTGAACTCCTTATATGAAGTGGCTTTATGCTGTATCTGGAGCAACGGTTTAAAATGTATTAAAGAAAATGCTAAATTCTGTCAGATAAAAAATGTTTAGACCAAGGATGTCAAACAGTGTTGTTATGAGGGCTGCACATGATTAATTAAAGTCATTTAATAAAATCATTGCAAGATATTTTTCTTATTTAAAAAAATACAATATGTAGACAACTGATTTTTTTTTTTTTCAATCATTCCAATCATAGCATAATTAAAATTACACTAAGTTTCATTTAAATTCATGGAGTTTTTTCAGAAAACTCCATGAATTTAAATGAAACTTAGTGTAATTTTGTAAGAAGTAAGAATATTGTTTTCATTTTTCAATTAATTCAATTTTAATTTATGGTGTTTAGAAAAAAATTATGCATTTTAGCCACACCTACCACACAGCTCCATTTGTCTTTATTTTTTTGCTTTTAAAATTGATATTAAATGTGAAAAATATTACTGTCTTTACTGTTAAAATTTATATAACATTTGGAATCTGAAATGATAAAATTATTTGTTTTTTTTTTAAATGTAGTTAAAGTCAATTTTTGATGCTTATGCATCCTCATAAGAAATTAAAACATTTTTTTTTTTTTTACTTTTTTCAATATTTTTATTTTCAATGTAAAAATAGTTCTAGATTGGAAATTAAAAACACCCTCTCCCCTTCCCCAACCAACAAACGCACATTACAGAGAAGCAAAGAAAACAAGTTAGTGTGAACTCCCTCTTCATCAAATAACATTTCATAAATCTTATTAAAAAATAAATTTCATCAAAAAATTAAATTCCACTATAATTTGGTTTTTGTTAAAAAAAGAAAAGAAAAGGGAGACCATTTTATTCTTTTGTTAAATTGTAAATTAAAATTTCCTGTACACCAAAGCATTTTATATCACTTGTATCGAACTATTGTTCACATCTTGAGTGTTATTTGTGCAATGTTTCGGTCGGTTTGGCTTTCAACTGCCTTCAGACATGTTGGTAGTTGTTTGGAGAAGAGAAGACAACACGCCTGAAGAGGGTCGAAGGCCAAACTGACCAAAACGTTGCACAAATAATACTCAATATGAGAACAATAGTTCGATCAATACAATATAAACAATTAACCCTCATCTCAAAAATCCAGAACTTTAATACCAAAACATTTTTTATGGATAGAGATTCACAATCAATTTTCTTCTGAAAATTCTGATTTTTTGCCCCTTTCCACATGCGCGCACACACACACACAAAGATAAATAAAAATTCTCATCCTTATTATTTTATAGATAGATCTTTAAAACCCTTGTCAGGTGTAAAACATTGGTTAAATAAAAAGAGTCTACCAAGCAACAGCTTCCAGCTTTGAAATCAGAAATTCACAAAAAATTTATCAAAAAATAGTTACCGTTATATTTTAAGTCAGATGTTTGTGTTTTTCTAGGCAATTTTTAAGAATTATAAGAAAATCCAGTTAGTTTTCATATTTGGAAACTAAAAAAAATTATTATAAATAATCAAATCAAACTTTTGATTCAGAAAGGGGGACATTTAACTTTTTTTAGGCGATTACATATGGTTTTATGAACATGCCACTCAAACTTAGAGTTAGTAGTAAAAGAAATTTGATTAATTCTTAGCAAAATGTTGAAAATTAAAATTTAGCCAATATCTAAGCAGTCTAAAATGATGAACTGCTTTTTAATAAACACTGTCAAAATTTTTAAGCCAAAAGCTGTTGCCAAACAAACTCTATCTTATCAAAATATTTTCTTTAAAAATCACTATTTTACAAACAAGTCATTATCAAGCATAAAATTTTTTTAAAAAAATCCTTAGTTACTTACTCTACAAGGTTCGGTTTTTCCATAAAAAATCTGATGAGGAAGCTAGCCTCCAGATTGGCGTCATATGTACAAGGCACGATGATGTATTCGCTGGGTTTTAAGGTGAATCTTTTAATCACTTGGCGGCCATTTTGAAAAGCATCAACGCTGGCGATATTTGAATACTTCTTGAAATAATCGAGTTGCAAAGGCACAGGATGATGCAAGTCATTCTAGATGGGCAAGAGAGAAGAGAAGGAAAAAGAGGATATGTATAAGCTGCAAGTTTGTTCAGATGCTCATTACAACAATCTTATGGATTAAGCATCCAATTTACAGATTGCTGGAATGTGATATTATACACTGCCAGATCTCCACATTCAGGACCAGAGAGAGAGAGAGAGAGAGAGAGAGAGAGAGAGAGAGAGAGAGGGGGAGAGGGAGAATCAAATAGAAAAATGAATGACAGTAAAAATACATATCAAACTTAATAATATACAGATGTAAACTCTTAGTGCCTTACTAACCTGAGTCTGATATTATTTTTTTTGGGGGGGGGGATTTATTTCAATCTGTTTTCCAATGAAATTGCAAATATCTTAAGCCATAGTCAATATTTAAAATATTCCATAGAGTAAATGTGGTATTGTGGTGACAGCTAAAATGAAAGTGACGGACAAATGGTGGCAACAATTAAAGGAATAATGCTTGGACAAACATGTCAAGACGTGTCTAGTTAAGAGTAGGATAGACAGAGAATAACAACTTCCTCCTACTCCTCCTACTCCTCACACACAAAAAAAATGTCTCAAATAAGTTACCCTCTTTCTTTTTCAGCTTTGTTTCGATTTAATATCCCATCACTTCCTTAAGTTTTTCTGGGGACATATAAAATCAAAGTATTTTCAAGCAATAAAAATCGTTTCAAGCCCTAAAGGTAACACATGTATGTCGAAATAGCTGACACAAAGTTAGAAACTCCTATAAAATAAACAGCCCAAAATTGAGACAGAAACTTCACCAGCCGCTCCTCCCCTGCATGGAAAAAAATCAGTAACAAGGAAAAGGTAAACCAACACACATACACAGTGCCACATTGCCAAATATTCACATACATATATTACTAACATATTCAGACTATGAACACATTAACCTACACATTTCTAAGCCTTGTAGAAAAAGTCAGACGAACAGAGATGAATTACTACTCACAGCTATACACGCACTAAGAACAAGGTAAACCAACACACATACACAATGTCACATTGCCAAATACTCACATACATATATTATACATGCATATTCACACTATGAAGATTTTGACTTGCATTGTTCTAAGTCTTGTGACGCCTAACTCAACTTTCTTCAAACGTGTTTTCATAAATGAATAAAAGTAACTTATATTCTTATTTCTTGCATAAAAATGCTTTGTTATAAAGTTTCTTTTTTTCCTCAAATTTTTCATTTAAAAAACTGTTTATGTTTTAGTTAGCACTTGCTAACTGGTGACCCTTCCATTCTTTTAATGTTCTGTTTATTTCCGTTTTATATGCATGTCTGTACATATTGTCCATTTTCTTCCTTCGTTAAACATTTATAAAAAATATATATTAATTGTTGGTGTGGTTCTTGACAAAAACAAATGTGCTATCATCATTAAAAATGGTCCTATGAAGGTCAGGGTCCATGCCACAAAAACATTGTGCTTAATTTGTAAAATTGTACTCATTTCATTTTTGCAACTACAGGGTGGAATTATAAAATTGTCGCCCTAGAAAAGACCACATAATTCCATTTCAGTTTGATGAAAACCGGCTTTCTTTTTTTTTTTGTTGCAGACCATCTACTAGTTAGCCAGTTGTGTACAAATCATAATAGTGATGGGAGCCTTCTATCATGTCTGAAAGTGACACAATGTGACACAAGCGAGATCGGAGATGTGCTGCTGTATAACTCATGCTCTCTAGTGATCCAAGTTATGACAACAGGACCATTGCCAGCACCCTCAAAATGCATCACTGGATTGCCACGAATAACAGTGACGTGCCCAGGGTGGTGAAAACAAAGTTTCCAATCACAGTTATGGTCTTTGGGATGGTTTCAAGTGAGGGTCACATTATACCATCTCACATCTTCAGTCAGCTTGAAAGTCAACACCAAAGTGTACCTGGACGTGCTGAAGAGTGTGGTAATCCCCTGGTGCAATTCGGTGGCCGCTGACAGACTCTGGGTGTGGTAGCAGGACTCAGCACCGGCCCACAGGATTGGTGTCAGAAGGATTGCTGTGACTTTGCACCCTTCTCTCACTGGCCCCTCTCCCTCTTCCTCCAACCTGAACCTGCTCGACTACTTCATTTGGTCATATGGTGAGAACATCACCAACATGACTTCCCACAACACCAAAGTCAGCCTGATCACTGCCATCCATCAAGTATTCACCGAGCTCCCGTCAGCGCTTGCGGAAAAGTTCTAGACCCGTATTGAGACAGTGATTGAGGCTAAAGGCGGCTACATTGAATAGATGTCAGCTCTACTACATAATCAAGTTACCTGAATTGATTTTTTTCAATAAAAGTTTTAAAATAAAGCTGTAGTGCTGTTTTCTTTAGGGCAACGTCTTTATCGTTCCACCATGTAAATAATTCAAATTTCAAAAAATCGGCCCAGCTGTTTCTTTTATACAATAGTAGAAATTATATATATATATATATATATATATATATATATATATGAGAGAGAGAGAGAAATATAAATTAATCATTTGATTTTTCAAACTTTTTTTGTATCACACTATACTCAATTCACACTTGGATTCCAGATTCTTCATTTGGCTTCACGAATTACCATTAATTAATTGACTAACTAATTAGTTGATTGATTGATTTTAATTTATTATTCTATTGAACATTCCTTTTACTTTTGTAAAACTTGTCTTATTTTTTAATATATTTTCAAAATTTATGCTAACCAGTGATAATGTTTATCCTCTGATGAAGAGAGTTTGTTTTTTTTATTTTTAAAAATCGATGGGTTAAGGATTTTTCTCTCTTATAATTGCTTGTTTAAATTTTTGATTGATTGATCGAATATTATGATTTATTCAATACTATTTTTCATCATCAATTTTCCTTGGTTCTTTAATTGCTCTATCTAGTATATTGAGCTTTTTATTATTTTGATTGATTCCAATTTTAAGATTTATATTTCTAATTTCCTCTCTCACACACACACACACATATTTAAATAAGTATGAATAAAAAAATCAATACAAAAATATATAAATGTTTATATCTTTTCTGTATTTATTTCCTATGTGTTGACGTGTAGAAATATATATATATATATATATATATATATATATATATGCACACTTGCCTGCAATTTAACACGAGGAATTGTGGGAATATTTCTGGTCACATAAACAAAGTATTTTGTTTCTGTTTTACAATTGTCATTTGTTCTCTAACGATCAATTATAATTGAGTGAGTTAAGAGTTGTCAATTTACAAAAAAAAAAAAAAAAAAAAATAGAAAAGGGGGAAAAAAACAGAAACAAGAAATGGCCTAAATATTTAAGAATATTTAGGCCATTGCATCAAGAGACTTAAAGAAATGACATTTAAGCTTCTGCATGTCAATACAGTCAGAGAAGCAGGAGACTGAAAAAAAAAATTCCAAAATTTAGCAGTTTGAGGGAAGAAACTATTAAAGTAGAAGGCCTTCCTGCATCTAGGGACCTCTACAAGCACGAGGTGGGATTTTGCTGCTTGTCGGGTTAATCGGGGGTATTTATTGAGGGGTGGGGCACAAGTGCTAAGAGTTTGTCAGAGCACATTCCATTAAAATACTTGTCAAACAGGCACAGGGATGCAACATTTTGGCGATGGGACAGGGGTTGGAGCTTAGTTGTTAGTGCTGAACCAATTAGGTTGGAAACTCTTTTTTGAACATTGTCTAAGAGGGAAAGATCAGTGGTAAATGCATCAGCCCAAGTGTGGCAACAATATTCCATGCATGGACGAATGGTGACTTTGTGGAGATACAGGATATTGTCAGGATTGAATCATTTATTTGTTGGACTTGTGTTAAACGGTTGAGGTACACAAATGGTATGTAGGGTAATTTGTTTTGTATTAATATACTTTTTAGGCAGCGTGAAGTATAGCGTCATCCTTTATCATGATGCTGCTGGATATTGCACGTTACAAATGAAAAAAAATTGCCTTGGAAATAATGTATCATCCACCATATTCCTACACCTTGTACCAACAGATTATCATCTTTTAAGAATATTTATTATTTGGATTATTCAGATTACTGTTCTCATTTTCAGTTTTATTTGTACAATATTTCGGTCTAAGTAACTTTGACTTCGTTCTGGTGTATCCTGTCGAACTCAGGAATCTGCACGGGCCTGTGGCGCAGTGGATAAAGTACTAGATAAAATTAAGTTATAAGTGACATTCTTCTGGAGGATGATAGTTCAAACCTTGATGCAGGTGACTCAAAATACAATTGTGAATTACTTAGAACTTCTACCCATGGCTGATGGAATGAGACCATGCTACCCCCATGGATTAAATAAAAGTTTCCGTTTGAAATTCTGTGCAGATTTTGGAGTTCAACAGAAAAATTCCAGAGTTTGAAAAGATACATCTGAAAAAGGTTGGAAGTTACATCGACTTAAACATTGTGAAAATAACACCAAAAATGAGAACAGTAGTCCAAATAAATCAAATATGAATAATCCACATCTCAAAAATTCAAAAACAATCTTTTTAGAAGTTTAAAACAAGAACTCTAAAAAGAGTTTTCTTTTTCAGCTCAAAACCGAATTTTATGAATGTGACATTGAAAATCTGATTGGCAGACGGGGAAAGGTCATAAATGGGACGACTACTATAAAGATTAAATAGCTCTTTAGTCAATTCCTGTGTTTGTGAATCTTAATTCCCTTGTATAACAGAGTGTCAGTATCACCTAACAGAATACAACAGACAAAGATAGTTATAAATAAATATGATCAGCACAAATCAAAACGCCAACAGTAGAAGAAACGGATCACAAATGTAATTAGACCAGCAATGGAGTCTGATTACAACTACAACACAAAGAGGCTCATTTATATGTATCTATATCTACAATTATATAAATGCAACTTTGTGTGTGTGTGTGTGTGTGTGTGTGTGTGTGTGTGTGTGTGTGTGTGTGTTCGTTCCTTATAGACTCCGAAACAGCGGAACAGATTTTCTTTACAATTTACAGAACTTTAGTGTATAAGTCTGGGAGTGATCTTAGTTAAGTTTTGTCTCAGAATACCCCCAATAATTACCGATAATCGAAACTGTTATTTCAATTTATTTATCATCGGTAAAGCCATTTTTATCCATGTCATCACTTAGCAACAATGATAGAACAATGGGCAGTGAAAATTCTACTGTGGATAAGTTGTTTTTTTTTTTTTTTTGCATGATGTTGTCTG
>NC_136517.1:54880597-54950597 GCF_053919585.1 Euprymna scolopes
TCTGTGGAAAAGAGGTTGCAGAGAAGAGAAAAGGGCATCCCCCGCTAAGCTACAAAGTCTATTTTGAACTCCGTCAAGACAGGATAAGCTGCTTCTAGCAGCTCCTGCCCAGATGTGGCAACAGTACTCCATCGTTGGCCGAACCTGGTTTTTATATTGGTAGAGAATTGCATCAGGAGTGAGATATCTAATGGAGCGGTAGAAGGATCCCACCATTTTTCCAGCAACCTTGGCAATGGATTTGATATACGTGTTCCATTTCAGATCGGGAGTAAAGGTGAAGCCCAGAAGCTTGTCAAAACATGAAGCCTCCCCAAAACGAGAGCCAAACAGTTTTATAATAACCTGGTTTCAATTTAATAACCAAACAATACTGTTATGAAGTAAGCTTATCTACTCTTTTCAGGAATAAATAGACTTACCCAGAGACAGTAAATACAGTTATATTTAAACATCTTAGCAGCGATTTGTGGCAGTTATGGCCCCAGTATCATGTGTACTTCAGTAACATATTTCTTGTTAATTATATCACTGTGTTGGTCATGATTATTATCGGTTTGCAAGGCTACAACAAATACTATAATAATGAAATTTAACTTTCAAAATTCTATTTAAAAACAATAATTTCGTTAAAAAAAAGTAAAATAAAAAAATGTCAAATATAAAGTAATTTTAGCAATACAAATCTAGTTAAAAAAAAAAACCCACAAAACAAAACAATATATAAAAATAATTAAAGAAACAGCTTAGAAAAAAAAAAAAAAAAAAAAAAGGAAAGGAAAAAAGCAATACAAAAATGAAAGACTCCCGAACAACGTCGTGTGATGCAACCTGTATTCTATAAACCTTCTGATTATATTTTTTTTTCATGATTAATGCCACAAATGCTAAGGGATTCCTGTGTCGTAACAATAAAACGTTTTATGCACTAAGATCCACACACAGGTTGGCCATCACATGTATTGGTACATGATGACATTTTTTTTTTTTATAACTGCCAATAAAATGAATTAAACCTTTACTCTTTCCCAGTTTTCTTAACATTCCTTAAATTACAATTGTTTGTAAGGAAACACCTTCGACTACGCCCCCCCCCCCCTTGACGTCTCCAGGCAGATTTGGGTGGCCGGTAGAGGTGGTACAATAGACAAATCTTAAATAGGTGTGTGTGTGTGTGTGTGTGTGTGTGTCTTTTGTTTTAATTTTCTCATCACTTTTGTTTTTCCTAGGGATGGGGGCATTCTACCGGATGTCAAACCTTCTCCCGTTAGTTTAGTTACTCCAACCGAGAGATCTTTTTAAGATTTTAACCGTGTGTGTATGTGTGTGTTATTATGTCAATGGATTTCTAGACAAAAAAATGTCATTATTATATAGGTACATCCATGAACTTCGTTTCCAAGGCAAAAAAAAAACAAAAAACAAAAAAAAAAAAACAGCACATTCTAAAAGAAATGGGGTTTAACCAGAATTCCCCCTACTGAAAAAAAAAAAAAAAAAAAAAAATACAACGAAAATAAAGGGAAATCTGTACGATGTGCATATCCATATCCGCAACAGAAAGAAAATATTGTGCACCAAAAATCATGTAAATTGATCAAGTAGTTTTGTTTTTAGGTACTTGTGCAGTTTAATCAAGACATTAAAAAAATGAAAATATTGAAAAAATATATCTATATTACATATTACCCGTTATGGAATTAAATTCTCATAAAAAAAAAAAAAATTCACTTTATTTGATCAAGTGTTTTTTTTTTTTTTTTTTTTTTTTTTTCAGAGGAAATAATCTTGCCTATTCCGCGAACGAGGAGGGGTGCCTTTAAACGAAAAAGTGATTAACAAAGGACAAAATGAAAAAGGGATTAAAAAACGAAAGAGAAACTCTGTAAAATAAGTGACAAAAACTAAAATATTTATCTAGGTACTTTTTCTACCCATGTTTCAAAATAACCTTGTCAAATTTTGACAAACTTGAAGTGGTGATGCAGTTATCTCCCTTGGTCCCTTCCTCCTCATTTGCAAAAGTTTGACTTTCTTTTGTAAAAAAAAAAAAACAAAAAAAAAAAAACTCAAAAAAACCTACTTGATCAAATTAAGTGAATTTTTTTTAATGAGAACTTAATTCTGTAACATGTACGTACAATATGATTTTTTCCCCAATATTTTCATTTTTTAATGTCTTGATTAAACTAACCAAGTATCTGTTTTATATAAGAAAATCAAATTTTATGCCTAAGGGATGAGCGACAATCTTGCAGTGCCATTTTGGAAACAGGCTGAAGGAACTCGGAAGAGAACTTCAGATAATTCAAACTTGTAAGATTTTTGAAAGCCATTCTCAACATGATGATGGGGACATTAGAAAACCTCAAATTCATTAAAGATTTTATTCTCTTTATAAAAATAAAACTACTTGATCAATTTACGTGATTTTTTGATGTCTGATATTTTCTTTCCATTAAAGATATTTATATAATACAAATTTTTCTTCATTTTTGTTTTTTTTTCATGGGAAAGGGGATTCTGGCCATACTCCAAACGAATGAATTAATGAAAATTCATTAAAACTAGATAATTATTTGGTTTTATTTATTTTAATTATAAAAAGAACATCCCATAATATGTTACATAAGCTCCAGTTTTTGTATACATTACCTCCTCACACACAAATATTTTAGCAATTTTTGAAATTAAATTCAGTCGAATATATACTTAATTATCTCCCTTAGTGCCAAAGAAATAACTACTTATAGCTATAAATATTAAACTGAGACAACATGTTATTGTGATACTATTGACGTTACAACCCCAAGTAGAGGAAAAAATATAAGAAAAAAAGAGGTAATAAGTTTACTAGCAGTACAAAGGCATATGGAGTTGTTTACAAAGGCACACAAAATGAAACTGACATGGGATTGTCTGTCAAGGTGTGGCAGTAATAGAAACAAAAGGACCTGAGAAATATTTAGAATTAGTTTGCAGACACTTTGGGGAGTAGCTATACGTTTTGTAACAGTTTACAACAGTTAGGGACAATTGTGGACAGTCTTGGGTTTGCAACAGTTGACAAGAGTGAGACTTGAGGACAGTTACAAGTTTGACAGAGTCAAAGGCAGATTGTGACTTGGACCAGGTCAGGAGAACTTTGAGAGATCAAGATGAGCTGAGATCAACTGATAGATTCAACAATAGATATCAATGTGGACACACACATCTAGTGTGCACCTGATATTTGCAGAATATGTTTTTTGTGTGTCATTTTATTTTATATACTTGTGATCCCCCTCCCCAGTGTGCACTCCTCGGCAGCCATCAAGATGAGAAATGACAACACGGCAGAAGCAATAATGAAAAAGAAGAAATCCATGGCACACAACGTTTGGGTCATTGGTGGTTGGCGATTGAGGCAGCACACATGGGTTATCGCATTAGAAATTCTAAATTTTTTTTAATTTTTTTTTTTTTATTATTCAAAATGGCCCAGTTTCTGTGGTACTAATTGTTGAGGTCGAAAGTACACTAACCATTAAGGCCAGTGTCAAAATCAAGCATTAAATTTGGACAAAGACAACTACCAGATGACCATGACCTGTACAATGAATGCATACAAACAAAAGTTCACATTTTTAAGTGATCTATTTGATGGACGACTATAGCATTAAATAGGATTGTTCAAATGACAGATAACAGTCAATTCTATAGGGTACGTTGGTATGTATTATAGGCCAAGTAGACAGACACACCCTAAGAAAAAGCTTTTAAAAGAAAAAAAATGAATAAATAATACCCCTCCTACACACACAACGTTTTTCTAAAAAAACCAAAAAAAAACCCTCCAGTTTAAAATTCCATTGAGGCAGTTATAAAGACCTTTTTTTTGTCTGTTTGCTTTTGTCATGTAACAGTCAAGTGTGAGAAGGTGTTTGGTGGGCAGATGCAGGTAAGTAGTTTCTGCTTCCGGTAGTCAAATAAGATGCATATGCATACAGAATTGGGTCAATCTTGAGTTGGGTCAGTGAATCACTCAGCTTAAAAAATGTGGAAACAATTGAATATACGCACGCACACGCACACACACACACACACACACACACACACACACACACACACACACACACAGATAAAGTGAAAAGATAGCTGACAGCATGATATAGATAATGGCTGAAAAAAAAAAAAAACACTTATTAAAGCCAAAAGCTAATCGAAGATAAAACATAAGATGGATGGATTGTCAGTTGAATGATGAAAAATATTACGAGAGTATTGGAAATGATGAATTAAATGAGCAAAATTTGATTACTTATGGAAACAGAGAAGGACAGTGTAAAAAACCTCTTTGCATTATGATCTGTTTTTTTTTTTTTATATATATATACATGAGGAGCGTTCCTAAAGTAATGCCTCCTATTTTTTTTATTTTGTCTGAATAAATCAGAGGGGACTGCAAATTGCATTGTTATGATGACTGAACGTTACCTGAAAATTTCATCTCTCTGTTGCAGACAATGACAGTCTAAGACTCCAAGAAAACCAACCCTGTCAGTGAGGTGCATCAGAAGCAAAGAGGCGTCATTAAATTCCTCCATGCAGAAAAAAATTGAACTGATCAACATTCATTGAGGCAGTTGATGACAGTACAATTAGGAGATGGGTTTGTTGATTTCAAAGTGGTGACAGAGATATGAGTAACAAAGAAAGGACTTGTCCTGCCTTGATAGAGTTCAAAATAGACTTCGTAGCCTCGTAGGAGATGTCCTTTTCTCCTCCTTACAACCTCTATCTCACAGAAGAGATGTTGCGAGTTTGTCTCTGATGTATCGTTATTTTCATGGAAAGTGTTCAACTGAGCTTCAATCTATGGTCCCCCCTCGCCAAACTTTCACAAGAAACACTCGTCTAGCTGTAAACACTATCAATAATTTCCCCCACTCTTTATCTGTGCCTAAACCTAAACATAGATTCCATGAACAAAGCTTCTTTCTTAGAACTGCACGCCTGTGGAATTGTCTTCCGTTTTCCTGCTTTCCGGCTGACTACAATATGGTTGTGTTCAAGTCTAAGGTAAATAAGTTCTTGATGAGCCGTTCCATATAAGTTATTAAATTTACCAAATTTTCATTACTAATGATTACTATATTGACCAACTTCTACTGTACACTCTTTAACCCTTATCCTTGAGTGGCCTCTGGGCCTTGATAATGTGGTGATGCCTTTGTAAAAAAAAAAAAAAAAAAAAAAAGTATGCTCTGAACGCCGATACACAACCACTACCCCATTGTGGTGCTAATTATGTAGAAAAAATAATTTCTGTAGCACAAAAGGTTATTTGTTCAATGGTACCATTCCCATCTTCATAGCTCTTCAAGTTTTTCTTTTTTGTTTATTTTTAAATAAAAAATATGATGCATTATTTTTTAAATGATCTACCCCCCCCACCTCGTATATATAAAGCTGTATCTAACCAGTGTTGTCCCGGAATAAAATAAAAAATGAATAGTAATTAAATTTAACTTTATAATCAAATTATTATTAAAGTGAAATTTTCAAAAGTTTATTTTAATACTCAACGTTAATAAATCTATATATATAAAAGCGAAAATGTATGTTCGCTTTTTGTGTATGTCCAAGAAAGGCTTTTTTCAGAGAAGTGGTCGGTCGCCTAACAACTTTTTAAAACTTTTTATATCACATGTAAATCGTAATATCTCAGATTTAACAACAGAGCTCGCCTGCCTATTTAATTTGCTCGACTTCGGGAAGATAAATATTCAACAGTTTTCGCTCGCCACATGTAGGTTAGGCCTTTTCCTATAATGTTTCCCCCTACCCCCAACATCTTGGGGGGAAAAAAAAAAGAAGCATTCCCGCACTAAATGAAATGCTACCCCGCAGTCAAAAGTTGACCTCATTAAGTCATTAAAACGTGCACCTGCCAATTTAAGTAATTAAATAAATTCAAATGTGTTTCTGCCAGCATGTCGCAGTGGCGCAATGGTTAACGTTGCATGTTTTTGTTTTTCACACTTTAATTTCCAACTTTGCCTCAAGGGTTTGGGTTCGATCCTCATACTTACCTACCAAAACTTTTTATTTTAACCCCCCCCCTGGAGTTTTGATTTACCCAAAACCACACACACCTCCAAACACCTGGGCAACGCTGGGTACCCCTTGCTAGTACTTTCATAAATCAGAGTCCATTTTCTGTAGGCTGTTTTTGAACCCAGTCAACGACAGGTACTTTTGCTAGTTAATAATAAATAACAAATAATGTGTAATTAATATCAAAGCAATCCCTCCTCCTCCATATGCTTGAATTCGTATAATTTAATTAATATACATATTTTTGAAGAACTCAAGGGGGAGAGATCTCTGTATAATTGCACATGATTACTTCCCTTTATTGTATTTCAATAAATAAAGGAAAATGTATTCACTTTAAGTTTTCTTGGCTGGTATAAGTGCTTTCAGAAATGAAACTGAAGTAAAATAAAATACATTTCTGCTAAATAACATAGTGGAAGAGGGAAAAAGTATAGGTTAGTCCGAATAAAATATCAAATGTTGAGCAGCTTTATAATTTGAAAATTCAACCAGATAATTTTATGTTTATATTTATTTTCAATAATATGTCATGCTACTTTTTTTTTATCACACTTTGTGGATAATACCTTTAAATAAACGGTTAATTTAATCCACTGGACTGAGAATAGACAAAGAAGAAAAAAAAAAGAGACTCATACAGATTTAAACCTGCACCTCCAAAAGAAGGACCATCTGTTGCAGACGTCACCTTAAACACTGAACTAAAGAATCTACAAAGTGGAAAAAAAATTGGAAAAATTTGTAATAATCATGAGACTATTTCAACTAAATTTCACATCCCTTGCGTCAAATAATGTTAAAGTAGTTGGCCGACACACACAGATAGACACACAAGAAGGAAAAGAGGATCAGTATGGTCAAGAGAAAATAATGATTTCACAAGAGCAAGACTTGTTGACCAATGCTTTTAAAAAGATGATTGCTCTCAGCAATGACAACAAGTTTAGATTCTACCACACAGAAGTAGAGAGTGTGAACCATCTGACATTCAGCCGTAAGATTTTGCTAAGGGACAGCTATTATACAACACAATGGAGTGTGTATAAAGATCTCCACTGGACCATCTGTAAAAAGTTGAATACACAATGTAGCAGCAAGTTCTGGGAACATATACCAGAAAGAAAAATTGGAAATAAGTCATACACCATCCATCATGACTATACAATTCCTGCAGCTATGTACCTAGAAAACAGAGCCATAAAACCTGACATAGTGATATGGAACAAGAAGAAAGAAGCAACCTTAGTAGAAGTTAGTGTCCCCCCAATGATGGTGGGTTAAACAGAACTGAAAAGGAAAAGATAACGAAATACCAAGGTCTTATGCACAACATGAAAAGAAACTGGAATCTTAGGAAGATCTTCATCATTCCAGTTATCATAGAAACAACCGTATTCATGAAAAGAAATTTCAAAAACTACCCGGCAAATATAATGTAACGTAATATGCAGCCACAGCTGAAATTGAACTCACTACATGAGTTTGTAGTGTAATTCAAATCTTTTCTGTAGCTGAATACTTGATGGTTCGCTAGGGCTATCAAGGGTATTTTTTTATCGTGCAATTGCAAGAGAAATACAAACAATTGCCCATAAAAGAAATGGCTAGGATCTTAAAAAAGACTTCTTGGTTGGAGTGTCTGAAATAGCGTCTTGCATCCAGTATGATGTCCCATCTCCAGCAAAAAAGGAAAATTGAAAAAAAAAAAAAAAAAAAAAAAAAAAAAGTCACTCATTATCTGGGTTTTGAAATACAAGTTAGCATATCATCTGACATCCATTTCATTCAAATACTCAAAAGGTTATAAGAGATAAGCTTCGTTAGAGATACACCTGTCAGTTTAGTGAACTTTTTTTTTCTCTTTCTTTTTTTATTCTCTCGGGTTATTTAATAAGATTCAGTCATTTTGGTTGCTTATTGGGTTTTATGGTTTGTTTCATGCTTAAATGCGCAGACGTTCTGTTGTATGATTTGTAGATTAATTTATTTTGGAAATAAACTGGGATACTCGTCCCAGGAAAGGGAAAATGAATTCTCTAAACAAAGCAGTTTTGCACCTGTTTATGTCCACTTGTGAAGATTAAAATCCAGGTATAATTATATTAAACCTTACGTCTAGAATCCTTATTTCAATTTTAAGCAAAATCCATTACTGGGTTTGGCTTATAGAAATTTGTCTAAAATTAAAGGCTTAAGTTTATGGATATTGAAGAAATTGAAATTGAAGTAAAGTTACTTAATTAGTGTCAAGTGGCTATGGATCAAATTCATTTTAAAAAAATTCTCATTTAATATATATATATATATATATATATATATATATATATAAGGAAAATAATGACAAAGACAAACAAAGATATATACTAATGCATATGAATTTAATCATTCATTCAATAAGGGGATTACATCATTAAGAGTATGGGATACATATGCTCTTTATACCTAGCTATTTCGAAGCCTAATGCTTCTCATCAGAAGAAGATAAACGGTTCTAGGTAACAGATTAGAAATGTGACACCTAGCGATAAGTACATTAGGAATGAAATAATATATATAAAGAGATAGAGACGAAAAAGATATATATATATATATATATATATATATATATATATATATATATACATACACACACACACACACACACACTGTGTGTGCAAAATCAAGACTTCAAGATAAGGTGTTGATGGCAAATTTACTGAATTACACGAACTCAGTATATTACATATAAGTCTATATATATATATATATATATATACATATATACACACACACACACGTTATATTTATTATTTCAGAATAGGAAAAATTAATTCCCTGAACAGAACAGTCTTGCACAACTTCTATGTCCCCACTACAAAGATTCAAATAAACATATAATGCTACTAAACCATATATCTAGAATCCTTATTCCAATTTTGATCAAAATCTATGACATGATTTTGATTCTAGAAAATGTCTTAAATTTAAGGATTAAGCTTAAGGAATCTTAAGAAATTGGAATACAAAGAATCTTACTTTATTAGTGCTTAATAATTAAATATCAAATTCAATGGCGATTTGAAATATTTGAATCTTCAAATGAGAGTTTCTGCCCATATTATGCCTTCTAAAACCCTATCAAATGCTCCAAAGAAACTGAAATTGGGGAATGTCTATTAATTAATGTCTAATACCAATTGTTAAGATTTCACAAAAAAATGAATTTTCAGCTTCCGTTTCTTCTTTACCCTCCCTCCTTTGCATGAAACTAAATATAGTTCACATTACCACCTGTTCAGGTGTTCCAAAATTCGTAATAATCAGTTAATTAGTTTAGGAGTGAATCCTGTATATGCAAATATATAAGCATATACACATGCCTAACTTTAGATAAATTGACTGCAAAGTATAGATTGTTTTTAGCCAACAGATGATACTCAGGTATGTTTAATAATATTTAGATGAATTTGTGCATGTAAAAATAAGGTTAGAATAGGAAATTTCCATGTAAGTTTAGAGTTAAGTAGAGTGGAATTTTCCATTAAAAGTCAACTCATATTCTGATAGTTCCATCACAGACAGGAAGTAGCTAGTGTGACGACAGGGGAATACATCTAAATCAGCAGGCAAGATTCCCTGAATTTCAATTTTTTCTTAAAAAACCCTTAAGATTGCTCAAACCCAAGTGAATTTATGCTGTTTTTTTTAACGTCTGCAAAAACTGTTAGTAAAAACACGATGTCTATAATAAAAAAGAGAAGAGAGAAAATGAATTATTGCTGCATGTCATCTATAAATGAGATTCAAGCTGTTTACATGATCAAATGCCAGCATTGTTTGAATAATCTATAGTAGTTAGGTTTTTGGATAACTGTACCAAACATCCAAACTATGTGTATATATATATGCATGGTGTCAAAAGAAACTAAAACTGCAAAGAAATTGTTTAAACTTAAGTGAATTTATGTGATTTTCTTATGATCGCCCATTTAAAAAACTAGGCACTTATGCAGAATAAGAGTCATGCTATCATTAGAATTTTTTCAGCAGTTTACATAAAACACTGAAAGGTGCCAAAATGCTGAGCTAATGAAATTGCAGCAGCCAACGACATCTAAGAAAACATGTATTTGGTTTATTATATATATATATATATTTTTTTTTTTTTTTACATGGAGTTCACCACTTATCAAGGCCCAATGGCCACTCAGGGATAAGGGTTATTGCGTGTACAGTAATCAAAGGGATAGTGTAGCAATAGTATTGAAGAATTGGTAAGGTGTCATTACTTAGGGGGAGGGGCGGTTCATCAGGAATTTGTTTGTGTTGGACTTGAAGACATCCAGGTTGAAGTCAGGAGGGAAACAGGCAAGCGGAACAGAGTTCCACAGGCGTGCAGTTCTAAGAAAAAAGTTTTGTTCATGGTATCTATGTTTTGATTTAGGCACAGATAGGGAGTAGGGAAAATTATTGATGGTGGTTTCAGCTAGTCGGGTGTTTTTTGAGAAAGATTGGCGAGGGGGGGACCAGAGAATGGAGCTCAGACGAGCACCTGCCATGGAAATAACGATAGAACAATGACAGGCTCGCTACGTCTCTTCTGTGGGAAAGAGGTTGCAGGGTAGAGAAAAGGGCATCCCCCACCAAGCCACAGAGTCTATTTTGTACTCCGTCAAGGCAGGATAGGCTGTTTTTTGCAGCCCCCGCCCAGATGTGGCAGCAGTACTCCATCTTTGGACGTACTTGGCTCTTATATAGATAGAGAATTGCATCATTAGTGAGATATCTTCTGGAGCGGTAGAAGGATCCCACCATTTTCCCAGCGACCTTGGCCACAGACTTGATGTATGTGTTCCATTTAAGATCAGGTGTAAAGGTCAAACCCAGGAGCTTATCAAATCCTAGGGCCTCCCTTAGGTGAGAGCCATACATTTCAATTGATGCCAGATGGGGATCAGAGCGTTTATGATGTAGAGATAGGAGCTTGGTCTTAGATGCATTAAAGGTAACCAGCCACCTCTTTCCCCACTGTACCACACGCTCAAGATCAGAGGAGAGAGAATTAGAGAGAACGTCATCATTTACGACCTTTGATGTGTTGCCATAGATGGTCGTGTCATCAGCATAGATGTCAACGAAAGATTTTAGTATATGTTTTGGGAGATCATTGATGTAGATCAAGAAGAGAGTTGGACCCAGTATGGACCCCTGAGGGACTCCAGCATTAATACTGTGGGTCTCTGATTTCTGCCCATCAACAACTACTCATATGAGCCTATATGAGAGAAATGACTTAATGATAGAGAAAACATTTCCAGTTATACAGTAGCTGGAAATCTTGTGCAGTAGGCCTTTATGCCAAACCTTATCGAAGGCCTTTGATATGTCGAGAGCAATTGCCCTAGAAATGAAGCCTTTGTTGAGAGATTCGCTAATCCTATGAGATATAACCGTTAGAACATCTGCTGTAGATCTAGCAGAGCGGAAACCATATTGTGTGTCGCTAAGAAGGTTATTTCTTCTGAGGTGGTTGACACTTTTCTATTTATTGTGGATTCCAGCAACTTACTCATGACACACAGGAGACTTATTGGTCTGTACTGAGAGGGGGATGACTTATCACCTGAATTCTTAAATGCAGGGCATACTGATGAGGTTTTACAGGGTGTTGGAAAGCACTTCTCCTTAAGGCAACGCTTAAACAGTTTGGAAAGTATGGGGGCAAGTTCTGGTTGTAATTTTTTTAACACTATAATTGGAATACCGTCGGGACCAGTTGCTTTACTAGAGTCAAGGTTCTTGATTAGCTTGGCGACCTCACTCACAGATATTTGTATGTTGCATAGCGTGCTGTCTGTTATAGGAAGGAATATGGGGAGTTGATGGCCTTCGTCACACAGGGTAGAATTTGCTGCAAAGTTTTTGGCAAATAGTTTGACCTTGTCGGATGCTGTCGAGATGACCTCTGGTCCATTGATAATGGTTGGGATAGAACGCACGTTTCTGTTCAAGATCCTATTTGCTATTTGCCAGAACTGGTGGGAACCAAGCCGCTGCTCAGCTACTTTAGACTTAACGGATTGCGCATATAGTTCTCTTGCATTTTTTATTACTCTTTTACAGTGGTTGCTGGCAGTTCTGAAAGCAGCTTTAGTTTCAGTGCATCTATTACGTTGGTAGCTATGGAAAAAGTGATTTCTGTGTGCGATGGCAGCAGCACATTCGGGGGAGAACCATGGCTGGCTGTTAGGCTTTTGTTGGAATTTTTTGGATGGTATGAATCGGCCTATGCCTACAAGTAACCATTCGGTCAGATCTGATACTATAGAGGACACATCCTTTTTAAACATGGAATGGAGAGGGAGATCAGATATGAATGTACGGAAGCTATCTCAGTCCGCCATAGAGTATCAGTATACAGTACGGTCGAGAAGTACGTCTGTAGATTTATTATATTTCATTTTTATTTTAACTGATACGACGCAGTGGTCGGAGGATCCCAGAGGAGATAGAACGGAACATGAGCATAGTTCAGGGGAAGTGGATAGAAAAAGGTCTAGGAGGCTTGCGAACTGACCGGTACTATTGGGCACATGGGTGGGCTCGCGGACAATCTGAGTGAAGTCATAGGCAATGGCAAAATCATGACAAAACCTCCCCTCCTCATCAGTCTTATTTGAGTGGGTCAGCTATTCCACATTATGGACATTGAAGTCACCACAAATGTGAATATTAGCCGAGGGATGAGCAGACAGGATGTGGTCAATTTTTTCTGATATACTCTTAAAGACAGTAACTCCACTGTTGTGGGGGCGATAGAGGGCAAATATAAATGCGGTGGTGTAAGCAAGTGCAACCTGGAAGCACATATAAGGTAGATTAGGGTCTTCTCTGGAGATATCCCTGCCACATGGGAAGCCATCTTTAATGTAGACACATATTCCATGCCCGTGGCGATCTTGGGGGTCAGATTTAGATGTTAGGTTAGAGTATCCTTTAATTATGAACTCATCTAGGGAGGTGGCCGGCCCTATTCCAGTTTCGCTTAGAAAGAATATGTCAGGTTTTGTCTCCTGTAATTGGGTTTCAACCTCTGGAAGGTTAGAATGTAGACCCCTGATGTTGGAGAAGGAGATATGGTAGTAGGGGTCTACGTAGGAGGATGGGGTTCTAGGTTTATTCGTGTTTTCTTTTTTTGATATATATATATATATATATATATATATATATATGTGTTTCATTGACCAGCAGGAATAACCCCTGTTTTTTTTTTTTCTTGCAATCCACTTTTTTCATTTGGCAGGCCAAAGTTTGAATGTTCTATTCGAGTGTAAAAATATATATATAAACAACTAAATATCTTGATTTGAACAAAATAAAATAAATAAAAATCATTAAAAAAAAAAAATCCAAAACTTTTGTTTCTTATTTAAAAAATAAATATTTATTCATGAAACTTTCCTTATAATGAATGTTTTTTTTCTTGATCTGAATTTTAATTTTCTTAAAGTTTCATAAAAACTGTCCAATGTATTTTCTTTGTAGCAACAATGATTTCATTTTTCAATTAATTTTTCATTGAATTATCTTTGAAATAATATATATAATTGTCTTTGAAAAAATATATTTTTCACTGAGAAAAAAAAAAAAAAGCGGTAGCGTTTGTGCAGAAAAAAAAAATCAAAAAACTTTTGTTTGCCATCTTCTGTCGTCTCTGACAAAAGCACGGTTCATATTCTACATATGTACCAAAAATTAGATTTGCATTCAATTCCATGCCTAGTCATTAGACACCAATTAATCAAGATTCCCTGAATTCCAATTGTTTCTTAAAACCCCCTTAACATTGCTCAAACCCAAGTGAATTTATGTCGTTTTCTTAATAACGTCTGCAAAAACTGTTAATAAAAACACAATGATGTCTATAATAAAAAGAGAAGAGAGAAAATGAATTACTACTGCATGTCATCTATAAATGAGATTCAAGCTGTGTACATGATCAGATGCCAGCATTGTTCGGATACTCTATAAAAAATCAAAGCACTAGTATCACCAATCAGGGCCAAAGTGAACTCGAAAGCAATGATGTCTCTATACACCTGAAAGCCCTCAAATTGAGAACTCACCATCAGATATTGTAGACAAATTCTATTTAACCCATAGATGAAATCCTGTCAGGTTGTGGTTGGGTTGAGCCAGATTCTACCTTGACCTGCTCTACATAACAAATCATGGCAGCCCAGGAATGATCGTCTAGAGAAAGATTGCATGAGATGTTTAAACAGTGTCAAAAACCGACCACATGTGAACCTGAGAGCTCAGCCAAGGTCTTTGATTATTTTGTTTTATGGCATATCAACCCTTTTCAGATTATTTACTGCAGTATCCGGTAATTAAAAAAAAAGAAAAAAGAACAAAGTTACTATACTTCACGTTCTTTTTATCATCAAATATTTATTCATGGATTTTGGTTTGGTTGTTTTGCTTTACGGTATATCAACCCTTTTTGATTATTTAATGCAGAATCAAGTAATTTGGAAAAATGTTTTTTATGCTTCAAGTTGTTTATATCTCCAGATATTTATTCATGGTGTTTGGTTTGGTAATTTTGTAGAAAAAAATGTTTTTAACTTTGCAGAACATGATTTAGTTTTGCAAAGGGAAAGTGGAGGGGGGAGGGAAACGCCAATAATATTAATTATATGTATATATTTTTTTTAACCCTTTTAGATGAGTAATTTGTATATTTGTTTATTCATTTGTGGACTGTTGTCCTCATCTTCATAGTTGTTGTTTCACCATGATTCGGCCAACTATTCCTCTGGCCTTCTTCAGCATTCCTATCCCATCGTGGTTAACCACCTGAAGAAGGCCAGAAGAATAGTTGGCCCGAAACGTGGTGAAGCAACAACAACTATAAAGACGAGGATAACAGTCCATAAATAGATAAATAACATTAATGTTTGGTACATTTTAGGTCAGAAAGGCATAGCCAAGTTCTTGATGGTTGTCGCCCAGGTACTTAGCTGTCCACCAATATGCTTACACTACCCTGGCAGAGATATAGGAAATATTACATCTCCTTTCGGACAACGAGCTCCATGTTGAAGCCATTAAAGATGTTACTGCAATAGGACAGATAACAGAGACTTTAGATTGAGGTGATAGTGAAGACAGGGTCGATTTGTTGGCAATGCAAGATGTGGCCGAGGTAACCCTTGTCAAAAACTGTCATTTACCGTTTACCAACCAACTTCACTATGTTTTATAACCATAGACGACTGACAGTAGAATCAGAAGGGACCTAGGAGTAATAGCAGTTTCGGGATGACTCCATAATCCAACACTCTCACATTGAGTCCTAATACCTATAAAAAAATCATAATATTTTTCTAGAAGGTATATAAAATTTTATCTTTTATTGTAATGTTATTTAAAAGGTATTTAATAACTTGAACAATCAACATAAAAGTGAATAATGCAATGGATAGTTACAAGTTGGGTAACTAACTTGTAATGTATATGGGGAACGGTGCAGCTGTACTTGTAGTACTGTAATACTCTTTAAGGCTAACATCGTCGTTACTGATATGCTACTCAGAATAGTTCATTGTATAAGGAAGGGAGTGCCAGTACTTTATGCAATACTTTCGTTTCTTGAAGTGAATGTAATCTAGATTTTAGCATTTTTTTTTATAAACCTAAGCTTGAACACACTATACACAAAGTACAGATAATACTAATTAATGAAGAAAAGAAAAAGAAAACATGCAATTTCCCATTTTATAAAAATCCGTTTCAGCACCAATAAAAAAAGATAAAAAATAAGTAAAAAGACAAAGAAAACGATAAGAAAGGAAACAGTAAAAAGAGAAAGAAAAAAAGCAAGGAAAAGGAAAAAATAAAGCAAAGAAAAGAAAAAAAGCAAAGAAAAGGAAAAAAGAAAGCAAAGAAAAGGAAAAAAGAAAGCAAAGAAAAGGAAAAAAGAAAGCAAAGAAAAGGAAAAAAGAAAGCAAAGAAAAGGAAAAAAAGCAAAAAAAAGGAAAAAAAGAAAGCAAAGAAAAGGAAAAAAGAAAACAAAGAAAAGGAAAAAAGAAAGCAAAGAAAAGGAAAAAAAGCAAAGAAAAGGAAAAAAAAGCAAAGAAAAGGAAAAAAAGAAAAGGAAAAAAAGCAAAGAAAAGGAAAAAAAGCAAAGAAAAGGGAAAAAAGAAAAGAAAAAAAAGCAAAGAAAAGGGAAAAAAGAAAGAAAAGGAAAAAAAGAAAGAAAAGAAAAAAAAGAAAGAAAAGAAAAAAGAAAGAAAGAAAAGAAAAAAGAAAGAAAGAAAAGAAAGAAGAAAGAAAGAAAAGAAAGAAGAAAAAAGAAAGAAAAGAAAAAAGAAAGAAAAGAAAAAAAGAAAGAAAAGAAAAAAAGAAAGAAAAGAAAAAAAGAAAGAAAAGAAAAAAAAGAAAGAAAAGAAAAAAAAGAAAGAAAAGAAAAAAAGAAAGAAAAGAAAAAAAGAAAGAAAAGAAAAGGAAAAAAAAGAAAGCAAAGAAAAGGAAAAAAAGAAAGCAAAGAAAAAGAAAAAAAAAGAAAGCAAAGAAAAGGGAAAAAAAAAGAAAGCAAAGAAAAGGAAAAAAGAAAACAAAGAAAAGGAAAAAAGCAAAGAAAAGGAAAAAAAAGCAAAGAAAAGGAAAAAAGCAAAGAAAAGGAAAAAAGCAAAGAAAAGGAAAAAAAGCAAAGAAAAGGAAAAAAAGCAAAGAAAAGGGAAAAAAGAAAAGGAAAAAAAGCAAAGAAAAGGGAAAAAAGAAAGGAAAAAAAGAAAGAAAAAAAAGAAAGAAAAGAAAAAAAGAAAGAAAAGAAAAAAAGAAAGAAAAGAAAAGGAAAAAAAAAGAAAGCAAAGAAAAGGAAAAAAAGAAAGCAAAGAAAAAGAAAAAAAGAAAGCAAAGAAAAGGGGAAAAAAAGAAAGCAAAGAAAAGAAAAAAAAACAAAGAAAAGAAAAAAAAACAAAGAAAAGAAAAAAGAAACGGTGGAGGAACGGGGTGGAGAAACGGGGGGGGGGCGCGAAAGAAAGATACGAAAAAAAACAAAAAAACAACAAAAACCCAAAGAAACGGACAATAAAAAAGGACAATAGAAACGGGGGTGGGGTGGGAATGAAAAATAAAATAAAATAAAATAATTCACCCCATTCTAAAAATCTTTTTAGCATCAATAATAAACAATGGTAAGAGATATTTTAATATAAAGTTACTTCTGATGATAATGGATTCAGTGATTAATGTAAATGTAGCCAGATTCTGAACTTACAGTAAAACAAGCTTTTGCATAGGTTATGTCAGGCGAAAAAGAGGAGGAGGGGATGGCGACATAACGATTACAGATGTGACCAATGAAAATAGCAAATTAACTTCAAAATTCACTCGGTTTATTTAATTGTACAACAATTGCTAAATCACATTGACACACTGGTTCTCATAAAATTTCTAAAATGAAGTAAATACCAAAATGGATGGCTATTCTCTACTCTATAATTAAGACCAATGCATATTCATTTGTATATTTATATATACCCGCCATCTATCACAATAAAGAAAAAAGAAAAAAAAAGAGAGTTTAAAAAAAAAAAAAATCTGCTAGACGAAACCATTTCAAATTTTTAGGGGAAAGAAGCAAATATCAAGTCTGACAAACCCCACCATAAGAAATCCTTAACTATTTCCATAATGAGAAATTTTTTTTCCATTCTTCTTCCCAGTTTGAAACGTTTTCTTTTTTTTTTTAACTGTACCAACTTAAACATTATTTTATATATTAATGTGAACACTTGCAAAACAGTTTTTTTTTTTTGTTTTTGATGGAGAGTGTACAGCCGTATAAATAAATGGATGTACATCCATAAGGTCATACAAAAGTTAGCAAGTAAAACATATTTTTCTAGCCATCAAGCGAAACCATTTTAAGCAGTGAGAGGAAGCGAGAAAGCAAATATCAAGTCAGACTCATCCCACTGCCTAAAATAAATTTGAAAAGAAATCTTTGATTATAAATCAACAGTGTTTTTTTTTTTTTTTTTTTTTTTTTTAGATCATCAGAAATGATTTATATGTGAAAAATTAAATTATTGAAATAATTCTATGATTTTAAACGAATATTTTAGTAATACAGAGTGTTCCAAAAGTCTTGGGCATATTTCAAATTCTCATATTTGAAATATTTCTATGAATAATAATAAGACGAAAGTAGTGCCATTTTAAAGCGAAATGCATTAAGAGTTTTTTTTGCATTTCTTTTCAGATCCAGTAATGGCGTTCACTCAACTAGAAAAGGCATTTTGTGTGCTTGAATTTGAAAAAAAAAAAATGAATCATGTTCAATGTGCATTTTGCAAAATATTTAGAAAACAGTCACCAGAAATAGAGTCCATAGTGAGATGGCATGGTAAATTCATGGCGGATGGGTGCTTATGCCCAGCTAAGACAACAACAAAGCTGTTGCAACCATTGACAACACAATGCTGGGACGCATTTGGCAAGAATTAGACTATCGGCTTGATGTGTGTCGTTTGGCTAATACTGCTCATAATGAACATCTTTGAACATTCCATGAAAAACTTGAGATTACAAGCTTTCTTAATATACCAAATGTGTTTTTATATCCTTAATAGTTCTCGAGATATTCAATGTCAAAATGTGCTCCAGACTTTTGGAAAACCTAGTATAGTCAGATAAATAGCAAGTGCGAACACTAGTAAAACATAACTTTTTTTTTTAATCATTTTTAACAAAAAAGTGTGCACTAGTTTTTAGAATATTAGGTGTTGTGAGCAAAAACACTCCAGACGGGTGTATAAATGAGTATCACTGGTGACAGACTATAATCATGTTATGGTGGGTGGTTCAAGCCATTCGTTTCACTTAATGTTAAAAATTTAAGGTTAAGCACTTTAGGTTTAGAAACGAACTTTATTTTACATAAGAACAATACTGAGAAAGGTATGAACCCTTTTTTTTCCACTTCAATTTGAATATTCATCTCATATCCAAATTATTCTGGTGTTAATCATGAACAGTATGAAAGATGATATACAGTAGAACCCCAGAATACGGCATTAAAATTTAGTAACAAAATACAGTGCAGTATGCAATACATGTATATAATCAAATAACATAGATAACACCGTAAGGAGGGGCAAATACCGCAACCAGGGGCCAGAAAAACATAGTATTTCACATCGTAACCTGAAAAAAATATCCTAGGACCACTGTATCCTGGGGTTCTATTGTAACTCTAGTCTAGGATATTGTAGCTTTCATGGTACGCATGTGTGAACTGTTATGTCTGAATGTGGAAGACAAATATATATTATATCGCATTCAATTTTTATGTATAGCATGGTAGATCAGTTTTGGGTGTATTGTTTGTGATAAGAATACCTTCTGTAAAAGGCTCAGTACGTTGTATTTGTTGGACCTGAGAAAACACCGGAAAATAAACTAGATGATTATTATTATGATTGTTTGAAATCAAGATATTCTATCAGCTAAATAATGTAAGAATGTTAACGATTAAATTTTTATCATAACAAACAGTTAGGAATTTTAGCTAGAAATTATGTTTCCACTTGGGAGTAGAATTTTAGAATCAATAACAATTACGAATTTTAACTGACAACAATAACTTAGATAAACAAACATATGTGACAAAGATCAGGTAATGATCCTTTAATGCGATGTGCATTGATGACGTAATTAGAAAGAAGATAGTTTTTCTTTATATATATACAGAGTTTAGTCAGTTAACGAGAGACAGCCGAGAGAGAGAATCGAGCAGACAAATGAGTTGAATGGTCTCTGGATGCCCATGGAAGTGATTGGGGGTAAAGTTTAGCAAAATGTAGACAATTATAAGCCTGCCCAACTCCGAAGAGTATTTCAGACAGAATAAAAGACTTATGTATAAGAAACTATAATTCGTATCTTGGTGTTTTCTTTTGAAGAAAAAATTTCGACAGCAGGCAACATGAGGAGCTGTCACAACTGGTCAGGAAAGGACAAGGTATGTGTCTTTTACTGGTATCTTCACCGACAATGTTATTTGTCATATTGGGAAGAATCGTCTCTTCTAAGTTCTTTCAATTCTAACACATGCATACGCACGAAGGGAGTTAAGATTATGCAAATTATGATTTACAATATATACTGTTCATAAAACAAGGAATAAAGTATATTATTTTCTTTATTCCATGGAGTTTAAAAAATTTGGCGTTTTCTTTCAGAGGAAAAAGTTTGGCAAAACAAATTTTATATAAAATTGCTGTTTAGTGCAAAAATTGAAAACTTTAAAAGTTCAAATGAAATTAATGTTTGAAAGATTATATAGAAATAAATACAGATGCAAAAAAAAAAAAAAAAAAAAAAAAGAAAAGGATATATTCAAATTGATGTCCAAGTATGAAGATATAGTCAGAGGATAACAAAATCCAATCAATAAAACTGGTTGAAAATTGATAAAACCTATAATTGCTGGTTCGTACATTCGTAGATGTGGAGTAAAAATATTCAGATTGTATAAATCTATAGTTCTTTGAAGGATTAGATTGAAAGTTTCGCTGGAAAAACTGTGAGTGTAAATATTATAGGTTGAAGAGGATTTGATAAAATATGTTGAATTTTGGAAGCTAAATGTACATTTTCTTTACTTTTATAAAGTTTAGGGTAAAAATTCTGGTTTGGTGCTTATATCACAAGGGTTTAGATGCAATTTCTTCCATGGCACTAAATTAAAATTAGAACAAGTGAAGCATGCATGGTCCCCCATGACCGTGAGTTCACAGTGAACGAGGCATAAAAAAATTGTTTAAGTTCAGCATTTGCCCCCTCTACCATTTAGGGGACATTAAATCCTGGTGAAAATGAACAAACGGTGCAGTTTTAGGCCTTCAGATATGTAACAGAGTTCTGCACCATGCAAAAAAAAAAAATGACCAAGTTCATCATTTGCCCTCCCACCATTTAGCCCGAAAAGTTCCCAAGGCCTTAACATATTTAAATTTGAGTTCAGCACCATGCAAAACTGCTAAATAGACATACACAGAAAATTTTGGACAAATATGGTAAAATAGTCCCAAAAATGGAGTGTTTTTATTAGCCCTAAAAGAGCCCCTGGGGCACACCCAAAAGTTATTACAAAGTATAGACAAACAAAATTATATAGAAATCAGTTAGTTACAACTTTTCAGAAAGTTTTATAAAAATCCAAGGCATCAATTTTTTTTAATAAGCACAAAAGTGTAAATTTTAACCATTTTAATCCAAAAGGCACCCTAGGGAGGCAACCAGAGATTTCCTGGAAAATCCGTTCTGTTACTCATATCATGTTTAATGTTTGTGCAAAATTTTAAAAAATTCCAAGGCATAATTATTGAGAAAAGTGCAAATGGAGGAACGGATAAAGGGTGAATTTACAGGTCCACCGTCCTTTGGGGGGGGGGGGGGCAAAAATGAAGGCTAATTTTGAGGAGTAAAGCTCTGAGTGGTGCTTAAGGGAAAAATCAAGAGAGGTAAATTTATTTAGAATGAAAGAAGCCAAGATAAACAAAATAAAAATAAATAAAAAAAATATCATAAATAAGAGTGGGATTGGGTGATTAATATGAGGACTATAGTGAAAGATTTTATCGCAAGGGAAACTGGCATGGTCTATCCTTCTCCTGAGGGTAGATGGGCCTCTCTTAAGGCAACCCATCTAGTGATGGTGTCATGTTAAAAATACCCTTGATAGCACTAGCGAAGCATTAAGTATTCAGCTATGGACACGATTTGAATTCTCATACAAACTCGTGTGGAGAGTCCAATCTCAGCTGCAGCTCATGTTACATTTTATTGTAAAAGAAAATAATCTGGGGAAGATGAGTTGGGAGGGAAGATGCTATCTAAGAATGGTCACAACTGGCAAAAGTTAGGTGTGTTGGGAAAAGGAGGATGGAAAGGGAGGGGGTTTCGTACTTAAGGTGGGTGGGTAAATGGTCAAAGTATTATATTAATGTTTTCTGGGCTCAGATTGTATGCATGTATATACACAGACATGCATATACATATATAGACATAGATATACATACATGTGGATGTATCTTTATATATATTTATGCAAGGCTCATGGAAGAAAACCCCAGCAGAGTGTTAGATTATTAAGAAAATTTCAAAATAAGAGGTTGAAGAGAGTCTGACATAGGCGGCCAGATATTGGTCCCCTTTGTTTGGATTTTGAACTGACGGTACCAATGATCTTCTGTAACGCATTTTTTTAAAACTTTTTTTTCATTACATTTTCACCCCAAACAAGGCACAGTGCAACTTAAGTAGTAGGGCTCCTATCAGGGACATGAGTTGCAGGGATACTATGTAGGGAGTTGAGCAGCAAGATGTCTGTCCACATTACACTTGAACTTATGCATGTCAGTACAGTTCGGGAAGCAGGAAACCGAAAGGGAATTCCAAAGTCTAGCAGTTCTGGGGAAGAAATTATTAGAGTATAAGGCTTCCTTACGTCTAGGGATCTCTACTGCGTTGGGGTGGAACTTTGCTGTTTGTCCAGTTTGTCGGGGGTATTTACGTCAAGAGGGTACAAGGGCTAGTAGTTTGTCGGAGCAACCACCATTAAAATACTTGTAAAACAGACAGAAGGATGCAACATTTCGTCGATTGGACAAAGGTTGAAGCTTAGATGACAGTTCAGGACCTATCAGGTTGGCGGCATCACTTATTTATCAAGGCCCAAAGGCCACTCGGGGATAAGGGTTAATGAATGTAAGGTGGTAGTGTAGTAATCGTTAATGATGTAAATTGGGTAGAAGAAGAATTTGTTTGCAGAATAGAGGATAACTGTTTTGCTGACCGTACCCCAGATACAAGTCACCTCCAAACATATCAAGGTCACATGTCCATAGAAATATTTCAATTGAAGTAAGATGTGATCTTCTTAGTCTGTTCTCTAAGTAATTGTATTGAAAAATAAAGTTTTTTTTTTTTTTTGTTTTTTTTAATCCTTTTCTAAACTTTCCAGTTTCAGAGGTTTTCTTTTATATTTCTTTTAACTTCACTGACCGACATTATTTTATATATTTGTGTGAACACTTTTTTTAAATATGATAACTTAGAGGATGGACATATTTTTTTCAAATTGCTATGATCAAAACATTTCCATGGATGTATAGCCTTGATATGTTTGTATAAAGAAAACTATTTATTATGGAGAACCGTAATATATAAACAGAAATTCTCTGGATTTTTTTTACATTGCGGATACAAACTCGACCTGTTATTCTTTTACATAGACTCTGTTGTTATTTTTAACATACATTGAGTTTCTAAACAAAAAGGATTGGCATACACAAGGAGTGAAATATAATTTTAAAAAATATATTTTACTGAAATATATATATATATATATATATATATATATATATATATATATATATATATACTAGCATGGGTTCCCAGCATACTCCAGGTGTTTAGAGGTGTGTGTTGAGCAAAAAAAAAAATAAATAAGTGGTAGAAGGCAGGCTCGAACCCGTACCATGAAGGATTAGTTGGTTAGTTGTTTTTGTTTTACGGCATATCAACCTTTTTCAGGTTATTTAATGCTGAATCTAGTTATTTTGAGGAAGGATTTTTAATGGAGTATATATTATTTTTAAAGTCAGATTCTATTTAACCCATAGTTGGAACCCTAACAGGTACTACCACTCCGTGTCAGAGTGGACCTGGGAGCAATGGCAATTAAAGGGTGGCTCCACACTCCCGAAGGCCCGCAAGGTGGGGCCTCACCATCGGATATAGTTTTAGGTCATATCCAGGACCACCGTGAAGGAGGAAAAGCACGGCAGAAAAACCCTGACGTCTTTGCTGTTATGACCACCGCCAAACTGGAAGTGACGTAGGTTTTAATTCAGGCTAGACAATCGAAAAGAGAGGATGACTTTCGAAAATATTGGCGAAAAAAGCGACTCCTCCCTTTAGAAAAGTGCCCAGCTGAAGGTGAAGATATTAATGTTTTTAGCCAATTTTTCGATATTTGTTGTCTGAAAGGTCAACCTTCAAAACGATACTGATCTAGTACAAATCTGTCACCTCTGTCGAAAGTTTTAGGCAGACATGCAAACATACATACATACATTTATATATTGGTAACTCAAATTTTCGACCCAAACCGATTAAAAAGCTTGTGCTATCTCTGAATACCCTTTATGTAAAATTTCAAATGTTTAGACAAGAAATTGTCTGAGTAATTTGGTAGAGACTAAAAAATTTGACCCATATTATGACCCCTTAACATTTATTGTTTTGAGCTCAAATCAAGTTATTAAGTTAGATCCATGCCCAAGAACTTTTATCCAAAATTTCAAGTGGTTAGACCCAAAATTGGCGGAGGAGTTTGGTAGAGTTCTCAAAGGTCAAATAGTTGAACTTTGACCCCTTAACAGCCAAATTTCTCGCCAAAAACTGATTACAAAGATTTTCCCAAATCTCAGTACCCTGTATATCAAATTTCGAGTCTGTAGACTGAAAATTGACAGAGTTATTACGAAGGGAAATGTACACAGACACTTTCACTTATATATATATACATGCACACACACACACACAAATTATTTATTTAAAACTACTATACATTACATATTTTAGAGATGTACCATGGTTTCATTGAAATAGAAAGACCTGTACTGTTTAGAAAAGGTCCCTACCACTCAATATCTTCGACGACATGAAAGAGTCACTGAAGGTATGTAGACAGTAAAGGTCTTCTAATATCAATGAAACCATGGTATATCTCCAGAATGTGTAATGTATAATTCTTAAATAAATAATTTGTATTTCAGCTCTTACATTCTTATGATTGAGCACTATTAATTTCTTTTCAATGTACCCAGACACGCTAATATGTATACATGTATATGTAGGGTTTCTGCATTTAAATATATATATGTATATTTCATAAGATTGTTAGACTATTTCATAACTTTAAAAAATAAGGTTATAAAATGTCAAGGGTGTGAATTCCATACAGAAATGTTGATTTAATTTGAATAAAATAAAATATGCATCAAATGCACTTGAAAGCCAAATCACAACGAAATATTGCGAAAATAAACATATTTTACTTGTTTGAAATTTATAACATAAATATATTTCGGAGCTATACTCCATCCTCAGTGTGTTGTTTTCTTTCTTTTTTTTTTCCTTTTCTTCTTCTTCCTTGCCACATTGTAAAATTGGAGAAAGAAAAGTCTGTTTGTAAAGAGCCGCGCGTTGTATCTCAGCGGTTGTATTTTGAAATGTTTGAACAGTGCGTAGGCAACGTGAGATTAACGTCAAAGGTGTGAATTCCATATAGAAACGATGATTCAATTTGAATAAAATAAAATACGCATCAAGTGTGCTTGAAAGACAAATATTTTTATAAAAAAACGTATTTAATTAATTTAATGATTGACTTAAAAAAAAAAAAAAAAAAAAAGGTAAAATTGCTGTTTGTTTGCAATCAGTACCAGATTTTTTTAATAGAATATTCCAGAAGAATAATCGGACGTCACAAGATAATCCAGGAATAATTAATTTTTTTTATTTCAGCTCTCACATTCTTACGATCAAAAACTATCAACATATCCAAACATGCTAATAGGTATATAACCTATAAAGTTGAATTTTTTTTTTGCTCTGACATAGATATTAAAAGCCTATTTTTCTATTTAAAAATTATTCAAACAAACTTGTTAATATATTCAGTCATCGATATGTGAAAGACTAAATAAACGTTAACTAATTTGTATATTCTTTGAAAAACGAACTTTTGTTAATTATTTGTTATGGCTTCCTATTGGATGATTGGTTTCATTTAACTATTACGCCCAGTTCTATTTGTGCAAGTTTTTCTACATTGTGTAGCATTTAGGATAAACTCACATCCATTTATACATGTCTACATATAAAAAAGCAACCTTGCCTGTCTGTCTGTCTGTGTGTGTGTGTGTGTGTGTGTGTGTGTGTGTGTGCGTGTGTGCGTGTAGAAATTCTCTATTAAACCCTTCTCTGAATTTTTGGTCTCCCAACATGAAACTTGATATATAGGATATTTGGATCTGTGAACTACTTTTGATTTGTTTTTTTTTAGCTGGTAAAATAGCTGCTAAGAGGTCAAAATTAAAAAAAAAAAAAAAAAAAAAAAAAAAGAAATTGACCTTGGCCTGCCGTAAGTCGACTCTCCCCATTTCTTTCCGCACATGTGTTAATTAACAGTTACAAGTTAAATAATTTTGTCACTTTTGTATACGTATGGATTTAGGTCATATGCTAATGGACAAGACTGGAAAGCTGTACATTTTGGTTTCGATTTTAGCTGATAACAGCCAAGTAATTTTTTTTTTTTTACTTTTGAAATCATTACTATATATGAGGTATCAATATACTAATCAATAGGGAATTGGCCCTATAATAATAATAAATACAAAATCTGCATGAATTAAAATATAATATGTCAATGTATTTTATAATAGTTAGACTATATTTCATAATTTTTCAAAGTAATGTTTTAAATAGTAGTTCATTTAATAACCAAACCATAATATAATAATTACATTTAACTTCCAAAATCAAATTTTGTACAAGCAGGTATTTTAACAGTCATCTCTGAATGCATATACCATGCACTAGACAAGGTGGATGAAGCCAGGGCTGTAGCTCGATATATCCAAGGTCTTTGACAAAGTCTGGCACAAAGGGCTGCTAATGAAAATTGAATTGTACGGTATAACTGGACGTATACTAAATATAATTAGATCCTTCTTAGACAATAGGACCATCCAGGTTGTCATTCATAGACGTACATATAAACAGCATAACATTAATGCGGGAATGCTTCAGGGGTTGATCCTTGGACCACTATTATTCCTGATAATATTGTGTTCAAGATAAGTATATTTACTGATCATACAATGCTCCATAACATTCACGGGGGAAGAACGGATGTACGCAAATCCAAGACAATGGCAGAATCCTTAGAAAATGACCTCCAGACTGTAGTGGAATGGTGCCATAAACGGATGGTAACATTTAATGCTAGTAAGACTAAGCTACTCTCCTTTAACAATTACAAGAAGCCTCTCCAATCATCGATATTCATGACAAATAACACCCTACCTGAGAATTCTTCCTTTAAACCCCTCAGCTTAGCATTCACAGGCAATATGAACTGGAACAAATACACAGAGGGCATTGCAAAGGTTGCTGCAAAGAAGGTGGGTTCCCTTTATCAATCTAGAAGACTACTCACGCCTGATAGTATCCTATATTTTTACAAGACCATCATTTGCCCATGCATGGAGTATTACAGCCACAGCTGGGCTGGTGCATCTACAACTAGTCTCTCCCTCTTAGATAAAATCCCAAAAAGAGTTGTCAATCTAAGCGGTCCCACTTTATCAACTAAGCTCCAGCCCCTGTCTCATCGCTGCAATGTTGCATCACTCTGCCTGTTTTACAAATATTTTAATGGAATGTGTTCTGATGAACTCGTTTCACTTGTACCCCCCCTCGACGTACATATCCTCGACAAACCCGCTTAGCAATAAGATCTCACCCCTTCACTGTTGTTGTCCCTAAATGCCAGAAAGCTTTATATTCTAACAGTTTTTTCCCTTGAACAATATGAACTGGAACAAATAGAGGACATTGCAAAGTCTGCTGCAAAGAAGGTGGGTTCCCTCTATCATGCTAGAAAACTACTCACACTTGAGAGTATCCTGTACCTCTACAATGCCTATGTATGGAGTATTGTTGCTGGTGCATCTACCACTAGTCTCTTTCTCTTGGATAGGGTCCAAAAAAGAGTTTTCAATCTAATAGGTCCCACTTTGTCAATTAAGCTCTAACCCCTGCCCAATTGTCACAATGTTGCATCCCTGTGCCTGTTTTACAAGTATTTTAATGGAACATACTCTGATGAACTCATTGCATTTGTGCCCCCTCAATGTCCATATCCCTGACAAACTCACTTAGCAACAAAATCTCACCCCTTCACTGTTGAGGTCCCTAAATACCAGAAAGCTTCCTATTCTAATAGTTTCTTCCCTCAAACAGCTAGACTTTGGAATTCCTTTCCTGCCACCTGCTTCCCTGATTGTATTGATATGCAGAAGTTTAAATGTAATGTAAACCAACATCTTGTTAATCTTTCCTAGGCATGGTTTCGAATAATGCCTTGTTAGGGGTAAATGTGAGTAAAAAAAACAAAAAAAAACATTGCCATTTGTTTGCAATCAGTTTGTTGTGAAATACAGCACAATCATGTTGACACACTGGTTCTCATCAGATCACCGAAGTTAAGCAACGTTGAGCCTGGCCAGTACCAGATGGGTGACCATTTGGGAAGGCGAGGCACTGTATGCACCATGAATTAAAAATACCAGGTTGGGAAACTGGCACGGTCTATCCTTTTCTCGAGGGTAGGTGGGCCTCTCTTAAGCCGTGGTAGACAACCCATCTAGTGATGGCGTCACGATAAAAAATACCCCTGACAGCCTTGGCAAAGCATCAAGTATTTCCAGCCATTAGAAAAAACGTGAAAGATTCTGCTGAATTTGTTCACGTTTCACCTGCGCCTTGGATGAAACATTTCTATTTATTTTCTATTTGTGATCAGTATCAGGCTTTGAGATAATTAAAATTAAAAAAAAAAGGGTTAGATATGATAAGACAATCCAGTAATATAGATTAAGAATAGTTTAAATAGATGGAGATTGAATAAATTGATGCAACACCAACAGAAATGTTATGGTATGACTTAACAGGTGAATGTTGTGGTGGAGATGGAAAGAAAATTCAGTTACTTCTACTTGATAGACAGAATTACAGATATTGAATATGATTGGATTAAGGAATTCAATATCCTATGTTAGCATTTCTTTTTTTTTTTTTTTTATCTAATCTCTGGCCTAAGATCACAATGTAATATCTATTCTGTCCTCAGTCAGAAGGAAGGCAATGTCATGGTCAATGTTGTGGCATTCATCCTGAGTCAGTTGGGCCGACTCTTTCCAACAAGTTCACCACGTCACGAACACTGGATGACCAGACATTGTGATTTAAGGCTGCTTTCATTATAAGTGCAAGCCATTTGCAGTTCCAATGATAGGCACTGTAAAGATGATGGCGCAGAATAAGTTTAATGTCCTGCTTCAGTCCTGAGCCAGGTTTTGGCCACTGTGACGTTTCTTCCAGCCTGGTGGTGGAGCGGGATCGATGACTTCCAGGATTAAGTCACCTGGTTATCGCTGAAAGAGATGATTGAACCAGCGCAGGTGTCTGGTAAGGAGAGATTTTTGGAGGGAGTGGATCTTGCAGTGAATGCAAATTGTACTGTTGAGGATAAACTGATGCCAGAGGATGCAGCGAAGACTGTAATGGTTGAATACCTCTAGTTTGCATAGGTCACTAGCCCGCATAGGCCAAGACCCACAGCCATATAGAAGAACAGCGTGGATGAAAGCCTGATAGATTCTGACTTTAGTGTTCAATTCCTTATTTCCTTTCGAGATCAAAACTGAAGTTGACAGAAGGCGGTACGAGGAATCCTCTTAAACCGAATCAATTTTCATATGTAACTAGAAGAACTCCCATCCCAATTAATTCCCCAAACAAAACAATTTTACATCACCTTTATGTCCTCTTATGAAATTTAAATAACATTACTAATCCTTACATCTAGAATCCTTATTTTTTTTATCTTTTATTTTTTTAAAATCAAAATCCATTACACTATTTTGACTTTAGAAAAGATCTTAAATTTATGGTTTAAAATCAAGGGGTTTTAAGAAGAAATTAATATTAGAGAAATTTGCTTTTGGGTGAAATTAAACCTTATATATAAATTACTTATTTCAATTTTGATCAAAATCCATTACATGATTTTGATTCTGGAAAATGTCTAAAGTTTAAAGTTTGAGGATGAAGGGTTTTAAGATGAAATTGAAATTTAATCTTGTTTAATTAGTATCTAACGACTATGGATCAAATTCAATGCAAATCTGAAATATTTGAATTTTCAAATTGGAAGTTGAGCCCATTATGCCAACTAAAACCCCTTTAAAATACTTGAGAAATTGAAACTTGTGGAATTATTGATATCATTAAAATTTCACAAATATTTTTATATTAAACTGAACCCTTAGTCATTGTCTTGAATTTGAGATATTTTCCAGAATCAAAATTATATAATGGTTTTTGATCAAAATTGGAATAAAGATTCTAGATTTAGTATCATTTTACTCTGCATAAGGAGATATAAAAGTGGGGCAAAACAATTCTATTTAAAAAATTCATTTTACCTATCCTAGGATGGATAATTCTTCTAGAGTGTGTATGTGCGCACACCACACACAGACACACACACCTCGTACCGCCTTCTGTCAACTTTAGTTTTGATCTCGAAAGGAAATAAGGAATTGAACACTATATATATATATATATATATATATATACACACACATACTAACAATGTCCCGACCTTTAGTCATGATCAGTTAAGTGGTGTAGGAGAGTATATATACATATACTATGACCTTGACCTTTACCTTGGAAAATAGTGTACACCATCCCTAGGTGGGGAAACATCATAGCCAGGTTTGGTTATGATCGGTCTAGTGGTGTGACTGTAGGAGAGTATATATACATAGATTACGACCTTGACCTTTGATCTTAACCTTGAAAAATGGTGTGCACTATCCCTAGGTGAGAGACCATCATCATGTCAGGTTTGGTCATGATCAGTCCAGTGGTTTGGGCTATAGGAAAGGTGTACACAGACACTACTACTTATAACACACACACACACACTAGACTTTAAAAAAAAAAAAAAAAGAAAAAATTAGCCAGTTGACTTAAAATGAGTATTTTATGCAAAATTGATTGATTAAATATGGTTAAATTTGTGCTCAATCTTGCACTGAATACTAATCCCTACTAATCCTTAACTGTGCATCGAATGCATACTATAATACTTAGTTTGCTGCACCTTATCATAATAAAAGTCCATACAAAATTTCTGAGAAAAAGTTTAAGGAAAAAAGTGGAATGAACAGATAAAGAGAAATATAATCTCTCTCTCTCTATATATATATATATATATATTGGCAGCAAGTCATTATTCAAGCACGTCTGATTAAACACGACAGAGTTATTCTTTTTTCCAATTTTTCTGGATATCTTTTCCATTCGCCGAGCGGTCTTTTTTATTTTAACCGGCATGTTATACAGCATTATATGTTATTCAGGCACCATTTTATACAACATGCCAGCTGAAATAAAAAAAAGACTGCTTGGCGAATGGAAAAGATATCCAGAAAAATCGTCAAAAAGAATAACTTATGTTCAATCGGACGTGCTTGAATATGGATATATATATATTTTTAGTATTGCACTATCAAGTTATTTAAATGAACTTTATATTGTTATTTATAATTAAATACAAAATTAAAGAATTTTATTCATTATATATATATATATATATATATATATATATATATATATATATATATATATATAAAAGGACACACAAAATAATGAAATAATGTTCTTAAGCCATTGTATCATATTATGTATTATGCATCCATTATTTCTGTCGAAAAGAAATCCTTTTGATTTTCAAAGGCTGAAAAACTTCTAAGACCCAATTTAAAGAGAAAGAAAAAAGCTTTTAAGTGTATTTGCCATGGAAATATATGATTCATTCATAATAAAGTCCCAACAATCAAAAGGTCATAATTTGACCTGAGCAAAGCAAGAAGAATGAAAATGAAAAAAAAAACTATAGCTTATTTACCTACCTCTCCCCACAATCACCTTTACCCCACCACAGAAAACAGGAAAGGAAGAGGGAAGTTTGTCCCTTACTATTAGGTTCAAAATCAGAGCAAAAGTCAACACAAATAATAGAAAAAAAAAATTCTGTGTAAATTAAGGTTTAGGTACAGAAATGGAGAATGGCATTGTTCGTTTTGCTTTGTTTCAAGAGCAGCAAGCATAAGACCAAATGGAAATTGGGTCAAAATACTGCAGACAAGAGTCTGGAAAAAAAGGGGGTCAAGAAAAGCAACAAGGAAAATATAAAGTCTTACAGCCAACAACTTCAGATTCTTTTTTTTTTTTTTTCATTAATTTAATTTATTCTAGCTGTCTCTATCTGGCATTGCCCGGGATTAGGAGAGTAGAAAGTGGACCTTGGGTTTACTTTTGTCAGTCTCAAATCTTGTTTCCCTTATTTTGTCCTCTATTTTGTCAATCTATGAGTGGTGTTTCTGACAAAGGAGGATGAATTGCAGTTTTCTGGGTTGAAATCCATCTAATACTTATTGTTGGTTAGTTTTTTCTTTTTTTCATTTGAGCTCCTTACATCAAGTGGCTCCATACATTGTCTGGGATGATTTCCATAAAATAAACAAAAAGTTAAAAAAAAAGTTTAAAAAAAAAAAAAAAAAAAAAAAAAACCCTTGAGCCTTTGTACTTTTTACTTTTGGTTAGTATTTTTTTTCTTCTTTGTAACTATGCAGCGGTTTTTTACCTATTAATTTATTATTCATTTTTAAAATTCAAGTATTTTTGATTTTTAGGTTTCCTAAACTTAAAATGTAATTATCATGGTTTACTATTCTATTAGATGATCAATAAATTATTAATTGAACCAAATTTATTTTATTACTGTAATTATCCCATTGATTACTGTACACGTAATAACCCTTATCCCTGAGTGGCCTCCGGGCCTTGATAAGTGGTGACTTCCATGTAAAAAAAAAAAAAAAAAACTTTCAATATATGAGCTAAAAAATTATAAATGCTTCCAAGGGAAGTTATTAGTCAGGAAGAAATCTTCGTTATCTCGTTTTCATTATAATGAACAAAGAAAAAAAAGTAACCACTTTAAATGTTTTTTTTAGTGAAAACAATATTTTCAGAAAGAAAATGATGAAAGATAAAATATATTCCTGTCAATAACATATGAAAGAAGAAGAAAAAAAAAAAAAAAAAAAAAAAAAAACAACAAAAAAGCTAGCCTGAATCAAATATCAATATGCCAGATGTTATTTGGGTCTGACTTTGAAGAATCAACACAATAATTTTATGTTAGATGGATGGATTTACCAAAAGAGAGAAAAGAAAAAAAGGAAGAAAGCAGATAATAAAAGCCAAAACCGAAAACAGAACCATAAAGTATTTAGTATGATCTGCTTCCATACATACTGGTTATGTGATTAAGCCACGAGTTAATAAATGTAAGATGCTGCTGTTGTTGCTTCTATTGGGTTGTTAGTAATTATTCAAGTCTAAGTGTATACCTTCTGTCGAAAGTTATGGGGAAAAAATTATCTGTTGTCTGAGTTTACATTAATATGCATATAAAATAATGTTTGAATCACAGACATAAAAAAAATAAAAAAACAACAACTACCTGGCATTCCTTAAACCTTTTATCCTCAAGTGGTCTTCGGGGCTTAATAATTGGTGAAAAAGCGTGCGTATGCATAAGATAATCAAAATTTACAATTTCATATAAAAGATAAAAAATAAAACTTATTTTTATACAGTGAATTAAAAAAAAAAAAAAAAAAAAAAACAGCATTCGCTCAATACTTACCTTGTATATAACAAATCCAATGTATTGCAGATTAGGGTTTTTTAATTTGATTTTTCTTCTGTCTTTCTGAACAAGCTGTACAATTACACTGCAAATGTTTTCATCGTCTTCATCGACGTCACTAAGGATCATACGGTATTGTGGATTCGACCAGTGGGTTGCTAAATTAAAAACAAAATTGTTATTGACAGATAATGCAGAAATAATAAAAATAATAAAAACAGTAGAAACACTTTATGATCTTTATAAACAACTTTACTCAAAATATTTCTAATATGTAGAGAACACTTACTGATGCTACACTTATGTTAATTGGTCCTTTCTCAATGGAGGGGAAAACCTCTATAACTGAGACAATTACTATTTTTTGGGGGGGAGGGGATACTGCCAGAGTGCCTCCTTTTTGCTCATATTTTAGGGGAACTGATCACCCCCCCCCCACATTAAAAACGACCTTGTGTCACATTTGCTTTCATGGGAAAGCAAATAAATATCTATTATTTGTATTTTTTATGGTTTAATTTTACTATCTAGTGGCATTCAAAGGGGCCAGCTTCCATCGAAGGAGAAAGCGTCTAGGGAATATCAAATTCACAACAGTCCCCAGTTGCATGTATATCCCAATCAGGAGAGATGATGACGTTAAGTTTTTAGTTGTTGCAAGGAGGTATCAATGCCCTTCTATATACAGTGCCTGATATTCTCACAAGCTCACTCATCTTGTACTAACTAGGCTCAAGTTGCTGAATTTCTTATTCAGAATCGGTGTGTGCTATCAAAAACTAGACCATCTATGACCCATTGGGTCAGTATTATATATCTATTATTACAGTAAGGCTGTTAATCAAGTCCCCCCCCACCCCCGAGGCATTTTTCTTATATATGAGGGTCGTTCCAAAAGTAATGCCACCTATTTTTTTTTAATTCCATTGGAATCGATAGGAGGGAATTGCAAATTGCATTGTTATGATGATTCAACTAAAGCATTGACAACCTGAAAGTTTCATCTCTCCGTTGTAGATATTGATAGTATGAGACTAAGAAAGCAACTCCTGTCATGGACATGCATCAGAAGCAGAGACGTGTTATTGAATTCCTCCTTGCAGAAAAAGAAAATTGAACCGATCAACATTCACCGGTGCCTGCTGAACGTTTATAAAGCCGATGCAGTTTATGTCAGCACAATTAAGAGATGGGTTTATCGATTTCAGAGTGGCAACAGAGATGTGAGTGACAAAGCGTACTGCGGGCGCCCATGTCCAACCACCATCCCAGAAAACACTGTGTGTCTCGATCAACTCATCTGCACTGATCAGCAGACAATGGTGAATGAAATGCGTGTAGAGTTGAATGTGGGTGTCAGTGCATTGGAAACAATGTTGTCATTGCTAAGATGCAACAAAGTGTGTGTGTTTGGTGGGTTGCACGAAAGCTCACGCAAGACCAAAAGAACCAGGATTTATTAGATCAGTACAAAGCTGAAGTTTTGGATTGAGGTTTGATTTAAAAAAAAAAACAAAAAAAAAAAAAAACTCTTAATTGTCTTAATTAACTTATTTGGTTTGGTTGTTTTGTTTTACAGAATATTAGTGACGGGATGATTCAAATATTTTTCTTGGTTCCGATACAATTACAGATCCCAATTCCTTACAGATCTCTTAATATTTAACTATAAAGTTGTTATTTTCTCCAATCACCATAAAAAACATGTCAATGTGCAGAGATTAAAATGTAAAAATAGGTGGGTGGGTGGGGGGTGGTGATTTATCGATTTTAATTTTATTAGTAGTTCAAAATCAATATCTATTGAAAAAATATAGAACAGACAAAAACATATACATTTATCATATCAACAAAATGGAATGGACCTGGATTTATTAATAAAAAAAGAAATAGACTTGGCGCTATTTGCGTTTGGAATTTCTAAAGGCTATGTTTGTTGGGAAAGCAAAAAAAACCCAAACATTTTCCACTATTCACCAATAACATCCAGTGTGAATGAACCTGAAAATGGTTGGAGGTTACATCGGCCGAAACGTGAGAAACAATCAACATAAGAATAATGGTCTAAATGATACAAAAAATAATAAACAGACAAACTTTTAAAACCACATTCATGCATTCACGGATGTAAATAAAACATGACCCCTGACTTACAAGCTATTTAAAAAAAAAAAATTGTATACATCAACATTTATGATTATAGAAAATGTAGTAATGGAAGACAAGAAATCTTATTTTAACATTTAAAAACACCTTTATTGGTTATCTTTGTTAGTAAGAATAAGGAAACGGGTTAGTTGTGGAAAGAGTTTCTATGTGGAGATATTAATGATTAGACAGACCTGCTGAAAGAGAGAAGAGTTCATGGATGTTTGTGTCTACAGTAGTAGTGGAAACGTGTGTCATGAAAGATTAGAGACAGTACTGTAGGATGAGAAAGAAAGTTTGTGTGTGTGTACCACACTGAGATCTGTGTGTGGAGATAGCCATGTTGGCTTGTTTGTATTCCCATCTTAGTTGAACCCCGGGCCCAAAGGCCGGGTGAGTTCTGTTGAGTCCCCAGAGAGAAGTTGGGGGGGGGGGAGACAGTTCCGTTCCACGTGGAGTTGTTGTCAGTCTAAGATCCAGGAAGAAAGAGAGAGCGTGTGTTGCTGGCTTAACCTTTTATAAACTCAGTCACATGACTGAGAGCTGGCTTATGATTGGACATGTGAGGAAGGAACTGTGTAGCAGATGAACTAGAAGATAACAGGAGTTAATTCTCGCGGCTCAAGATTTGAAATCCATTTTGTTCCTGGCTTGTCCAATCACAAGCCAGCTCTCAATCATGTGACTGAGTACATAAAAGGTGAAATCGGCAAACCGTCTCTCTTTCTCACTAGCAGCAGGCATTCACCTGGGCCATTGCCCCCAGGCCTAACATGAGTACAACAAGCCAACATGGCTATCATAAAAAAAAACTTGTTTCCATGTGCACTTCACACACCTACTCTTTCTTACCATGAGACACTAACCATTTGTCCTGTCTCTACTATCGGATGCACGCTCCTATATACGTAAACATATTAAACACTTTTTTCTCTCTCTTTCAACAGACCTGACCTATATCTAATTGTCGGATATCTAATCTATGTCCCCACATCAGGAACTCTTTTCATGACTACTATAAATACAAGCGCGAACGATGCGTTTTACAACAAACACGTACTATTGTGTCATTACTGGCGAGCGATCAAGCAACAATTTGATTAAATAAAAGTCTTGTAATACATCCATGTGTCTAGTCTTTATCCTTTTGTCATCGCTTCCCATGTGTGTGTGTGTGTGTGGCTGTTGATCTGCATCTTTAAATTGTCCAGCGGCTTTTGATTTTCTGTTAACTCAAGGTAAATAACATATATACAAATACAATTGACACTTGTCTCTCTTTCAACAGGCCTGTCGGATATCTAATCTACGTCCCCACATCAGAAACTACTATAAATACAAGCGCGCACAAACACTGAACTCTCCTACTAACCCGTTTCTCTTTTGTACACGCTACTAACAAAGATGACAAATAAAGTTGCTTTTGAATATAGAATGAAAATCCATTTCAATGTCTCTTATTCTATAAGTGTATTTCAAAATCTCAAGCCGTGAGAATTCATTCCTGCTTATGTTTGTTGCAAATCTGTCTGCTACAAAGATTTGAATATCAAAAGTAATGAAAATGTGATATCACATTGTTACTAGCCTAATGGATATCATTACAGAATATGGAATTATCATATACAATGAATGGTTTTCAATACATGTTTTTGTTTCAGCATTAAATAATCCAAAAAAAGATAGACTTGCTGTTAAAAAGAATAAAATAAAACTATATTTCTTTTTTTTTTTTTTTTTTTTTTTTTTTTTTAAATATAAAGGTCAGTGTAAACGATTTTTCCGGTTTGGAGAAGAAGCAGTTTAAACCATTGTAATTTAAAAAAAAATTTTTTTTTTATTACTTAAACAAACCATTATAATTTATTTTTTTGTTATTACTTAAACAAACCATTATAATTTATTTTTTTGTTATTACTTAAATCATTATAATTTATTTTTGTTATTACTTAAATCATTATAATTTATTTTTGTTATTACTTAAATCATTATAATTTATTTTTTTGTTATTACTTAAACAAATCATTATAATTTATTTTTTTGTTATTACTTAAACAAATCATTATAATTTATTTTTTTGTTATTACTTAAACAAATCATTATAATTTATTTTTTTGTTATTACTTAAACAAATCATTATAATTTATTTTTTTGTTATTACTTAAACAAATCATTATAATTTATTTTTTTGTTATTACTTAAACAAATCATTATAATTTATTTTTTTGTTATTACTTAAACAAATCATTATAATTTATTTTTTTTGTTATTACTTAAACAAATCATTATAATTTATTTTTTTGTTATTACTTAAACAAATCATTATAATTTATTTTTTTGTTATTACTTAAACAAATCATTATAATTTATTTTTTTGTTATTACTTAAACAAATCATTATAATTTATTTTTTTGTTATTACTTAAACAAATCATTATAATTTATTTTTTTGTTATTACTTAAACAAATCACCCATGATTAATTTATTACTTTTTTCTTTTGGACTATTAAAGCATCATTCATGTTTTCATCTATGTTGACCCGAAAACGATCTTCTTTAGTACACCAGAAGGGGAGTAATCCCTTATCATTACTTGAGCATATCACTATGATTAATTCATAACTTTTTCTTTCAGATTATTAAAAACATCTATTATATTTTCCGGTAGTATTCTCACCCATGTTGATCCAAAAATTACCTTTTTTAGTCAACAGAGAGGGAGTCATCTTCCATCATGATAATGTTCGTCCTCACGCAGCACCACTAACCAAAGATCTCCTAGAAGAATTTGGTTGGGAAATCTTACCCCATCCTCCATATTCAGTTGACTTAACTCCCTCAGATTATCACTTATTTCAACGATTACAAAACCATTCAGATGGCCTTAGGTTAACATCATGAAAGGAGTGAACACAAGTTCACTTAATATTTCAGATCAAAACCTAAAGAATTTTACAAGCGAGGCATTCATAAGCTCGTTGACAGATGAAATCAAGTTATAGAGAGCAAAGGTCATTATTGTTATGAATAAAAATTTTCAAAAACGGTTTTTCATTTTCATAATGAAATTTTAAATCAACAAAAAGGTTTTGCAATGACTTAATATAATAATGATAATACGATAACAGAAACTTTATTTTTAGCTTTGCAAGAATATCTTTTTTTTCTCCCCCCTTTTTATTTATTTTTTTAATTTCCTTTGTTTAAGCTGGGGATGGGGCATCCTACTGGAGACCAGACAGTCACCCGTTATCTCATACATTCCAACCAAGAGATCTTTAAGATTTTAACCAGCCTTTTAAGTGCAATTGCTTGAATCTCTCTTGCACTTGGTTCACCGGATATATTTGCCAGGAGTTTTTTTTTTTTTTTCTTTTTCATGAGTTCAGTTGCTCCTATAATTACTGGAATGATGGAGATCTTAAGATTATCACTTATTTTGAGAATTACAAAACCATGGAGACAGCCATTTGTAAGCTCATTGACGGATAAAATGAAGTCATAGAGCAAAGACCATTATTGCAATGTCTAAAGATTTTCAAAAATACTTTTTCATTTTTAAGATAAAATTTTTAAAATTTAAAAACTTTTGCAACAACATAACACAAGCAGCTGGAAGATGCCGAAGAAAAAACTGCCAGATGATTAATTCACTATGCAGCATCTCCCTTTTCCGACGATAAGAGTGGCTTTCTATTTAGAAAACCATTCTTAACATGGGGAAAGGGAAGATTTCATGTTAAAATAGTGTGTTGAAAGTCATAAAAATGCTTAAATATATTTTAATTCATGCAGATTTTCGTATTTATTATTATAGAGCCAATTCTCTATCAGGGCTCTACGGACAAACTTATCTTTAGTTGACCCTTGACAACTAAATATTTTTGTTACTAGCCAAACCCATATGATTTTTTAGAATATGACATCTTTGTTCTGTGATGAGTATGTACGTTTATCATAAAGATTTTTCTGTGTGTGTTTTTTAAATAAGTGTGATTCTAAATATACAACAAATTTTATGTCGATACTTGAAGGTATAAGCATTCTAATTTCTTCAGATATTTTTTTAAACAGCCTTTGTTAAAAAAGAGTATATTGTTCTATTAAACTTTTATTGTTTAAATAATTTAACTTTGTTCGTTTTATATATAAAAAAAAAAAATGTTGAAAAAATATTTTTTTATTCAGTAGTGAACTTTGGATGACTGTCAGTGAAAGAAATACAATCGCCAAAAGATAAGCGTTTCATTATTTCTAGTTGCCACTTTAAAAAATTACTCGCAAATGCGACTGTTTCACTTGCAATGTAGAGCCGTGTCTACTGAATATCATATTGTACCTAATATATTGTACTGATTTCAAAAGTAAAAAAAAAGAAGAAATGACTTGGGTGCCATCAGCTAGAATGAAAATCAAAACATTTCGCGCTCCAACTGCATTCCTTTATTTAGCACTTCAACCATGTTCCCTACCGTTTTAACTAACCTAACAGATAGATAAGAAAGTTAGAAAATTAAACCGCTTTTAACTTACGCATGCACAAACTCATACAAATATGTCAACAAGTTGAAATGAACATTTGGCATTTCAACTTGCTGACGCATTATTCATCCATCCAAACATAGATTTTTACTCATTATAAACCATCCTGGGTGTATGATTACTATTTCCTGTTAATTTCAGTGTTATGTGACCAGTAGTTTAAAAGTTTATTGGTTAAATATTTACACATAGAAAGAGAGAGACGCACATACATACATCTATGGTTTTACCTATAGAGATATGAATTGAATTTTCTGTTAAAAGTTGTTATAGAAAAGTTAACTCATCTTCACAAATGAGCCCCCAATCCTGGCAAAAATAAATAAGTGAAATGTACTTAAAAGATGTTCGTCCATCCGAAGGACGAGGACCATTTAATCGTAGAAAGATGATGCATGACAGGCACTGAATTGTGAGGCAAGGGTTGCATAATCTCTAACGACCCCTCTCCTGAGTTGGCCAATGCAGAGATAAGCAGAAAGCACATACAGCACCTGGTATTTTCAAATGGTCACCCGTTTTAGTACTGACTAGGTTCAATGTTGCTTAACATTGGTGATCTAACATGATTATGCTGTATAGGACGTAATAACAGAGCATGTACTTACATTTGTGTGAAGGACGTCCTCCTGCAGAAAAGCCTTTGTTCCAACGATTGTGGAATTTTGCTGTGAACCATTTCCGTGGCATATTTATAGGAGAGTCGGGAGTAAGATTGCAAATATCCAGAGTGTCAAAGTGATTCAAGAAATCTTTGAAATTCATCCTATAAAAAAAAATTTAAAAAAAATTTTTTTTTTTTTTTTAATTCAATGGAAATGGAAAAAAATTAAATTAAAAAAAGGGGGGGGGGAGGCAAATTCAATTATTATACAAAAAGTGCAAGTAGAAATTTTTCCACAAATTTATTATCAAATATTAAATTTTGAAAACAAATGAATTCCTAAAAGAAAGTAGAAATCTGATCTTGGATCACCAAATCCAAGATCCAAACTCTCGCTTCTCTTATTCCGTCAATTAGTTCTCACATTCCATGAGCAATGTTTCTGACAAAGAGGGAAGAATTGTTTTCTGGGAGGAATCTATCAATCTGACATTTAGCCTTGGATAGTTTTTGACCTTGAAGTGGTAATTTTTTTTTAGCTGTTTACTTTAAGTAGCTACATGCTTTGTCTGGAGCGATTACTATAAAAAAAAAAACTGACAGCAATTATAGCAGATACATATAAGATCCATTTTGTTTACATGTACATGCAGCATCTTATGTTTTGTAGAGTTGTGATTTGGTTGGTGTATTGATACACAAACAACTCTTCACTTTTGAAGTAAAAAAAAAAATTTCAAAATAAGCAAGATTCGAAATTGAACCTTGATTTATTGCTGGCATTGGATTTGAATCGAGCCAACTGTCTAAGCTCTAAATTCTCACATGATTTTCTCAACTGATGCATTTTTTTTTGTTATTTCACCCCAAACAAGGCATGTTGGCTGCTCAAGAATGCAATTGGTCTTGTTGAAGGTTCGCAGTCAGTTGAGTCAACGTGTTTCTCTGATTAAGGTGAGTCCTTAGGGCTCTTAGCTGAAAGACTGTAAAGTATCTACTTCAACATGTGTTGCTATAAAAATGTATAAAATAAAACATACAAGATTCCAAGGGTATTAGTGAAATGTGACTGCCTCATCTAAACTTGAACTTGTATCGATGATTTCACATTAAAACATTAATAACCATCACAAGTCTACACTTGAAATCCATACTATCAAGACAAAGTTTTAAAAAGAAAAAAAAAGAAAAAACTTACCAAAATTCTCCTTCGTCGTGAAATATTAAACCCAATTTCTCCCTCTCATCAGAAGGAATACTGAGCCATTCGACCGATCTACAAAATGATAAAAGATGAAAATATTTCTTATCATGATTGCTGAAATATGGGGTCTTCTGCTTCATATAATTATTAAATTTTTAAATTATATAACGTCACTAAAACAATATTATATATATATATATATATATATATATATATATATATATTTTTTTTTTTTTTCTTTAATTCAATCTTGCCTCGACAGTCGAGCTGTATATTTGTTCCAGTTCTTTTTTACGCACATTTTATCTTTCTTTTAATAATATATTGGAATTCATTCCCATTTCTTTGTACCTATTTGTGAATTATTCCACGGATTTCTGCCTTTTGGATTACTTTGGATCATCTTCCAATTATGCGGTTCCCTTGGATTACCTGTGCGAATGGAATTTTAACTTTCTTGGATTCTGCATCTTTGGATTTTACCGTCATTGGAAATTTTACCCTTCACCAGACTATCCATTCACATGAAATCACTTTTTTTATTCACCCTGTTCCCTCTGCTTCACTTTTTGTTATCAAGTAAGATCTATGGCAAAATCCGATCCTGGATTTTGCTAAATCCTACCCTCTGATGAGAAGGAAAGTATTTCTTTGAAACTCCACGGATTAAGGACTATCCATTTATTTAGTGTTTCCTTTTTAAAATTAAATATGTTTTTAACTCTTTTCCAAAGTGTTTTTTAACATGTTTTATTAACTACTTGTTCTTTATATATATATATATATATATATATATATATATATATATATTTATATATATATATATATATATATGATACACAGTATGTGTTTTTATTTTACTTCAGCATTGGCATACATCAATGCTAAAATATACAAAAGTCCTGTCCACCTAGAGATAATTTTCTTGTCTGTTTATTTATGATTAAAAGGCTTTTTCCATGAGTTATAATGTCCCATTATATGCCTCGTACAATAGGGTAGTGTGAAAAAAAGATTTTTTTTTCATATTATGGGTCTATAAAGTTGTTAAAAGGTATCATTAGCAATAATATGAAGTTTGGCTGTAAAATTCTTTTGCTTAGGGGTCCCAACCTTTAATTATATTTTTACATATACATGCATATTATATAATTATGTATATGCATATTTCTTACAATGTGCATCATTATTATTATTATTATCATTATCAACAACAACAACACCCTTCCTGTCCCAATGTAAAACTATGGTTTAAATATTGACGATGATAAAACAGACTGAAAAAAAAAAAAAAAATCAATGAAAATGAAAATCCTTCTAAACAGGAATTTAAATTTCCTTGTAAATGTAATTTTAATTGTATAAACTGCCAAAATAAACAATTTCGAATACAAGATTCCTAATGTGAGCTTGTTTCTAACACTTACTAGTTTAGTTTATATTTAGTAAAATTGAAATTATTTCCAATGTAATATACAACAATGCAAGTATAAGTCATTTTTTCATTAAAAGTTGAGGCCCTTTAACATAAATCAATCAGCAAAAAAATTGCACTAATGTTTTTCATGTACAATAACTTTTAGGACCCATAATGAAGCTTAGCAGAAAAGTTTGTATTTTGTCTCAGCCTACCCTAATCTGGTTTCATTGAGACAAGAAATCCAATGATAATACTGATTTTGTATTACAGCATTTTGCAATAACATCATAGGATCTTTAGTCATGCTAGGCATTCATCTATAATGGGCAGTTGTCTATGTGTACGATATTTATATGTTCAGCTAAAAGTGAAAAACGATAAAACAAAGTTAGTAGTTTTTTTGATTAGCATTGCCCTGGGTGAATAATCTAAAATTATTCATTCTTTGACCCTAAACTGGCAGTAATTTTGTCAAACGACGTGGGGGCAATTTTTCAGTCAGATTGTGTACTAACTAAGGGAAGTAACTGATTTTTTTTTACAAAGAGTTAATTCTCATATCCAGACTCATTCCTTGAGGAATATATAAAAACAATTTGTCTATGTCCAAAGTGAGAAATCGGCTGGGTGGAAGAGAAAGAGGAAGGGGGAAATCAGAGGATGGAGAGAGGGAAAGAGAGAGAGACAAATAGAGTGATAGAAGTTTTAATACAAATATGTTACACTTTTGCTCTGGGCAATAGTAGGTAGCCCTGCTAGTAAACTATAACAACAAAGTACATAATGATAATATAGGGTTCAGAGCTAGGAGCAATATAGTACACAGAGGTGCTTATTTATAGTTAGATAACATCATGTTGGATGCTATTTATATGCTATTTATATATAGAAATCTAATCTATAAAGTTAAGTCTTTCAGATTCTTTAAGTCAGATCAAAATAGCATTTCATATACTTGTTCTTTTGGTGATCATTGGTGCATATTATTAGCAACAATACGTTTTGATTTGCTTTAATTTCTTTTGCACATTTCGTATATCCTGTTCGGAATATTTTTTGCAGAGAAGCCATCTTTCTTTTCAGCAGCAAACGCAAATTACAAAATCGTTTTTGCTATCAGCAGCAAAGTTTGTTAATAATACATAGCATTACTAATGCCTTCTTTCATTTGTTATTACTAAATAGTGGTTAAAAACATTTTTATTCAAATAGAATCTGGTGTGAAAACAAATATGTAATATATGAAAACTTATACATTTCTATGTTTAATTACAAGTCATTCTTTAAGCGAACTTTTGTGGAAACCAAACAATTCCTTGTCACCCCTACAGTGCAGGGATGGCTGAAGGACATCATCTGCAAGCTTAGTTTAAAATATGGGACAAAAGTAAGGGGGTCTGAAGAACACAGTAAAGGAGCTTGGAAACAAGGATACCACCACTTGCAAAGAGAATTTAAAAAAAAAAAAGAAAAAAGGAGAGCAAGAACAGGGGAGGGAGGGGACTGAAACCAAACGATTACAAGAAAATACACAAATGTTCAATAGAAATTTGATAAGAGACACAATCATGATAGAAAAGCTGCTGGAAAAGCAAGAGCTGAAGGATTATTGGAGGCATTTAAGAATGAAGGTACATACAATCAAGAGTTCAAGTGAATCTTAAATGTGGCTGAAAGCATTGAAAGTAAGCCAGAAATGCCAGAGCCAGAGATAACAGCTGGAACAATAAAGCAAAAGCTGAATGGATTCCAGAATTACATAAAGCCTAGCATAGATAACCTACCAAATTTTTGGCTCAGCACTTCATAGTCATTCTAGTAGCTGCTTTACCAGAGGGGTTAAGAGGCTACATCAACATCATTGTTAAAATGTGATACAACCCTTATACCCCAAAACGATGTCTACAAAAAACAAATATAATAAATAAATAACTTGTACAATACTAGCTCGTTTGCTTACAGAATTGGCACAAGGTAATGCCAGATAGGTATAGATTCACATTCATTTTACAAACATAAATTTTTCCTTTTAAAAGCACATAATTAGTACTCTAGCTCTTATTTTATTTTAAAACTAGCCTGGGTGCCTGATGTTGCCCGGTTGTTTGTAGGTGTGTGTTAAGCAAAAAATGGTAGTAGGCAGGCAAACTCGAACCCGTATTGCGAAGGTGGAAAAGAGTATGAAAAAAAAACAAAAAAACGTGACGTTTTTGCTGTTGCATCGAGTGCCAAACCGGAAGTGGCAAAAGTTTAAATTAAGGCTAGTCAATCGAAAAGAGGGGATCTTTCGAAAATATCAGCGTGCCCTCCTTGTAGAAAAATACCTAGTTGAGGGTGAAAGAATGTTTTTAGTCAATTTTTCGATATTTGTTGCCCGTAGGTTCGACCTTCGAAATGATACTGATCTCATGAAAATGCGTCTCTTCTGTCAAAAGTTTTAGGCAAATACATACATACATACATTTAAACAGACAGGTGAGATTTATATTATAGACTAGCGAGGATGCCTGGCGTTGCCTGGGTGTTTGTCGGTGTAAAAAAAAAAAAATTGGGGGAGGGAGGTAGGCTCAAACCCGAATCATTGTGGTGACAGCGAAAAAAAAAAAAAGAAAAAGCGTGATAACTTACCTCGACTATACGAAGGCAGTGGAATGAGAGTGGATGAAATGAAATGATTAAAAAGTTATGTGACAGGTGCGTAAATTTAATGAGGTCAAACATCACGTCATCGGGAAATGAAATCCCGCACTTAACTTTGGCTATGAGGCAGTTGTTTTGGTTTTGTTTCCCCAAGTTGTTGGGGGGAAAACCAGCTCCCCATAAGAAATGGGAGCATCCGAATGAATAGCAATTGTCTGATATGATGGTTTTCACTGTATGATCAAAGCTGATTTGCTTTCAGCTTCACGTCATCAGTTTCACTTTAAAATATCGGGGGGGGGGGGAGCAACGAAAATGATAGAAAAAAAAAAAAAGAAAACAACATGGATGTGCCCGGCATCGCCCTTGTGGTAAAAGAAAAAAAAGTTTTGGTAGGTAGGTAGGATCGAACCCGGAACCTTGAGGCAAAGGTGGAAAAAAATCCTGACATGTTACCACTTGCTTACAACGTAGAGTAACAGAAAAGTATTTTAATTTAACAATTAAAACTTAATTGACAGGTGCGTGAATTTAATGAGGTCAAATGAAATCCCGCAGTTAACTTTTGCTGTGGGGCAGTTTTTCTTTCCAACCTTGGTTGTTTGTTTCCCCAAGATGTTGGGGTGGGGACCAGCTCCCTATAAAAAGGGAATGTCCAACTGAATAGCAATTGTCTGATATAAGGAGTTTCCCATGCATTGATCAAAAGCTGATTGCTTTCTGGACGTTTCCGGCACGAAAGTTGGGAACCACAGCTTTGTTTCAGATTAGTTTCGCTTTTATATGAAATAGCAAAATTTTTGTAATAGTAGATGTAAATAAATCTAGATGCGATGCGCGTTCGCAAATCATAGATATTATGATCTAGACAGTATATAAAAAGTTCTAAGAAATAGTACCCCCCCTCAAAAAAGCCTTTGCCGGACATACAAAAAATATGCACACATATTTTGCCTTTATATATATATAAGAGATAGACAGATAGATAGATAATGTTAGTGCTAGGTTTAATAATCTTTTGCTTAGAGAGTTGGCACAAGATAGATATAAATTTACATTCATTTTACAAACATAACAAATTTTTCCTTTTAAAATCACGTAATTAATACTCTAGCTATTATTTTATTTTAAAATAATGCTCATGTTAGGGTTAATAATCTTGTACATTGATTTCAACTTCAGGTTTCTGCAAACTGACTATTTTTTTCACGAGTCAATCTCCATATCCTCTCCCTTTCCATTAGTTGGAGGTTTGTTTTTATATTTATATATTTCTGGGGATTACTTAAAGATTTCTTTTTAGTATTTTTTTTTTAAATTTGCCTTTGAAAAGCTTTTTATAAAATCCTTACATGCACATCAAAATTTTTTTGTTCCTTGATATTTGATTTTTTGATTTTATTGAGTGTCAAGTTCTGGATTATATTATCACATTTGATGTGTTTTATTAAAGAGTTAACCCAATCTACTATCCATAAGGAAGTTAAATATAATAGTTAGAAGCGCTGACTGTCATAGATAGTTGAATTTCAATGCTAGCTTGAAGCATTTTTTTTCTTTTTTTTTTTTTTTATTACAATTTCACCCCAAACAAGGCACAGTGCCACTTTAATGTAGGGGGCTACTATTGGGGACATAAGTGGGGTATTATATAGAGAGTTCAGCAGCTAGATGTCTGTTCACATTACACTTGAACTTCTGCATGTCAGTACAGTTGGGAAAGCAAGAACCTGGTAGGGAGTTCCAAAGTCTAGCAGTTCTGGAGGAAGAAACTATTAGAGTAAACAGCTTTCTTACATCTAAGCATCTCTACTATGTAGGGGTGGGATTTTGCTGCTTGTCAGGAGGTATTTACGTCAAGGGGGTACAAGGGCTTGTAGTTCGTCAGAACATCCACCATTAAAATACTTGTAGAACAGGTAGAGGGATGCAACATCTCGTCGATGGGACAGAGGTTGAAGCTCAGGTGACAGTTCAGGACCTATCAGGTTGGTGACTCTCTTTTGAACCCTGTCCAGGAATGAGAGACTAGTAGCAGATGCACCATCCCAAATGTAACAACAGTACCCCATACATGGGTGAATGGTGGCCTTGTAGAAGTACAGGATACTTTCAGGTGTAAGTAACTTTCTAGCATGATAAGGAGAGCCCACTTTCTTTGTAGCAGCCTTGGCAATGTATCTGAAGACCTGTGGTACAGTGAAAATGTGGATGACTATAAATGCACTATTTCTTGGGTTGAGCATATTAAAGAATGAAATAATAAACTGCCACTAGCGTATAAGGAAAGGTGCTTAGTCGATGTTGATCATTGAAATTTCATATATCTACTTATCAACAGCCAAGTAACATTACAATTAGAAGCGTTGATTGTCGTCTAAATGGTGGAGTTAATCCTAGCTTGAGGCAATTGCTAGTTTAGCCATGCTGAAGAGCTGTGATACAGCAGAACCGGCTGTTGATGACCTATATATCGTTAGTTATCATTGCAGACGATAATATTTTAGTCATATTTTTATGAAGTATGTCTTGCACACGTTTCTTTGAATAGTGGAAGCCCACTAAACAACTCATCAAAAATAAATGTATGTTCTTCAGAAAACAGTTGGAAATTTTTTTTTTTTTTTTTCCATTGAATGAAAAAGGATTTGGTGAAAAAAAATGTAGATAAGAGGAAATGCAAAAACATAAGGATAAAGAAACACTTGTAGTATTTATAGGCACTCTTCCCAAGAAACAAACAATCGAATTTAGCGCACATAAGATGCCTTCTTATGCCGCCATATCTGATTTTTAGTTACAAGGCTTCCAAGGTTTCGTATTTATGTTCAAATTAAAACCAGAATTTTTTTTTTATAGTTTTTATAGTTAACTAGCAGTTCCACCCAGCTTTGCTTGGGCCCTATGTACTGTTCATAACTTTATGTGCATATGTATATATTAAAAAATGTGAATATGTATGGTAATGCCTTTCTATATTATAGACTACCTTAACTACCATAGATAAAAGTTTGTAGAGACCACAGACGTCAAATTTTAAAAAACTTTTACCCCAATTTTGACCCCTTAACATTTACTGTTTTGGGCTCAAATTAAATTAAAATGTTTGATCCATGTCCAAGTAACCTACATTTAAAATTTCAAGTGTTTAGACCCAAAATTGGCGGAGGAGTTTGGCAGAGTCTGCAATGGTCAACTCTGTAAACTTTTGCCAGCCAAATTTTCACCCAAAGACTGATTAAAAAGCTTTCTGCATGTCTGAATACTCTTTATGTAAAATTTCAAATGTTTAGACCAAAAATTGGCTGAGTAATTTGGTAGAGGCTGCAGAGGTCAATTTTTTTAAAACTTTGACCCCAATTATGACCTCTTAACATTTATTGTTTTGAGCTCAAATTAAATTATGAAGTTAGATCCATGTGCAAGTAACCTATATCTAAAATTTCAAGTGTTTAGATCCAAAATTGGTGGAGGAGTTTGGTAGAGTTATCAAAGGTCAAATCGTTGAACTTTGATCCCTTAATAGACAAATTTCCGTCTGAAACCCGATCACAAAGATTTTCCCAAATCTCAATACCCCTTATGTCAAATCTCTAGTCTCTAGACCGAAAATTGACAGAGTTATTTGGTAGAGAAGTGTACGCACACACAGACAGACATTTTCACTTTTATAGATATACTAGCACTTCAGCCCGGCGTTGCCCGGGTGTTTGGATGTGTATGTTGAGCAAAAAAAAAAAAAAAAAAAAAAAAAGTGGTAGTAGAAAGGCAGGCTTGAACCCGTACCGCGAAGGAGGAAAAGAACGAGGGAAAAAACCTGATGTCTTTGCTGTTACAACCACCGCCAAACCAGAAGTGACGTAGGTTTAAATTAAGGCTAGACAATCGAAAGGAGAGGATGACTTTCAAAAATATCGGCGAAAAGTGCCCAGTTGAAGGTGAAGATATTAATGTTTTTAGCCAATTTTTTGATATTTGTCGTCTGAAAAGTCGGACTTTAAAACGATACTGATCTTGGTAAAATCCGTCGCCTCTGTCGACAGTTTTAGGCACACATGCAAACATACATACATTTATATATTGGTAACTAAACATTTTCGACCCAAACCAATTAAAAAGCTTGCCCTATCTCTGAATACTCTTTATGTAAAATTTCAAATGTTTAGACCAGAAATTGTCTGAGTAATTTGGTAGAGACAGAAGAGATCAAATTTTTTTAAACTTTGACCCCTATTATGACCCCTTAAAATTCATTGTTTGGGGCTCAAATCAAGTTATTAAGTTAGATCCATATTCAAGGAACCTATATCTAAAATTTCAAGTGTTTAAACCCAAAATTGTCGGAGGAGTTTGGTAGAGTTCTCAAAGGTCAAATCGTTGAACTTTGACCCCTTAACAGCCAAATTTCTGGCCGAGACCCGATCACAAAGATTTTCCCAAATCTCAGTACCCTGTATATCAAATTTCGAGTCTGTAGACTTAAAATTGAGAGTTATTGTGTAGGGAAATGTACACTCACATACAGATACACAGACACATTCACTTTTATAGATATATAGATAGATTACGAAGCTAGGCATTTTAAGATATTGTGACTAGATTCGTAATTAATGTTATTTATTTTAGGTTGTCTAGTTTTTATGATTTTGAGTCTTAACATAAGAATCGCCATGTATAATTTTCAACCATGATTTATCTAAGCTGTAATGTGGGCAGCCATGTTCCTTCAAGTGCTGGGGAATTTTTATATTATAATTGTTTTTGTTTCTTTAATTTTTGTACAAGTTCCTATTTCAGTCAAATAAATTGTTTGTCAGATGAAAATGAATACATTTTTTAAAATCCCTATTTCAGTCACAATGAATTTTGACATTGTTTTTTTTTTAAGAAATCAAACAAAATAGTACAGAGTAAAAAAAAGTGAAACTCTTGGCAGCCTCATGACTATCGCTTTCCTTATTTTGTCCTTTAATTCTCGCATTCCACGAGCGATGTTTCTGGCAAAGGAGGAAGAATTGCTGTTTTCTTGGTTGAAATCTATCAACACTTATTGGCTACTTTTTACCTTGAAGTAGTTTTTTTTCTTGCATCAAGTGGCTTCATGCATAATTTGGAGTGATAAATAAATAATATAAGAACACAATTTAAGACTGTAAATTATATTTTACATGAATTACGCTTGAAACTCTGCGGATTAAGGAAATCTCAATATTTCTTATTTGCATATCCTGCTGAGCAGCGGCTTGGTTCCCACCAGTTTTGGCAAATAGCAAACAAAATCCTGAACAGAAGTATGCGTTCTATCCCAACCATCATCAATGGACCTGAGGTCATCTCGTAAGCATCAGACAAGGCTAAACTAGTTGCCAAGAACTTTGCAGCTAATTCTACCCTGTGCGACGAAGGCCATCAACTCCCTGTATTTCCTCCTATAACAGACAACACGCTATGCAATATCTACTTATCAATAGCCAAAGTAGCATTACAATTAGAAGCGTTGATTGTTGTCTAAATGGTGGAGTTAATCCTAGCTTGAGGCAACTGTCAATAATTTTCCCCATTCTTTATCTCTGCCTAAATCAAAATGTAGATTCCATGAACAAAGCTTCTTTCTTAGAACTGCACGCCTGTGAAACTCTCTGCCGCTTGCCTGTTTCCCACCTGACTACAACATGGATGTCTTCAAGTCCAACGTTAACAAATTCCTGATGAATCGCCCCTTTAAGTAAGACACTTTATCAAATATCCAATACTAATGATTACTACGATATTATCCCATTGATTACTGTACACACAATAACCCTTATCTCCAAGTGGATTCCGGGCCTTGATAAGTGGTGTTTACCATGTAAAAAAAAAAAAAAAAAAACCAATAAATTCATGTAAAATATAATTTACAGTCTTAAATTGTGTTGTTCTATGACAAGCTCTATTTCCTATCTTGGTTGTATTGAGCTTTTTTTATATGGTTGGGATTACTATACTTCCAAGGTTTTGTATCTATACATGCTCATATATATTATTCAAACATACGTTACTACTTTTCATATGATCCTTCTTGTGCTTCTATTAAATTATTGTAAGTAGGATGCATTTTGGTTCCATATTTTTGCACATATGTTAGACTGAATTCTCCCAGTCGTCACCAGGCGTCTCTTTATGTCTGCTGAGTTTAAATGATGTCGCAATTTAGTTTTTTTAAATCTGTATGGGTAACGAATGCTACATGCAAGAACATAGTTACGTATTAGCGACGTGGCTGAATAAAGTGTACAGTATTTTCAAAGGTCAATTGAGAAACTCACGAAATAGTTAAATCTAAAGTTTACAATATTTTAAATGTTTTTTTTTTATAGTTAATTACAAAGCTAGACACTTTAAGATATTATGACTAGATTCGTAATTAATGTTATTTTTTTTTTTTACATAAACGTCACCACTTATCAAGGCCGATAGGCCACTCAAGGATAAGGGTTAAAGAGTGTAGAGTAGTCAAAAGGACAATACAGTAATCGATAGTAATGGAAGTTTGGTAAATTTGTTAACTTAAGTGGAACGGCTCATCAGAAACTTGTTCACGTTGGACTTGAAGACAACCATATTATAGAAAGCTGGAAAGCAGGAAAACGGAAGACAATTCCACAGGCGTGCAGTTCTTAGAAAGAAGCTTTGATCATGGAATCTATGATTAGGTTTAGGTACAGATAAAGAGTGGGGAAATTATTGATAATGTTTTCAGCTAGTCTAGTGTTTCTTGTGAAAGTTTGGCGAGGGGGGACTATAGATTGAAGCTCAGTTGAACACTTTCCATGAAAATAACGATAAAGCAGAGACAAACTCGCAACATCTCTTCTGTGAGACAGAGGTTGCAGCGAAGAGAAAAGGACATCTCCCACCAGGCCACGAAGTCTATTTTGAACCCTATCAAGGCAGGACAAGTCTTTTCTAGCAGCTCCTGCCCATATGTGGCAACAGTACTCCATCCTTGGATGTATCTGGCTCTTATATAGATAGAGAATTGCATCAGCAGTGAGATATTTACTGGATCGATAGAAGGATCCTACCATTTTTCCAGCGGTTTTGGCAACAGATTTGATGTACGTATTCCATTTAATTTATTTTAGGTTGTCTAGTATTTATGAACATAGCTTCTAAAATTTTGAGTCTTAACATTATTAGAATCGCTATGTATAATTTTTTTATTGTTCACCATGATTTATCTAAACTAATGTGGGCAGCCATGTTCCTTCAAGTATTGGAGATTTTTTTATAAAATAATTGTTTTCTTTCTTTAATTCTTGTACAACTTCCTATTTCAGTCAAATGAATTGTTTGTCAGCTGAAAATGAATACATTTTTTAAAATCCCTATTTCAGTCACATTAATTATTTTGCGCTCAATGAATTTTGACATTTTTTTTAAACTAAGAGGTTACCATTTATCAAATCTCAAAAGCCATTCGAGGATAATTCATAATTGTATTTTGAGTGTCATCCACACTGAGGATTGGACCTTCAATCTCTAGAAGACTATAACTTACAACTGAATTTTTCTAAGTACTTTATCCACAACGTCATGGATCAGTGTAGGCGACACTCAAAATAGAACCGCAAATTACTTAAGACTTCTAAGGTTACATTGACCGAAATGTTGTCAAAATAACACTCAAGATCAGAAGAATTCAATAACATAAAACAAAGCTTGTGTCCTAACCTGACACTCCATGGACCATTCCATTCAATGCGTCTTCCCCATGGATTGCGTACACGGATAAGAGTCACAGATATATTTCCTTGTTCCGATGGAAGTAACAACTGAAAAATATATAAAACAAAACACCATTTTTTTTTGTATTTTTAATCATCTGAGAAATTTCCTTCATGAGAAAAACATATCACATCCGAATCATCGAGAAAGTCAAAGCATAATCACGTTAACATATCGGTTCTGGTTAGATCGCAAAATAACCCCCCCCCCCAAAAAAAAATGTTGAGAATTGAGGGGAGGGGGAGAGAAAGCGAACAAAGAAGTATAACAAAAGACAAAATAAAATAAGTTTATCAGGAAAAAACAAAAGTATAGCAAATGGGTTTATTGGCAGAACAATAGAGAGGAAATTGTTCACCAAGGAAGACAAAAAGAAGCTGAAGTGGGATTGTTAGTCAAGGTTTGGGTCAAAAGGTCAATATATTTTTAAATTAGTTTTAGAAGTAGCGATGGATTTTGCAAAAGTTTTTATGACAGTTGGGAATGGCTGGGGACAGTCTTGGGTGTGACGGTTGATAGTTAAAATCGAGACAGTGTCCAATTTAGGACAGTAAGGAGTTTGAAGGTCGAACAATGGCCAGTTGGAGACAGTTAAACAGATTATAGCTTGGACAAGATCGGGAGAATTTTGGGAGATCAAGATGAATCGATAAATCAACTGATTAATTCTGTCTTAACAGATAAATTAAGATGTGTAGAGGGTTGATGGTGTCTCACACACACCCAAAGTGTAACTAATATTTACTGAAAGTCTCAAAGTCTGTGTTTTCTTTTGTTTTACTTTATTTTTTATACTTTTGAATCAGTGCACACCCCTTTAACAGTCACCAACATGAGAGATCACAACACAGCCAGAAAAGAAGATGAAGGGGAAGACCATGGCAACAATGTTGGGGGTCATATGCGGGACCACATCGTATCACATACTTAACATCAAACAATGAAAAAGAAAACTATTTCGAAAACTTAGATTAAAATAAATTTTAACATATCCTTATGGTTTTCGATAAAAAAAAACTAAAAAAAACAAACTTATAAAACAAGGCTTAAAAAAAATGTTTAATCATAACAACATTGGATGAACTTGTCAAAAGGACAAGTACTCTTCCAGAACTTACCTGTCTTAAATCTGTAACACTGTAGATATGACCCGTCACAAGACCATTTAGCAGTTCCTCTTTCCCACCTTCTGAAGATAATGACTGAAAAGAAAAAAAACAAAGAAAAATATATTTTGAATTTTTCACTCAAAAAACATCTTTTATTTTTTATTTCTTTATTACCTTTTACTGTTAATAATTGGAGAGAGGGGGAGGAGGGGAGAAATCCAAGATGGAGTAGAAGGAGAGGTTATAAATTAAAAGTGAGGCAGCCAAAACAACACAGAGAGAGTTGGAAAGTGATAGACAGAATTTAGTCAGTTAATTACAAATTATGGTTAATTAGTAGGGCTGTGATAACAGCATATTCTTTTCATTGTTTGGACTCTTGAGTATATATCTGTTGATATTTTATATGTTTTTATATAAACAGATGTGGTTCTCGTTTGATTAAGTGTGTCTAACTGTGTCGGATATACATCCGAGAGTCAAAAGAATGGAAAGAATATTCTGTTGTCACAGCCCTATTAAATAGATGTATTAAAATATTTAAAAAAATAAAAATAAAATGAAAAAATTCAGAGCTTGGGGAATGTTTTAACATGTATTTTATGAAATTAAAATACATAGAATCTTTTGCCTATATATTTTAATCACACAAAATACATGCTGAAATATTCCTCAGTTTAAGGATTGAGTTATGTTTAAAAAATTTCCACTGGCCAAACTTGCAATTAGCTCACCAAGTGACTCATCTCTTACTAAATTTCTATTCGTTGCTCTCATCTTGGAGAAAACTGGGGAATATTTTAGCGTGTATTTTGTATGATTCAGATATGTAGGAAAAATGCCTGAAAGAAATCAATGTTGATTAATTCAGTTTCAGTATAATAATAGATGTAATTTTTTGAGAGTAGAGTAATATTTTTTTTTTTCTTTGATTAATTCATTTTTGGTAATTAAGTTCTAATCGTATTAGTTTTTTTTAAATATACAAAAAATATACAATTATCATAGTTTTTTGAAGTTATTAAAAAAAAAAAAAAAAAGGATTAGTAAAACACTAGTTATGTTATTCTGAAACATTTCTCTTCATTTTTCATAATTTTACATATGAAGTCATCAAAGTAATCTTGGTTTGGTTGTTTTGTTTGAGAGTATATCAACCCTTTTCAGGTTATTTAAGGCCGAATTCAGTAATTATGGGTTTGAAAAAGTTACGCTTCAAGTTCGTTATATCTTCAAATATTTATTCATGGTTGTTTTGTTTTATGCCAACACTGCTTTGGGTTATTTAATGCTGAATCCAGTAATTTTGGAAAAAGTTTTTATTCTTCAAATTTTTTATATTTTCAAATATTTATTCATAGTGTTTGGTTTGGTTGTTTTGTAGAGGAAAATTGTTTTTGGCTTTGCAGAACCTGATTAAGGAAAAGGGGGTGAAAAAAAAAACAATGTTTGGTGCATTTTAGGTCAGGATTGGTTGGTTGGTTGTTTTTGTTTTACGGCATATCAACCCTTTTCGGGTCATTTAATGCCAAATCCAAACATTCTGAAGAAAAAATTTTTTTAATAGAATATTTTTGTTGTTTTCACGTCGGTTTCTATTTAACCCATAATTGGGACCCTAACAGGTACTACCACTCTGGGTCAGAGTGGACCTGGGAGCAATGGTAATTAAAGGGTGGCTCCACACTCCCCAAAGCCCACAAGCTGGGGCCTCACAACTGGATATAGTTTAAGGTCATATCCAGGACCCCCATTGAGGGACTTTTACCCTCTGCAGGGGGGCAGTCGGCGTATTCTAATGCCCCACCGACAGGTCCTTTAGGTCAGGAAGCCAGTATCTTCAGATGGCCTGATCTTGTAGAACTCGTTGCAATTTTGGTTTGTTATCTACTTATCATGATTCTACACTTTGTTATGCGATCAATAAGAATAAGGAAAACACTTCTTAAGAGGAGAAAGTGGACCTTGGGTTTATACTTTCACGAGCCATGCAACTCATTTTCCTTATTTTGCACTTTAGTTCTCACATTCCATGAACACCGTTTCTGACAATAGGAGAAGAATTGCTGTTTTCTGGATCTGAATGTATCCATCTTACAATTATCATCGGTTAGTTTTTTACCTCGAAGTTGTATTTTTTTTTTTAGCTCCTTACATCAAGTAGCTTCATGCCTTGTCTGGAGCAATTTCTATTAAAAAGTTGTCAAAGAACAAATATATCAGAAATAAATGTTATCAAAAGCAAGATAAGTTACGTTTCTAACAAACTGGATATATTTTTCGTGTTTTTATTCAATGTAACATGTTTATTCAGCTCGAAAAACATACATTGTTTACCGATGTATTGGAAAATTCAAAATGGCGCCCGACTCTCTCTTTAACACGGTAAGTTCTGGAAAAGTTGTTATAAATAATAAACTAGACAAAATACGATTAAAAAAACACCGAATATATGTCAACCTATGTCACGGTAATATATATTGAGCGAGTTTCTAACAGTATTTTGTCTAGTTTTATATTTATAGCACCTTTTCCCAAACGTACCGTGTTAAAGAGAGAGTCGGGCGCCATTTTGAATTTTCCAATACATCGGTAAACACAGTATGTTTTTCGAGCTGAATAAACATGTTAAATTAAATAAAAACACTGACAATATATCCAGTTAGGTAGAAAAGTAACTTATCTTGCCTTTGATAACATTTATATGTTATATATTTGTTTTTTGACAACTTTTTCGAATCTATGTGTACAGTAATACAAACCCAAAAATCGTTTCAAAAGACTGAGCCTGGAATCCTAAACTTCAAGGTTCAAAGAGATTAATGAACAAAATGTTAATGAAGGTTTAGTAATCTATTAAGATGAATGGAGAGCTTATGCTTATTTTAAACCAACTCGATTTTAATTGCTTTTCCAAAATCATTAGCAAAATTGTAACATTTTCAATAACAAAAAAAAAAAAAAAGAGCTCTTTATACATATATGCTGGTGTTTCCATTTCTTTTCATCGTCATAGTTTTGTCTAACGGTTGCTATAGAAATAAGAAATAAAACTCTCAGCGAACGTCTCCTGGTGTCCCCTTTCTTCACAAAAAGAAGCTTATATCTATAGCAACCACTAGATGAAACAGTGACAGTGAAAAGAAGCAGAAAGCATGTATAAACACTCGCACGTGTGTATAAAGAATTTCTTGTTACTGAAAAGAGAGAAATTTCATAGAGAAAGTAGAAACATTAATCCCAGAAAGCATTACGTTTGGAAGCGAGGGTGGGAATGGTCATGTAAGAAAACATTAAAAGGGAATTTTACAGAGAGAGAGAGAGAGAGAGAGAGAGAGAAAGAGAGGGCGGGGGAGAGAGAAAGAGAGGGAGGGGAGAGATAAAGAGAGGTAGGGGGAGAGAGAAAGAGAGGTAGGGGGAGAGAGAAAGAGAGGTAGGGGGAGAGAGAAAGAGAGGTAGGGGGAGAGAGAAAGAGAGGTAGGGGGAGAGAGAAAGAGAGGTAGGGGGAGGGGGAGACTGAAAGAGAGGGAGACTGAAAGAGAGGGAGGGGGAGACTGAAAGAGAGGGAGGGGGAGAGAGAAAGAGAGAGGGGGAGAGAGAAAGAGAGAGGGGGGAGAGAGAAAGAGAGAGAGAGGGGGAGATAGAAAGAGAGAGAGGGGGGAGAGAAAGAGAGAGAGGGGGAGAGAGAAAGAGAGAGAGAGGGGGAGAGAGAAAGAGAGAGAGGGGGGAGAGAGAAAGAGAGAGAGAAAGAGAGAGAGAGAGAGGGGGGAGAGAGAGAAAGAGAGAGAGAGAGAGAGGGGGGGGGGGAGAGAGAGAGAGAGGCATTAGTCTCAGAAAACACCACTCCAAAAATTTTCCTTGTTTAACATGATTTGCACTGCTTTTATGTCTTCTTAGCAAGATTAAAATCAACATATAATGAAATTAAACCTTATCTCTAGAATTCTTATTCTAAAACTGTATAACCCTTATTATCTTTCTTCATACACTTGTATGATGGCCTTTACTAAACTAAGCTAGAAGATTTTCCATCCCAGGACAGGTACAATTAATTTGCAAAACAGTTTTGCATCACCTGTGATCCATGTAGGAAGATTAAAATCAACATATAACATTAAACCTTATGTCTAGAATCCTTATTTTAATCAAAATCCAGACTAATTTTTATTTAAAAAAAATAATGTTTCAAATTTAAGGCTTAAGCTTAAGGGGGTCTAAAAGAAATGAGATTTTTTTCTTGGAAGTATTCTGCTCTGGATTCAATCCCAAATCTCTCTTTCTCTGATGAACACCACACAGTGCGACCCTTACTCTTTCTTTGTCAACTTGCACGATCAGTGTTATCTGTAACATCCCTCACTTCCTGTAGTTGAGAGCTGCGGCTAAGCCAACAAACAGCATTAAAGGAAATAAACATTTAAAATGACAAAAAAATAAATAAATAAAAACATCTTTAAATTATATGTTTCAGTCAAACACTAATAAAATGCCATTGTGTGCCGTGTTTTGCCCAAGTGTTATAAGTTCGACACCCTCTGTACTTAGTAGGCCATAGGTCTCCACCCTTACCGAAATTATATACCTTTTGTTAAGCACATAATTATAGTGAAATAGAGTACCTGTTATAAAGTTCAACGCAATTAACAATTAGGATTATGTTACTCTGGAATACTTGCTTAAAATTATGAAAGAAATTGTTAAGGAGAATATGATCAGGTTACTGCAAATGTACAGCATTTTATAAGTACAGAGAAAAAAACTGTTAGATCTTGGTGTGGTTTTGTTATTTGAAACTAACAGGCATAGAAGGTGTTATCCGGGAATGAACATACTCTTGCTCCCAACTTTAAATCAAATATGGCATAATCATGTTAACACAGCAGTTCTCATTAGTTAAGCAACATTGAGACTCGTCGGTACAAGACGGGTGACTATATTTATTTGCTGTCCACTCAGCAAAATGTGGCACAAGGCCGGAAAGTGGTAACCTAGCAGGCTCCCCTAAAGGAGGGGCACTCCTGCAATTTTAAAAATTGCCTGAGTAACCCCGTCGGCATTCCCCGGTGACTATTTGGAAATACCAGATGCTGCATGTAGGAGGACGTTGACAACTTCCAACGAAAACATAACCTTATCCTCTTCCCTAACTGGGATATATGTACGATTGAGGACCACTTCTGAATTAAATATTCTTTTGACACTTCCACTTTTGGAATAAGTTTGTTCAGCCCACCTAGGGTGAATGCTACTGAAATACAACCTCAAATGCAATTTTTATTTTTAACTTTAATTTCTACTAGAAAAAAAAACAAAAAAAAAAAAACAAGCCGAGTATGCTGAGTCCCCTTCCATGAGTGAAAAATTTACTTTCATCATGACTAATGTTTGTGCAAAATTTTAAAAGAAATCCAAGGAAGGCATGGTTATTAAGAAAAGTATGAACAAACAAATGAACGAACGATTTTGGGGCAATTTTAGCTCTATAATACTCCTAAGAGGACAACCAGAATTATCCCGGAAAATCTGTTCTGGCAAAAATTTACTTTCCCCATGACTAATGTTTGTGCAAAATTTTCAAAAAAAATCGAAGGCGAGGTTATTAAGAAAAGTGCGAACAAATGAATGGATGAGCAGGAGTGAATTACTCGGTCCAATCTCTTCTTTGTCGGGGGACCAAAAAAAAAAAAATGTGAGCTGTCGGATTTACCCATGGAGCTCAGATTAGATTGCTTCAATCAGGAAAAAGCGAATTTGAAAAGTCAGTCAGATTTAAAATAAAAAATAAAAAAGACAAAATCAGTTTTTCTGTTTATTATATCACCCTCTCTCCAGCTATGGGTTAAATAATATTAATAAGTGATGATAATACCTCTTATTTATAATGGGCTATTTTCAACTATTTTTACCTCTGACTTTTGAGAGAGAGAGATGGTGTGAATAAACTATAAAATAAAAGTGGGGTGTACGGTCAGACAAGGTACAGTGAAAGAGAGAGAGAGAGAGAGAGAGAGAGAGAGAGAGAGAGAGAGAGAGAGAGAGAGTAAAACTAAAAGACTAACTATGTTTCAATCAATTAGTTTTAGAGATGAGTAACTTGGTGAGTATTTCAAATTACAGCTAATTAGAACAATTAAAATGGATTTTTTCAAACATAACTTAATCTCAAAACTAAAGAATATTTTAACATGTATTTTGTATGAGATATATATAAGAAATGATGGTCTGAAGCCTGGGAACAACAAAGGATAATTAATTATATCGCTAACTCTTATGAAGTGGGATTATACATATGAATTAAGACCAGTCGCCCATAATACTGCATATATATAATCAGCTCAATGGGGAGGAGGGGGGGGGTCAGTCCTCTAGAGCTAAAGTAGATTAAATGGGAGGTAAGTGAAAGTAATGAATTAGTATATGTTCATTTACATGTTTAAAGAAATCAAGACAAAATCAACCAGGAATAGTGTACGGTCGTTTCAGAGACGATATTGTATTTATTTAGATATAGTCTTTGTATCAACACAAGGGGGTTGGGTGGAGGTTGACGCTAAAATAACAATAAATTTGCAGCATTAAGGAGATTCAGGTTCAACATCAGATCGATTAGGAATTGAAAAAATATTAAGAAATAATAACTAATTGAAATACGAGTCAGATCAAGGTTAGATATGAGAGAAAGAGACAAACTCACGGCATCTCTTCTGTGAGAAAAAGGAATAATAAAATTTATAAGTTCATGTATATATCAATTCTGGATACTTATGCAGAATAAGGACTGTGCTATTGTTGGAATTTTCCAAGCAATTTACATAAAACACTTGAAGGTATCCAATAAGAGTTTCATATTTTTTTTGTGCCAATGTTGGCCAATTTTTTTTTTTTTTTTTTTTTTAAATCAAAATATTTTATTTCTATTATTACATGAAGGTGTCACATGAAAGTTGTGATTTTTTTGCACAATTGCTGGACAATTTTTTAAAGGAAAAATTGTCTTTTTGTTATTATAAAGATAATTTAATGAAAAATTAATTGAAAAATGAAAACACTATTCTTTTTGTTGTTGGAAAGAAAATACAAAGAATAATTATTGGACAATTTTCACGAAATTTTAAGAAAATTAAAATCAAGAAAAAAAATGCATTTATTGTAAGGTAAGTTTCATAAATAATTTTTTTTTTTTTTTTAATAACAAAAAAACTGATAGTAAACCAAATTAATTTTTGTTAAAATATTTATTTTCATAATAAACAGATGATAACAAATAAATGTTTTTGTTAATGATGTTGACTGCTGTTATTTCATTGGCTCAATGTTTCGGCACCTTTCAGCGTTTTATGTAAATTGCCCCCAAAATTATGGCGATAGCACGGTCCTTGTTTTGCATAAGTACTGAATTCTGAAGAAAGTAACCATTTAAGTTTAATCAGTAACGTAAACAAAAATGGTTACATTACTCAGGATCAAGCTTATAGCTTATATTAAATAATCGTACATTTTTTATGCAAGTAGATCACAAATATGTGGGTAAATCGAAATAACTTGTTTTTGACTAGTTTTCCAACAGTATTTCTATTAAAATAAGTTATGTCAGTAATAGTAATACAATCAAAGGGAGGTAACTCCTTTTCTGTTATGCTCTCTTTTACCTGTTATGCGAGTTCTCATGTGGAGATGCAAGAACGGGACAAGACAAATACTGGCAGGCACCAACAAAAGGATGACTTTGAACCCAGGTAAATGAAGGTGGAGATACACTACTTCTGTCCATGATAATTATGACACACTCAAGTAATAGCGCACTAAGACTGATAGATGTACTTTGATTCATTCTATGTGTTACCTCCTTGTAAATAAAATGTCTATATCAAGTCAATTGTGCATATACTTATTTCTTCTACTTTCTTTCGTTCACATGTCACACACATATTCATGTTTGGACATAATCTTCTGCATTAATAGTTATAATATATCAACACTCTTATGCATAACAATGATTAGCTAGTAAAGGATTATATCAGGGTTTATGTACTTTCTGGAGCAGTAGAATGATCCAATCGCTTTTTTTTTTCAGCAATCTTAGCAACAGATTGGATATAAGTCTTAGAAAAGTTCATTTTGAATTAAGCCTATCTCAGAATGCACATAGATAACAACAACTACATTAAAACTAAAATAGGACAATATGAGGTTGACCTTTGGAAAAGAATAGAAAAGGTGACAGATCAGAGAAGACAGTAATTGTTACAAACAAAATTAAAAGGTCAAGTTATTACATTTGGATGTTTGCATGGAAAAAAAAAAAAAAAAACTAAAATTTGGGTTAGATTGACACAGGAACTTCGAAATCTAATACCCAAGGTGTCCAAAAAGTCACTGAAGGGTTGAAAATCTGCCATTTTACTATTAATGATTATTTTTTTTCTCTATTTCAGATATTTTATCGTTAATATTTTGGAAATTAATTATGGATAAGTATAGCATTGAACAACGTACGCATACGGCAAGAGATACCATGGAGATTCTCAGGCAATGCTTTGCCAACAACATTACCTCTCGCTATGGCAATGTCAAATGGCCACTACGTTCCCCAGACTTGACTACCCCGACTTTTTCTTGTGGGGATATCTTAAAGAAAGAGTCTATGTTAACAAACCCCAAACCCTGCTAGAATTAAAGGAAAACATTAGAAACGAAGTAAGGGAGTTAAATCGCAATTAAGAGATTCTACAATCTGTCATGAATAATGTTTTGGAAAGAGCACAAATAGGCAAAACTAAAAATGGACAACATTTAAGACATTATTTTTCATAAATAAAGATTGTTTTAATTTTGCATTTTTTGAAAAACAATTTCCCAATGTCTTAGTCAGATTGCGTTAAAATTACAGAAAGATATCAAAAATAAAGAATCTATTAAAGTTTAAAACCCTTCAGTGACTTTTTTGGAAAAACTATATAAAGGAAAGCCGGTCTGTTTCTCAAACTGGTAAATGCTAAAGGTTGTGGCCAGAGCAGAAAAAAAAAATTCCATATAGCATGGCATTAAACCGTTTTTCTTATATATTATTGAATAAGGAATCATTTTGATATAAATCTCATTTAGTACTATGTATGTATACTTAAAATGTGTCAACATTACCTGAACAAGTGAAATCACATGACATCAAAGTTGGTCGCCATCATTTTTGCTTATTCAGATAATGCCGACACATTTCAAGCATGCTTTTCTCAAGTTTACATGTGTAATATTAAACGGATTTTAAATCAAAATGATTGTTTATTTAATAATATACAACAGCAACATAAATCCATTTTTAATGTGTTGCAATATTTTTGGTAAAATATTGAGGTATAATTAAAGAATATTCGAAGGTTCTACTTATAGACATTGGCGATAAAAACAGATCAATCAAATGGAGCCACACTCTGCTAACAAGCAATCAGAAACCGGAATCACTCCATAAAAATATTGGATCTTTTAGAACTCCTGCATATAACTTTTCATGTCCACATGAGAAAGCTCTTTGCCTGCAAAATTTTAAAGTCCAAGACTTATACAGATCAGCTACCCACCAAAAACGTTTTCATCACCAGAATTTATACAGATTAGCTACCAATCGGAAACTTTTCTGAAATTAAACATGACTTTCAATTCAAAATAATACCTATACAGAATTTCTTTTGCATTCTGTTCTGGCCGTGACTTTTAATGTCTGCCCTCAAATGTTAATGATTAATAGGTTTCTACCTACAAAACCAATATTTGATTCTGGGTAGCCTGTTTTTTTTTGTTTTTGGTTTCTGGGATGTTGGACCCCCCCCCCAAAAAAAAAAAAAAAAAAATTAAAAATTAAAAAAAATAATTTCGATTTCTTAAAAAAAATAAAAATTAATAATATCTGTCTCAGAATTTTTTTTTAAATAGATATCTTAAATACTGACTCAGATAGCTAATACAAATATTAAATTCTTAGCATTAAAAGAGATATATAACCAGCCAAAACAACTAAACTGGAAGAGTTTCACACAACTGATACAAAAGGTCCGCTAATTTGTTTTGTTGTTGTTGAAATCTATTATTTACAATTAATACACAATGTTTTCTCAAAGTTGCAACAGCATAAAATATTGTAACCCCTTCAGTGCAGCTCAGCTCAGGTGCATAGGCTCGTGATTGAAATGCACCCGTAGCCGATACCTGTAGCGTTACCCGTGGTTTCGTCTAGTGGTCGAATTCGTCGTTGTCGGTCGCTCTCCGGTTCCGCTTTCAAATCAGCTTCCAACCGTCACCTGGGCTATCGAAGAAATATATTGCATTCACAACGGCGTTCCAATCAAAGAAAAGAAAGTCAAAACTTAATTGGTTTTTCTTAACATAGAATTGATTATTGTCTTTGACTTTACAAATAATAGTTACACACTGCCTAGTCATGCAACTTAGGGGGCTGGCAGTTTTGTTTCTTTTACCAAGTTCTCCGTTCTTCATCTACCGTCAGTCCACGGAAAGGGATCAGCGAAAAAAGACCCCAATTAGCCAAGTTTCTTGTTTTTATCAAATCAGTCGTTCCTCCTTCCACCTTTTTGGAGTTATTCTTTCTTTCTTTCCTTTCTTCTTTTATCCTATTAATTTGTACTCCCTTTCCTTTTCCTCTTTTGAATTTCCTCCCTCTCTCTGTTTCCCTAATTTCTACTCCTCCTTTCGGCTTTATCTATCCCCATTTTTAACCCTCATTGCACTGAGGTGTCACTTATGTAATTAGGAGCTATTAGTCACCTCCAGGTCGAACAATGCCTGGCGGCGACCCCTCACCCCGATTCCCACCCCAAGCTGTCAGCTTAAGAATCTCTGGATTTCTTCATATTGCTCAACAGAGGGCTCAAAAACAACCTTTCCGTTGTTAACGGATATACAATAGCAATAAGATAAGAACAATTATTTGTTTTTTTCTTTCTGACAAAATCCCATAGACATTTCAGTTTAAAATAACATCAAACCATCATCATCATCATCATTAGAATTCAGCCGTGCGAATTCCTCTGAATTCGTGTCAACTAGCAAGATCACTCGGCATCGCTCGATCCGCATCATGTCACAATATTAAATTTAATGCATTTCTGTGTCTTAAAAAATAAGGAACGCATTTTTAATTAAAAAAAAAGACCAAATTTCTTTGCGACTCTCCAAAAATTTACAATCTGTATATATACAAATTTTGTTCACATTACATTTAAATTTCTGTATGTTGGCACGATTGGGGAAAACAGGAAGTGAATTCCAAATGAAAATGGCCCAAGAAAAGAACAGACATTTTCCGGCAGCAATTACCTTCACAATTAAGAGGTGTAATTTTACTGCTAGTCATGTGTACAGAGGAGTATCTATGTTGAGTACAATTTCTGCATGTTGGTATGGTCAGGAAAACAAGGAGCAGAAAGGGAATTCCAAATGAAAGCGGTTTGAGGAAAATAGAAATCTTCTAGCAGAAAATATCTCCACAGAGAAGAGGTGGAATTTTGCTGCTAGTCAGGTGTGGCGAAGGGTATTTACATTTAGTGAGTTAATTGAAACACATTCTTTTTTTTTTTTTTTTTTTTTTATTACATTTTCACCCCAAACAAGGCACAATGCCACTTTGATGTAGGGACTACTATCAGGAACATAAGTTGCATGGATACTATGTAGGAAGTTGAGCAGCAAAATGTCTGTTCACATTATACTTGAACTCTTGCATGTCAGTACAGTTGGGAAAGCAGGAACCCGGAAGGAAATTCCAAAGTCTATCAGTTCTGGAGAAGAAACTATTAGAGTAGAAGGCTTTCTTACATCTAGGGATCTCTACTGTGTAGGGGTGGGACATTGGACATTGCTGCTTGTCAGGTTTGTCGGGGGTGGGGGGGGTATTTACGTCGAGGGGTTATGAGTGTAGTTCATTGGAGCATCCATTATTAAAATACTTGTAAAACAGGCAGAGGGATGCAACATTTCATCAATGGGACAGAGGTTGAAGCTTAGATGGCAGTTCAGGACCTATTAGGTTCGCGACTCTCTTTGGAACCCTGTCCAGGAGTGAGAGACTAGTAGCAGATGCACCAACCCAAATGTGCGAACAATACTCCATACATGGGCGAATAGTGGGCTTGTAGAGATACAGGATACTTTCAGGCGTAAGTAACTTCCATGGAAGTACTTGTAAAACAAACACAAAAATGCAACACTGTGGCGATGTGACAGGGGTTGTTGCTAGGTAAACAGTGCAGGACCTACTAGGTAAGAATTTTTTTTTTTTTTTTAATCCAGTCCAAGAGTATGTAGGCAAGTGATTGGTGTACCAGCTCAGATGTTTCAACAATACTCCATACACTGGTGAATGGTGGCTTATATAATGTGCACTCCATACAATTACAAGACAATGAATTAAAAAAAAAAATTAAAGCCACTGTTTTGATCAATTCAAATCAAAACAAAATCATTAGAAAAAAAAAAAAGAACAAAAAAAAAGTGCAATAAGCTATGCAAAAAAGATGGAAGATATTTTCATCTATATCTAGTCTTAATGTTCCTTCAGGGCCACTTTAAACTTGATTATGGTAGATGTCGTTATGACTTCTTTGGCAAGCTGTTCCACAAGTATCAACACCGACAGAATGTACTGCCTTTTTTTTTTGCTGAGATCAAAGCAACAATGATACATCTTTTGGTTGTTTTGCTGTTTCGATTATTTAATGCACAATTAAGTAATTTTGGTAAAACAATATTATGTTTCAAGTTCTTCAAATATTTATTCATGGTGTTTGATTTGTTGCTGGTTTTTATTTTACAGCATATCAACCATTTTTGGGGGTTATTTAATGCTGAATTCGGTCATTTTTGTTGAAGGTTTTAACGCTTCAAGGTTTTTTTTTATATTTTCAAACATTCATTCATGGTCTGATCGTTTTGGAGAAGAATTGTTGTTTTTGCTTTTAACTTTGCAGAACATGATTGAGTTTTTCTAAGAGAAAGAAAAAAAAAATAATGACATCAATGTTTGGTAGATTTTTGGTCAGGAAGTCAGTACTTTCAGACAACTGGATTGATTTAATAGCACCAGATACCCTAACAAGTATTACCACTCCAGATCAAAGTGCAGCTGGGAATAATCTATCTATATATATAAAAGGCAAAATGTGTGTGACTATTTCGTGTATGTCTTTAAAAGGCTTTTCTTGCACACGCTCCCGGGGTCGTTACTATCGCTTAAAACTGTGTATATAGGTCCTATATAATAATATCTAGGAATTAGGAAAGCGTGTAGCGTATAGATTTATTTACGTCGATTTTTACAAAATTATTGCTACTTTGGCTTCTCGCGTGTTGATTGGGCTTTTTAGTATAAATAAAGTGAAACTAAACTCAAACGGACGTATTCGCGGCATTGCGCTGTGAAAAACGTCGAGAAGCAATCAGCTTTGATCAATCTTGTATATCAGACAGTCAAATTTCGATAAACAAACTCAGACGCTGCGTGACTTCTATTTGACCTTCTTAATTAGGTCAAATGGAAGCAGCAAAGTTAACTTTTACTATGCACGCCTGTTTTTATAGTTATAGTTAGATAAATAAATTCAAACACGTCTACGCTGTATGTCGCAGTGGCCCAATGGTAACATCGCACTTTTTTTTTTTTTCACACATTAATTTCCAACTCAAGGGTACGGGTTCGATTCTCATACTCACCAACCAAAACATTTTTTTATTATTATTTAAATCCCCCCCCCCCGAGTTTTGATTTACCTCAAGACACCCGGGCATCGCCGGGTAGCCCCCGCTAGTATATATATATAAAAGCGAAAATGTATGCATGTATGTGTGTCTGCTAAAAACTTTCGACAGACAGAACAAAAATTCACAAATTTGGTCTCATATGAAAGCTCCATCCTTTGCCAGACAAATATCGAAAAATTGGCCAAAAACGTTGATTTTTTTCACAGGAGAGTGGGGGGGGGTCAGCAAAACCCGTCCTCTCATGACGAGATCAGTTCTACGCATGTGTCAGACGACGTCATAACCTGATTTAGTTTAAATATTTGAAGAACTGACACAATTTCATGTACGTCGTGTTAGGTCAGTTGGTTAAGAGCGTTGGGTCATAATCTAAACGTTTTGGGTTCGAATCGTGGTGTGAGATGTCTTTTTTTTTCGATTTTTTAAATTTTAATATTGAACCAGGGTTATTTAAGCCATTTTTCACGTAACGTTCGTTTTTCTGTTTTTTTTTTTTACTTCGCTTATTCTTAGGTTTTCATTAACACCCCCATCCCCGACACCCAAAAACACCCGGGTACCCACCGATTTTTAAAATTTTAATATTGAAAGGCTTATTTAAGCTATTTTTCATGTTTTTTTTCTTTTTTGTTTTTATTTTTCAGAAATTTTAACGTTCGTTTTTCTGTTTTCTTTTTCAGATTTTTATATTTAACAGCGTTCATTTGCCTTACGTTAGTTTTTTTGTGTGTTTTGTTTTGATTACCCCCCCCAAACACCACCACCACCCACCCACCGCCCGCATACCCCCCACTTTATTTTTCAGATAAGTTTTAACGTTCGTTTTTCTGTTTTCTTTTTTTACTTCGCTTATTCTTAGGTTTTCATTAACACCACCCCCGCCCGCCACACACACCTCCAAACACTCGGGCAACGCCAGGTACGCCCCCCCCCCATGTCTATATGTATAAAAGCGAAAATGTGTGTATGTGTGTTTGTATGTCTCGCAAAAACTTTCCACATGGGTCACGGATTTTCGCCAGATCGGTATCATTTTAAAGTTCCAACCTTC
>NC_136517.1:54955597-55130597 GCF_053919585.1 Euprymna scolopes
ACACTACGAGAGAAAAAAAAGAGACACTACGAGAGAAAAAAAAGAGACACTACGAGAGAAAAAAAAGAGAGTGACACTACGAGAGAAAAAAAGAGAGTTACACTACGAGAGAAAAAAGAGAGTGACACTACGAGAGAAAAAAAGAGAGTGACACTACGAGAGAAAGAGAGACACTACAAGTAAAAGTAGGAGAGAGAATTTTTTAAAGCGCATCCATATGGTTTGTCAGTCTCAGCAGGTGTAAAAGGATGAGAAAAAGTAGCTTTAGGGCAAAAGTGTTTAAAATCATATAGTTCTCTCTTTCTCACTCACAAGAAATAAATTAAAGACACATGAGCCGACATGTTCTAACAGCAAAGACAAAGTGAATGGCGTAATGTGATAAGACCACATATCACAAAGATGTGACTATCTAACACCATGATAAATAAATTGGGAGTGGGGGGAGTGGGTATAGTACTTACTTTGCATATGCCTTTTCAAGAAGTGCCGGCCAGAATTCATTGCGTTTACTGGAATGTACGAAACACAACTGACCCTGATTGGTAGGTAGATAATCATCGACGATCACTTCGACCCATTCACCAAAATACCAAAAGTTGAAGTAAAAAGCACCACAGTATTCGTTCTCCTGGAAGCCTTGGTTGAGTGGGACAACTCTGTGAAAGAGGGAAGAGCAGCCAGGTCCAGCCAGGCAAGAAATGGCAGCCAGGAGCCAACTGTCTCCTGCAAGAAAAGGAAAATGAACAAATGCTGACAAGGTAACCATGGTTACACAAAACAAGAGGGAAAAATCAGTTCAATTTCAAAGGAGAAAGTGTATGTACTGCCAGATTGTATGGTTCCTTCCAAAAACATACGAAGCACAGCCCCCCCCCCTCCCGGGAGATTAAACTTGTTGCAATAATGCAGAGATGTTTGGTTATTTTACGGCATATCAACCCTTTTCGGGTTATTTAATGCCGAATCCAGTCATTTCGGTACAAGCTTGTTATGCTTCAAATTCTTTATACCATCAATTGTTTATTTATGTTGTTTTATTTGGTTGTTTTGTAAAGGAAAGATTTTTTTTTTGACTTTGCAGAACATGATTGAGGGAACGGGGGAAAAAAAAAACAATAACATCAATGTTTGGTGCATTTTAGATCAAGAAGCCAGTATCTTCAGACAGCCTGATCTGTTAACACCAAGGATGGTGTGGAGAGACCGAAGGACAAGCGGTCACAACTAGCTTGCACCTACTCTAAGGAAACAATAGTTGCATGTAGACACAAACCTAGAACCGTTTCCTTTCAAGGTCAGAATTATTGCAAAAATAAACACTGTTGGCAGTCCAAAATAGCTAAATAAAAGTGAGATTTTTTTTGCTCAAAGATCAGTTCGTTTTTGGATGTCAGATCGTATACTTGTGCTTTGGACAGGTGTTGGTTTATTTTTATTTATTTTTTTACCGTTGTTGGTGAAAAAACAACAACAAAAACTACTGCTGCTGGTATTAAGAGTAAATGTTTTCTCTGTTGGTGAATAAAAAAAAAGAAAAGAATCCGGCTCCTTGTGTTTTGGCATTGTGTCTATTCTTTAAACTCTATATAACTTACATATTAATACCATAACACCTTGTACGTACGTACGCGTGCCACGGTTTCCAGATTATAAATTAGCCAATCATGAGATCCTATTTATTAAAAAGAAGGATAAAAGGTGATAACATATTACAAACATTAAATTATTAGTATATAGATACGATAATTTAATGTAGTATTTTATCACCTTCTATGCTACTTTTTAATAAATAGGATTCCCCCGATCACCAAAGACGCAATGTAAAAAAAAAAAAAAAAAAAAAAAAAAAAAAGAAAAAAAAAAAAAAGAAAAAAAAAAAAAAAAAGAAAAATTAAATAAAACTGATGTCGCTTATGGGTCGTATGTGAAACTAAAATATACCTTCTTGGTATTCTGGCTAGGATCCAAGGGTAATATCTGTTTTGTCTAAAGATGGTATAATGATATAGTGGGGGGTTCCGTTTGTGCCTTACAATGGAAATAGGTCACAGACTCCTATAAGGATATCGGACATAAACCATAATAACCAGATATATTCTGGCAATACATTAACCAGATTACTTAGATAAATACTTTTACAGTTTTAACAAAAAGGCCACAATAATATTGCGGGGTCTCCATTCACGCTGAACGTTCATAGATTGCCCAGCAGCAATATATTACATATTAAAGATGTTGCTGTGGAATTTCCACAGGTCCCGCCTAGTTTACATGATTGAAATAGGAATTAATTAACCAAACACATCTTTCAACAGACAAATTTGTTAAAAATTAATAATCTAAAAAAAATCAGTTTTTTAGTCATTTTCAAGATTCTTTTTTTTTTTTTTTTTTTTACTTATGAGTCATCAAGGCTAAAATTCACTCAAGGGTAAGGATTCATGGAGTAAATAGTCATTTGAATGATGAATGTGTTCCCCAGATGAGATGTTTTTGTAAAGAAATTGTTCATAAAAAGACTATTTGATGCTATGTACACAGAAGAAAAACAGAAAGTTTTTGTTGTAGTAGGAAGATGAATTTTTGCTGTGAATATCTTTACGTTGGAGCTTATTTGGAATTAACGGTAGAATAGAGAAAGACGATTATTTTACATCAAATATGTGAAATTGATCCCACATTCTAAATTCTAATTAATTAGGTTTTCACTTCCAAGTTTTTCAAAGTATTCACACACACCATAAAAAAATATGTCTTGGGGGGGGGGGTGCAGAAGGAGTAGACCAGGGTTTCTACTCTTAAATGTACATAAAATTTTCTGGGTTAGTTTTAAAATCCACAGATGTACGAAAAATTTGTCAAAAAACAAATATGTACAAATGAATGTTACCAAAGGCAAGAGAAGTTACTTTTCTGCATAGCTGGATAAATTTTTAGTGTTTTTAGCTATTTTTAAAAACTTATTCGGTTCGAAAAACAAGTAGTGTCGAGCGTTAAGTGAGAAAAAGAAAAAAATGGCCACAATGTTTTACATCTTTGAAGTCTTGTCAATGACTTAAAAATTAAAAATAAAACAAAATGGTGGTAGAAACCCACCCAATAAATGTTACTGTAACATTTACTAAGTGGGTTTCTACCACCGTTTTAGTTTTTATTTTTAAGTCATTGTTGAGACTCTAAAAGATGTAAGAGACATTGCAGCCATTTTTTCTTGTTCTCATGTAACACTTGACACTTCTTGTTTTTTGAATGGAATAAACATTTAAAAATAGGTAAAAACACTAAAAACTAATCCAGCTACATAGAAAAGTAATTTCTCCTTGCCTTTGGTAACATTTATTTGTATATATTTGTTTTTTGGCAACTTTTTCATACCTCTGCAGATTGTAGAACAAACCAAATTTTCTTTTTATTTTGGTAAATTTCTTAAATTTTTTTTTTTTTTTTTTTTTTTTTTTTTTTTACACAGTGATCACCACTTATCAAGGCCTGGAAGCCACTCAGGGATAAGGGTTATTGCAAGTACATTACGTTAGTGTGGAGATTTGATGAAGTGTTTACTTAAGGGGGCGGTTCATTAGGAATTTGTTAACATTAGACTTGAAGACATCCAAGTTGTAGTCCGGAGGGAAGCAGGCAGACGGAACAGAGTTCCACAGGCGTGCAGTTCTAAGAAAGAAGCTTTGTTCATGGAATCCGCGTTTTGATTTAGGCACAGATATAGAGTGGGGGAAATTTTTCACAGTGGATTCAGCTAGACGGTTGTTTTTCGTGAAAGATTGGCGAGTGGGGACCAGGGATTGGAGTTCAGACGAGCACCTGCCATGAAAATAACGATAAAACAAGGATAGGCTCGCAACGTCTCTTCTGTGGGAGAGGGGTTGCAGGGTAGAGAAAAGGGCATCCCCCACTAAACCACAAAGTCTATTTTGTACTCTGTCAAGGCATGATAGGCTGTTTTTGGCAGCTCCTGCCTAGATATGGCAACAGTATTCCATCCTTGGACGTACTTGGCTTTTATATAGATAGAGAATTGCTCAGTAGTGAGATATTTTCTGGAGCGGTAGAAGGATCCCACCATCTTTCCAGCGGCCTTGGCAACAGACTTGATGTACGTGTTCCATTTCAGATCAGGAGTAAAGGTCAAACCCAGAAGCTTGTCAAAACACGGGGCCTCACCCAGACGAGAGCCATCCATCACAATTGATGCCAGCTGGGGATCAGAGCGTTGATGATGTAAGGATAGGAGTTTGGTTTTGGATGCATTAAAGGTAACTAGCCATGTCTTCCCCCACTGAGCCACGCGCTCGAGATCAGAGAGAACTTTGTCATTTACAGCCTTTGATGTGTTGCCGTAGATGGTCGTGTCATCAGCATAGATGTCAACGAATGATTTAAGTATGTGTTTAGAGAGGTCATTGATGTAGATCAGGAAAAGAGTTGGGCTCAGGATTGACCCCTGAGGGACTCCAGCATTTATATTGCAGGCCTCCGATTTTTGTCCATCTACCACTACTCTTATGAGCCTATCGGAGAGAAATAATTTAATGATTGAGAAAACATTTCCAGTTATACCGTAGCTGGAAATCTTGTGAAGTAGACCCTTATGCCATACCTTGTCGAAGGCCTTTGATATATCAAGAGCAATTGCCCTAGAAAGTAAGCCTTTGTCAAGAGATTCACTAATCCTGTGGGATATAACCGTCAGCACATCTGCGGTAGATCTTGCAGAGCGGAAACCATATTGTGTGTCACTAAGAAGGTTATTCCTGCTGAGGTGGTTGACTATTTCTCTATTTAATATTGATTCCAGCAACTTACTCATAACACACAGGAGACTTATTGGTCTGTACTGAGAGGGAGATGACTTATCACCTGAATTCTTAAATACAGGGCAAACTGATGAGGTCTTCCAGGGGGTCGGAAAGCACTTCTCCTTAAGGCAGCGCTTAAATAGTTTCGTAAGTAAGGGAGCAAGTTCTGGTTGAAGCTTTTTTAACACTATAATTGGGATGCCATCAGGGTCTGTTGCTTTACTGGAATCTAGGTTTTTTATTAGCTTGGCGACCTCATGCACGGATATTTGTATGTTACCTAGCTTGTTCTGTGTTATAGGAGGAAATATGGGGAGTTGATGGCCTTCGTCGCATAGAGTAGAATTAGCTGCAAAGTTCTTTGCAAATAGTTTGGCCTTGTCTGACGCTGACGAGATGACCTCTGGTCCATTGATAATGGTTGGGATAGAACGCACACTTCTGTTCAGGATCCTATTTGTTATTTGCCAAAACTGGTGGGAACCAAGCCGCTGATCAGCTACCTTGGATTTAACAGACTGGGCATATAGCTTTCTTGCATTTTTTATTACTCTTTTACAGTGGTTGCTGGCAGTCCTGAAAGCAGCTTTAGTCTTAGTGCATCTATTACGTTGGTAGCTATGGAAAAAGTGATTTCTGTGCGCGATAGCAGCAGCACATTCTGGGGAGAACCATGGCTGGCTGTTAGGTTTTTGTTGGAATTTTTTAGATGGTATGAATTGGTCTATACCTACAATTAACCATTCGGTCAGATCTGATACTATAGAGGACACTTCCTTTTTAAACATGGAGTGCAGAGGTAAATCAGATATGAATGTACGGAAGCTATCCCAGTCAGCCATAGAGTATCGGTATACAGTACGGTGGAGGGGTACGTCTGGGGGCTTCTTACATTTCGTTTTTATCAACTGATACGACGGAGTGGTCGGAGGATCCTAGAGGAGAATGAACGGTACATGAACATAGCTCAGGGGAAGTTGAGAGAAAAAGGTCTAAGAGGCTTGCATATTGATTGGGTATGTCGGGCACATGGGTGGGTTCGCGAACAATCTGAGTGAGGTCATAAGCAATGGCAAAATCATGACAAAACCTCCCCTCATCATCTGTCTTATTTGAATGGGTCAGCCATTCCACGTTATGGACGTTGAAGTCACCACAGATGTGGATGTTAGCCGAGGGATGTGAAGACAGTATGTGGTCTATTTTCTCAGATATGCTCTTAAAGATAGTAACTCCGCTGTTGTGGGGCCTATAGAGGGCAAATATAAATGTAGTGGTGTTAGCAAGTGCAACCCTGAAGCACATATAGGGTAAATCAGGATCTTCTCTAGAGATATCCCTGCCACATGGGAAGCCATCCTTAATGTAGGCACATATTCCATGCCCATGGTGATCTTGGGTGTCAGATTTAGCTGTTAAATTGGAGTATCCATTAATTATGAACTCATCTAGGGAAGTGGTCGGCCCTATTCCAGTTTCACTTAGAAATAATATGTCCGGTTTCGTCTCCTGTAATTGTGTTCCTTTTACATTTTGTATCTAAAATTTGGATAATAAATTCATTAAGATTTTCATCTATATCTTGTGCCATGTTTTCCAATTTATCCACTCGTGCCTTTTTTTTTTACCTGCGCTTTTTTTTTTTTTTTTACTTGTGCCATTTTTACATATATTTGTCTTTAAATTCAGTATTTTCGAAACTGATACTGTCATATGCTTTTGAATTCTTCAAATCGATTTTTATTAGCAGTTATTTTGATCATCAGATAGCTTCAATAAAGTTGGTACGATAATATTGGAGGGGGAGGGGTCGCATTCACCCCAGAATTAAAATATACCACAAACTCCCACAAGAATACAACTGTGGAATTTCCACCGATCCTACTAGTCTTTATTAATATGCATAACCACTATCATCTCTATGCAAGGACGGGTAGTGAAAGTGAAAGTATTTTTTCTTTTATTTGCACCTTCAGAGTGTTATGGTCAAGTTCCAACAATGGATATAATAAGACTTATTTCAGTGTTGAAATGAAAGGAGGGAATAAAATAGTTTAAGCGACCGAAAAATAAAAAGTCTATAAGAATTGTCTTTCATATAATAAATGTGTAATGAGGTCTTAACCCTACCAGACCTGAGCTACTGAACCTAATTTGCCCCTGCGTCTGGCCTCCTGGACAAAATTCTGAAATCCAGATTTGGAGCTACAATTGCGACTCCATCCCTTATCAACCACACCAGAATCTCCCCTATCACCTAGTTGAGTGACACACCGCTTACTTTGAACACTCCGTTTTGACCTAGGCCCACTTGCATCATCAGAATTATCATCACTAGCATGACTTGATTCAGAAACATACTCCTGATCAAATTCACCTTCGTCTGAATCAGAATTAGTCACTTTATTCAACACTTATTGTATCGTGAAACTCCTTGGTCTTGCTCTTTTACCTGTCTAAGTGGTTGGTTCATAACTAACTCGCTTCATGGCTACTTTAGTCTAGAAAACAACTCACAACTCTGACAAAACAAAGGAAGTCATTTAGGCTAAGCAGCGATTGGGTAGCTATTTATAGCTCCTTGATAATACAAAGACACGTGGTCGGAAAAATACCGGTTTAGTCGTAGCTTGGTATATAGCATTTTTTAAAATTACTGGTATATCGGTAACTCGTTCTGGTAGGATTAAAGAGAGGCTTAGATCTGATGAGCTCAGAGGAAGATTAAATCTGGACGCTTATAGAGAGATTTGTACTGAACAGTAAAATTTCATTTTAGTTCCATTCAAAGAATGAATGAGAATACGTGGATTAGCAAATGAATAAGAGTTGTGGTAGCAGGGTCAGTTGGCAGGACAAAGGGCAAAAACATGGGAGGCAGTAATAAGAATGGACTTGAGAGAAAGAGGGATGAATAAAGACATGGTCAGAGATATGTTATTTTGAAAGTCAATTTCTAATATACGTTCCACGCATGCCTATCTGTAAAACAGCTCCTAAAATTTACTACAATGATTAAAATTTATTTACTAATAAATAATTTACTAATAAATAAATACTTAATTTATTAATTAATAAATACTTAATTTACTAATTAATAAATACTGAATTTCTTAATTAACTAGCGTGAGGGGGGAGGGGGCTTGCCCAATCATAAAATACACTTAAATATATTTTAATTCATGTAAATTTCATATTCATGCAGATTTCGTATTTATTATTACAGAGCCAATTCTCTGTTGAATATTATATTGTACCTAATATATAGTACTGATTTCAAAAAGTTAAAAAAAAAAAAAAAAATGACTTGGCTAGAATCAAAACCGAAGGATTTAATCCTCCAGACCTGTTCCCTAGCACTTGAGCTAGGGAACAGATAAGAAAGCCTTTAAATTGAATCACTTTATGTTATGATTGAATTTGTGCATGCTTAAAAGTAATAGAAATATGTCGGCAAGTTGAAATAACCATTTTGCATTTCAGCTTTTTGGACGAGTTATTCGTCCATTCAAACAAAGATTTTACTCGTTATAATCCATCCTTGGTATATGATTACTATTTCCTGTTAATTTCAGTGTTATGTAACCAGTAGTTTAAGAATTTGTCAGTTAAATATTTACACATACAGATGCACAGACATGCATACATCTGTTTTATTTATATACAGTAGAACCCCGGAATATGGCATAAATCCGTTCCGGAGTTGGGATTGTAAGGTGAAATCGCTGTATGCCAGGATCTAAGCAAACAAAGTACATATTAAAAATTAGTAACAAAATACAGTACAGTATATAATACACACGTATATAATCAAATAACATAAATAACACCGTAAGGCACGGCAAATACCGTAACCAGAAAAACATTGTATTCCACATCATAAACTGGAAAAAAAAAAAAAAAAAAAAAAAAGCGTGTCCTAGGGCAACCGTATCCTGGGGTTCTACCATAGATAAATACTTAAAATTTCAATATGGTCAAATAATTTTGATGGATTTTTTTTAATTTGAGATATATCTTTTATTAAGCAGATTGCCTTCATTCGCATTATCTATCCATATATCATTATTTACTCTCATCTTTATTCTTATGTTAACAACAGTCTAATAAAGAACTTCCTGTCTTGATAAGTTAAATTCAGCTGACCGGAAAAAGAAATGTTTGAACTAACAGATAATATAATCAACAGTTTTTTTTTTTTTTTTTTTTTTTTTTTTTTGAAATGGTCAGAGTAGTTCAGCAGATTCAACACTTAAAGAGTCAGAGTAAAAGGTTCTGTACTCTTTGGGTGATTAGAAGGGGAGGGAGCAAGGGGGCCAGTAGGGCTCCACTAGATGAAAGTCAGGTTAAGTTTTAAAACGGACAAAAGTCAGTACTTACTTCCTTCCTATCGCAGCCAGCACCCAAGGAGACCACCTTGGCCTACAAAAAATGTCGGAATAGCCCTGTCGGTAGTCACCGGCAGGGACACCTCAGACAATTAGCAATAAACTAAACTCCTTCTAAAAGAGAGAAAGTAAAGCTTGGGAATGTTGATTTCTTAGCACTGCAGAGAACCATACATTTGCCACCTAACTCAAGTGGCCTTGACCGTCAGACTGTTGATCTTGGTATGAAAAACACTTTTCTTAAGGCCAGGTTGACTCCCAGGTTGAGAAGCTAATCATTTTAAGACTTAGATTTCTTAGTCTAAAAAAATAGTTTACCGTTATGAGTAATTAGTTCAAATTTATCATTGTTAAGTTCTGGATTAATGTAGACAATTCTTGGGGCAGAATACGGCATAATCACATTGACACACCAGTTCCTGCTGGATCACTGAAGTTAAGCAACAGTGAACCTGGTCAATACTAAATAGGTGACCATTTAAGACTTCCAGGTGCTCTCCACTTATTTTGGCATCGTTTCCAGTTATCCTGGACTTCTTGCCACTGGACTCAAACAGTGCCGATTCAGGAGAGATGTGGTTAGGGATTGCACAACCCTTGCCTCACAATTACATGCGCAGCTGTCCCTACAGTAAAGTGCGGATGACAGCATTGCTTCTGTGTGTGTGTGCAACCTTCATTTCTTTAAGAATTTTAGACCAAACTTTCCCAGATTTCACTCAACAACAACAACAATAACGCTAACAAAGTCCAAAAGAGAAATTAAGTCAAAGACTGTGCTTAATTTTAATAAGTAGTCGGCGCCAAGCTTTCCTGTCACTAAGATTAATTTTATTATACCATGCTGATATGTAATTATCTTCAATTAACACACCAACTATGAAATGAGGTTCCATACTTGAGTTTGGTTTTGTCTGCTTTACGGCATGTCAACCGATTTGAGGGTCATTTAATGCCCAAAACAATACTGTATAACTAACCCGAATTGTAATATAGTGCATATGAGCACGTAGGACAGTATCAGCAGCAGCGAAGGATAGCTGGCTGCAAAGAGATCAGCAGTAACAGTGAAGGATAGCTGGCTGCAAAGATAAAAAGGCATATGCAAATTGGGAAGCGTGCGCTAGAAGAAAAAGGTAAAAAAAAAAAAGAAAAAAAAAAAAAAAAGAAAAAAAATGCATCACGTGCTCAAAGAGAAACAAAGTCGGCGCCAAAGAAGACAGACGAGAAATGCGAAGATGAGAATGGCCCGGCTGTGCCAGCATGCTGTCGGAAGAAAGAGAAATGTGAGCCAGGCTAAAATAGACAGGGGACAGCAAGAGGCTTTAAGTGGTGCCGAAAATAAGAGGAATAAAAACGTTTTGTAAAAAAGAAAAATGACGATTTTATTTATTTCCAGTTTTATTTTTATGAATTACTAAAGTAAAATGTAATGGCCACTTTACACAAGGTGACTTTCTGAGATCTAAATTTTGAATCATCTATACTACATTTGTGGTGTGTAGTATTTGATTTACTTGCGCTACTAATCTCATCTTGGTGACTTTTTAAAAAAAAAATCATGCATATTGAATTATTCCTTAGTTTTGTTTAGAAAGTATTCTGTTATTTTTCTACTGAAACTGCAGATGCAGGAAAAAAAATCGACTTTACTTTATTAACATAGTAGATGTATAAAAAGAAAGATACGTTATAATCCTAGTCTTAACCTTGTTCTTGGTAAAAGTATCTATCGATCTGAGGAAGGGAAACTTTGGGCGTATATTAATGGTGATTTGTTCACGAATATGTCTTCCTTCCAGGGTTTTAAGTGAAGAACTGAACTATGAATTCTTGTTATATAGTATTTTACAACAGTGTGTGTCACTGGACGTTAATTAAAGATGGTGGACTCGCACATGTGGTACAGTTGGAGATAACATAAGCAAACACAATGAAAAATTAACAGATTTATTTTTTTTATTTCCTTTTAATAAAAAATTTCATACATGTTAAAGTATTTCTTAGTTTATAAGACTGTGTTATGTTTGAAAAAAAAAAAATCTATTTAATTGTTTGAATTAGCTTTAATTTGCAATCAACTCTCCAAGTTACACATCTCTCAGCAAGCTTCTATCTATCATTCCCTTCCTCTCTTGTTGTATCTTGTTTGAGCATCACACACTACTTTTATTTTATACCGTAATAGTATGTCTATCACTTTCGTTTCCATGACTTTTCACTCTACAGTGAAGGGGATTGATTTTCTTGCTGGTCGGGGAGGGGGTGTTTAACCGCTATATATTTAGTAGATTTAAAAGATCTGTATTATTGCTTGTTTGTAGTTGTGGATTTGGTTTTAGCTGAATATCAATGACACACAAAGACAATCACTGTACTATACAAAATATTATGTCATGATGATTCGACATACGTTTTTTTCTTCTTCTGTTTCCTTTTTCATAAAAAAAAAGAAAACACGAACTGGTAATACCTCTTGTGGTATTAGACCTGGATGGGATATACTAGCTCCCTCCAAAGGAGAAAGTTTACAAGGAATATCAAATTCACAAGCCATCTTCAGTTACATGTATATTTCGGTCATGAGAAGGACATACAGTGCCTAGCATTCCAAAATGATCACCAATCTGGTACTGGCCAGGCTCCACATTGCTCAACTCCTGTGACCTAATGAGAACTGGTGTGTCAACGTAATAATGCCATATTTCATAAAAATGTTGCCATAAAAGTATTTTATCAATTGAATTGTGTTTTCATAACAAGTTCCATGCTTTTGTCTGTGTTATTAGCATCATTCAGTTTAATGCTTGTTTTGCATGCTGGCATGTGGTGGACAGCTTTAAGAAATTGACTTTTAAAGTAAACCTATCTCTGGCCAGGTCTTTATACCTCAGGTCCATTTTTATCACTTCTTCCCATATTTTCTTTGGCCTTCTCCTCTGAACTGAATCTTCTACCTCAACTGTTTTACATATAATAATCCAAGAACTCTTATACATTCTTTTATTGTGCCCATACCATCAAAGTTTCCTGTTCTGCGCACATATCCCTATCAGGGTTGGATCAAATACTGACTTTTAACAATTGAAATACAAACACAAATACTTTCGTTAAGGTTACCAGAAATACAAATACAAATACTTTTATTCCTAACTCTAAAAATACAAATACAAATACTAACGCTAAAAATACAAATACTTTTATTCCTCAATCTCAAAATACAAATAAAAATACAATAACTGATTTAAACAATCTGAAAATATGCGAAGAAAAGAAGAAAAAAGAAGAAATATTTCCTTCCAAATTTGACATCTACATTACACTCTATATCATGTCCTCATTGCATTTTATCATCATTAGAGCTCTGAAAGTTTCCGGGCCAAGTTTGGCTCGCTCTGGGGTATAAAAATTACCAGCCTTGCTGAAAACTCTTTCAGATGGTGCCGATGTTGCACAGCACCCTAGAATATTTCTGGCGAAAGGCTTCAAAATCTTGAAGCTCTTGTTTTCCCGCCAGTACCTCAGTGGGTTGACGTCAAAAGCCAGAACACATTCTTCTAAGTAGGAATCGAGTTCTGCCTTTACCGCTGTAGTGTCGCTTATTGATGGACTTACATTTAGCTTCCCAGCTGGTGGCATGTAGGCAAAAAGACGAGGGCGTTTTGCATTCATGTCAGCCTCGTCTTGATTTGTGTTCACGATCATGAAAAACTTCCTCTCTTGAACTGTGTTCTTCAAAGACAACTGAGTTGACTGCGAAATAATTAGGTCCACAATCTTCGAAATATTTTTATTTTTCATTTTTTCACATGACAGCCATGACAGCTTAAACCTGGGGTCCATGACAGCTGCAGCAATGACATCAGTCCTATCAAGAAACGGATGCAATCTCTTTTTGATAGAAGACTGTAGTGCATTAGCCAAGTTTAAGCAGTAGGTTGGTTTACTTTCCATGAATAGTTTGAGGCTGTGTTCAAGGCCAAATACAACTGGTGCAACGCAAGAAAGTGTCACCATGTTTTCTCCTTCCACTTGCGACATTGCCTCTTGGAATGGGTCCAAAATTTGCACCACTTCTTTTAGCATTGCTATTTCCACTACGTTCAATTCTCGTATGTTCTTGCATGATCCTAGGAGACAAATAGCTGAGTTGACGCCATTGACATCTTTGAGAACTGACTTAAGCATAGTCAGTTGAGAGTTCCATCTAGTAGCATTAGCAGCCTGCAGTGAAATCCCAATATTTTCCAAGAACGGTGCTGCCACAGTAGATCGCCGTATTGCAGCTACAATACTACAGCACTTGTGTATCACAGTTGCAATTGCGCTGCATCTGACACTGGGATCGATGAAAGCATCTCGTATGTATCTGTGTTCCCCTAATATGATCTACTTGAAAAGGAAAAGGGAAGGGTAAGCTTAAGAATGAGAAAGAAAGAGGGTAGCAGTAGCTTAGCTATACAACCGTTTTATCAGCTCACATTTGACTAAATTTTACTTTTTTTGCAAGTATAGACTTCACAAATTATATTTGGTCTTTTATTATTAATAAATTTATAGAATTAAAATAATTTTTTAAGTTTTCAGTTTTCCATTATATTTTTTTTCATTTCACTAAATATTCGAATAATATATATATATATATATATATATATGGCTTTTGGCATTTGGTGGTCTAGCCGCACTGATGAGCTGTAAATAGCGAAACTACCATATGTGGATGAGATGACTTTATATATATATATAAAGGGTGCTCAATAAAAATGGCACTTGTACAAATGGCAAAAGTGAATAAATAAGTAAAAATGGCACATTAACAACGGAAAAGTAGGACCGTTCGAGAAGTGCTGGCTAATCTCTCATTTCTCTAAAACTTGGTTAAGTTAGGTTCAATTTCTGTAGAAGTACCGACAAAATAATTATAATGTTTTACTTAATAATTATTTTATAGATATTTATTTGTAATAATCTGAAAAAGCCCAAATAAAATTTTACCACTGCCATATTTACCTGAATTTAATTAATTTTTTAAAATCTTGAAAATAGAAACTTAATTCAACGATTTAATCGCTGGCAGCCGCTGCTTTTAATTTTTCTGTACTAAAATAATTTTATTTGTTAAAAACATGTTATTGTACAGAAAATTGTCAAAATTGATCTATAAATGTTCATTTACAAATAAGTAAATGAAACGTTTAATAATAATAGGAATGTTGGGTAAAGATCATTTAGAACACATATTAACATTTTGAAATATAAAAACAATTAAGAGTTGCAGCATGTTAAAATTATACGGTCGATAGATAATTAAGTCCTACTGCATTTGGTATAAGTAATTTATTTTGTTTGTTTTTTGTTTAAAGATTAGGATATTTATTGAGTGGATTTTTAATGATTTTATCATAGTTTTATGATTTGCAAATACGTAAAATTGGGGAGATAAGATTTTTGGTGTAGAACATATTTTTGCCTAATGCATAATTATATCAAAGAGTTTTCTTGTTAATTTATTTGGAAGTGATATTTTCACCTGTGTACTTTTAGGGACAAGCACCAGGATAACATTAAGAAGTTTGTCAAATTAAAATGAAATTATATCTATATTTTAAAGTAGATGAGAACCCTCAGCTATCCCTCCTAAAAATGTAATTCTACTTTTTTTCAAAAGATTACTTGTGAACATCTAGAAAAGGAATATTTTATAATTTAAATTAAGTAATTAGTTTCGCATATAAATTATACATAAAATGACCTTTCATTTTCGGGCCATCATAACTTTTTAGGGTAGTTAACTTTTTTCTATCTCTAAGTCTGACTGACAAAATTGTAAAACCAAATGAAATTGCCTTAAAAAGTAAAAGGCACAGAATTTATCTCCCATAGCCAAAAATATATACCCCAATTTAGAAGAATTTTTCTTTCATCGACCAAGGACAGACTAGATAAAGTTAGGTCATCAGAGCAGGTACTACACTGTAATGTAAGCATTGATTGACAACGGGGACAGATTACATAAAAGAGATGTTTATAAATGTTTTTTTTACGATTATGATATTAGTAACCATTTGGAGTTACAATCTATTTAGTATTACACATGAAATCTGAAGAAAACACTTACAATGAGTAAACATGCGAGTATAATCGACAGATTTCTAAGATGACAGCATAATTGAAAAGTAGTTGGTTATTATCTTAGACTCCACATCTACTTACCATTTTTACTAGTGCCATTTTTTCCATACCATATTTATTGTTACAATTTGTAAATAAGTTTCTATTTGTCAATCATATTCTTAAAAGAATTATGTCAGTCGTCAGAAGACCAAATTTACTCAGGGGATTGGAGGTATCAACTTAAAATATCTCTAAAATATTGATAAATTTAATTTTAGTCATAACTCTAAAACTAGACTTTGTTTCCAAGAACAATCTATGCGTCATTATTAAGGCAAATGTGTCTATTAAACCGAGATAGTTAGAAAATCTATAATTATTGACTTTTAATTAAACTTTTGGGACTACTCAGGAAAAAGTATATGAATACTTAAAAATATTCATTTTAAATACAACTTTAAATAGCTATAGTTATAAGTTTTCAAATTTCTATAAATTGAAAATAAATTAATTCAATTAATTTCAAAACACTACTTTTAAAGAATTTCAAACGAAAAATACAAGAATTAATTATTTCAGAGGAAATTTACTCAGTGACCTAATTGGCAGGGACAAGGCGCCAGCACTAAAAAATGTCCCCAAAATGGTTTCATACTCAACTGTGAACTCTTTGAAAGGGTCCATATAGACATTTAGTAAGTAACTGTGAAACCGGATTAAACATTTAGGTGTGAGATTCGCTTAGTGCGAGAGGGTGTAAATCCATGAATGGGAGTGGGAGGTCAAAAGTTTTTTTTTTTAAATCTACAAGTTTAGACATCAAAACAACTGTGTAAATTACTTTATTATAACTTTTTCTTTAATAATCCATATTTAATAAATATTTATATAAAATTATCCGAAAAAGGCCAAATTTGAAGCATAAATTTGAAAAAAAAACAAACAAAAATTTTGAAAGCCAAACTGCTTCAAAAAAAGCCAAATTCGCGAAATTTGGCCTTAAAAAAACCAAGCTGGCAACCCTGAATTGAAGCTACTTGACTCACAGACTTATCGTCACTCAACTAGCAGCAGCGTGTGTGACTGGAAGTGGACAGGGCTGGTAGACTGGTACACGTACGCAACATGTATGTGAACAGGGTTAGATCAAATACTGACTTTTAACAATTGAAATGCAAATACTTTCGTTTAGGTTACCAGAAATACAAATACAAATACTTTTACTCCTAAGTCTAAAAATACAAATACAAATACATTTATTCCTAAATCTAAAAATACAAATACAAATAAAATTACATTAAAATTGTATTTAAATACAATTGAAATACAAATACAATTGTATTTGATCCAACCCTAATCCCTATACTGTCCAGATTCAATCTTCCAGAGCTCATCAGAAATAAACCTGTCTTTAAGACTCACCTTACACATCCATTTTCATATCATTCCTAAGAATTGTTAAAGCATGGAACAAACTGCCTGCGTCAATTACTGGCTGCCAAGACACTGCATCGTTTCATGTTCCAAAAGTTTGTCAAAAGTACCTCTAATGTACCTTCCTTCATTACACACGTGTTCATTGTTCAAGGACTTTTTATGAGTTGTTGTAGTGCAATTTAAATAATAATTTAATTATTATTTCATTAGTATAAAAACAAAGGAAATGAACCAGGAAACTGTGTTGAGTATTATTTACAACTGACCCAGCTTCTATTCATGAGATGAACAAAAATGGCAAAGATTCATGTACGTACACAGTTGGAAATGGCAATGACTGATATATAAATCAATGTTACAATGAAGATAATCCTAGCAGTAGAGAGCTTAATACTTCCGTTTATGAAAAGTTGGTTCAATCTTAAAGTTCTGTTCAAATTATCTATATTATTTGGATTCTTCTTGAATGGAATTTTCACAATCTTTGACCTTCAGGTGTATCTTGTCAAACTCAGGAATCTGCACGGAATTTTGAATGATACCTTTTAGTTAATCCACATTAAAGCATGGAACAAACTGCCTGCATTGATTACTGGCTGCCAAGACACTGCATCGTTTCATGTGTTCAAAAATGATTAGGTAGAAGTGTTAAGTAATTTTCAATTATATTTTGAGTGTCACCCTCACTGAAGATTGAACTTCCAGAAGAGTGTAACTTACACCTGAATTTGACCAAGTACTTCATCCATTATGCCACAGATTCTTGCAAGAATCAGTGGATAAAGTATTTGAATCTTCAGTGCAGGCAACACTCAAAATACAATTGTGAATTATTTAGGACATTTACCCAGTTATGGCTGACAGAACAAGAGCATACTACTCCCTTAGGTTAAATAAAGAATTCTGTTTAAAATTCTGTGCAGATACCAGAGTTTAACAGCTGAAGAAAGTCAGAACTATTTACCGAAACTTTACAAAAGTAACACTCAAGATGAGAACAGTAGTCTGAAGCATCCAAATTCAAATACTCAATCCTCATCTCAAAAATTCAGACAGCATATTTAAATAAATCATAAAATAGTATAAAAATTGTATTTAAGTATTAAACTAGTGAGACCTGTGGAAATTCCACAGCGGACCCTGTCATATGTAATATATTGATGATTGTATTGTGGGTGTTCAGCATAAATGGAGATGCTCTGATATTGTAACTTTTTTGTTAAAGCTGCAAAAGTATTTATCTAAGCTAGCAGGGACGCATGGCGTAGCGCAATCGTAAAATACTCTTCAATATAATATTTTAATTCATACAGATACTAGTTATCATCCATGCAAATTGGTGATTGATAAGGTTTCTTATAATGAAAAGGAGTTTTGTATTTATAGCATTACGTGTAACTACTAGTGTTGGGACGATTAATCAGAATCGGTAATCAGACAAATCAGAATTTTTTAAGGTATTGGAATTGGTTTCAAAATTGGGAAAAGTTGTGCCTACTTTCTGATGCAAAAAACAATTCTTTTAATTGTCTTTTTTTTTTATTATTTTGTTTAAAGCAAAATTTGCTGTTAAAATAATAAATATTTAATGATTTTAAATTAACACTAAAATCTATACGTCACCCTCCAAAAGTTTATTTTTTATGTTTGAGAAAATATCTCAGGATGTGAACATGAAAGTGAGACTAACTTTAGCCCTCGACACAAGACGGCTTGTTTGTGTCTGGCATGCAGGGTAGTAATTGATCCAAATGAAGAAACACTGCTACGTTGGTCTTATGGGAAACGCGATCTTATAGCTGCAAGGATTGACGAGAGGTGAACTTGACCATATGCAAATTGGTTAGCGTTGGCTGGCATAAAGGTGACGGTGGAAAACCACTTGTGAGGAGTGGGTTTTCCTTCTTCGTTTTTCTTTACAGAAGCCCAGACTTTGAGGTGTTGTTATATTCACCGGAAACTGTGTCTTTCTTACCAAGAACTGAGACTTTTTGTATCTAACATAAAGTGATTCCATCGAATTGTTCAGCACTCAATGTGTTGAAACTAAATTGCTTTGAGCAACCTGTCTTGAAGCTGAGGAGTCTCTCTCTTCTGGAAGTAGGTGGTGCCAGGCCAAGCAGTTCTCTTCCTATTATTTGTTCCTGATTCTATGCACAAAGGAATAAACAACTCTATTGTTAAATATTTAGAGATTTATAAACAATCGGAACCATTACCCGGGGTCATATTTTAGCATTCATATTTTAATATCTCGTAATAGAGTTTCCTATTCCAGTAGCTCCTTTTCAAGAACTGCAAGGTTATGGAACTCTTCCTGCTCACTGTTTTCCTTCTACCTACAGCTTTGGTCTTTTCAAGACTAAGGTCAATAGGCATCTCCTGTTTTTGCAATAATCATTTTTCGTTCTTGTTAGCTTCTTACATCAAATGGCTTTATGCCTTGTCTCGAGCTATTTTGATAAAAAATACAAAACCGTTTATTGTTCACAGTATTTAGAACTAACAGGGCTCCCTAGCGTTACCCGGGGTCATATTTTAGCATATATCTTGCACTTAAAATGTATGGAAAAATAAAAAGCATTCAGGAAACAATGATTAATTCAACTTTAGTATAGTAGATATGATAAATTGTTTTTCAAGATTAAAAATAAAAAGGTAAAACTGCTTTAATTTCTATTTGTTTTTCTCATGTGAAACCTGGAGCTATCAAATCAGGCTGTCTGAACATATCGTCCTCCTGAGCTAAAATGCACTAAACATTAATGTTATTGCTTTTTTCTCCCTCTTTCCCTTTGCAAAACTTAATCATGTTCTCCAAAAACAAAAATTTTCCTCTACAAAACAATCAAACCGAACACCATGAATAAATATTTGATATAAAGAATTTTTTATCAAAAAGATTGAATTCGGCATTACGTAACCCAAAAAGGGTGGATATGCCGTAAAATTAAACAACCAATCTCATGTGAAATCTTGATTGCAAATTAACTGATCAATGTTGTCAATGATCAGACGTTAAAAAGGTGGGTGGGTTGCTTTTCATATTTAATCAAATTATCTCAGATATTTCAAAATGACACTCACCTAGAGTTCCCTGTTGTACATCAAATCCACTGACGCCATCAATAAAAAATTGGGGTTCTAATCCATATTGTTTTGCTATGTCCTGAAAATAAAAAAATTTATTCAAAATTTTTTCAATTTTTTTTTGCTTAAGAAATTGGTTCATCTGATATTTAAGGTAATAAAAAAAAAATGAATCTAAATATCATTGAAGCAGATATATTACAATTTGATTCTGACTAGCCAATTTTCATTTGTACCATTTTTTATTTTTATTCATTTTTTAAAAAATTATTTTTCATCCCAAACAAAGCATACTGCCACAAGGAATGTAAGGGACTACTATTTGAGATCATGGTGGGGAGTTGAGCAGTGAGATGTCTGTTTACATTAGATTTATACTTTTGCAGATCAGTACATTCAGGGAAACAGAAAACAGAGAGGGAATTCCAAAGCCTAAGCAGTCCAAGGGAAGAAACTATCAGATTAGAAGGCTTTCCAGCATCTAGGAACCTCAACAGTGAAGGGGTGGGATTTTGCTGCTTGTCAGGTTAGTAGAGAGGACATAAGTGCTATGAGTTCATTAGAGCATATTCTATTAAAGTACTTGCAAAACAAGCACAGGGATGCAACACTATGGTGATGGAACAGGGGTTTGAGCTTGGTTGATAGTGCAAGACCTCTTAAGTTGGAGACCCCTTTTTTTGACCCTGTCTAAGAGGGAGAGACTAATGGTAGATGCACCAGGTGTGACAACAATACTCCATGCATAGGCAAATGGTGGCTTTGTAAATATATAGTATACTCTCTGGTGTGACTAATTTTCTAGCACGATTGCATTATAATGTGTTTTTTTAATTCAAGAAGGTTATGCAATCCTGCCCAGACAACTAGTAAGAATGAAAATATTTTTCTATAAGCATGAAAAACATCAGCAAGAAGAATAACTCAGTTTTAACTAAATATAAAAAGTTGTCTCCCAACTAAAATTGTATTTATTTTTCTGTATAATTAAAAAAAAAAATATGCAAACAAAAATTAAATACTGAAATGACTTTACTGCGTCCCGGGCAACATTAGATAATCTATACATATAGAAAAGTGACTGTGTGTGTGTGCGCACGGAATATTCTCTATCAAAATACTGTCAATTTTTGGTCAACAGACTTGAAACTTGATATATAAGGAATTAGGATCTGTGGAAGAAATTTGATTTGGTTTTTTAGCCGGTAAAAATAGCTGCTAAGAGATCAAAATTGAAAAATTGTTACTTGGCAGGCATAAGTTCACTTAAAAGTGCTCCTCTATGAATGCACAAATATGAATTTATATGTTTAAGTCAGTTAATTTGTAAAGATTTGATATCCATGTGGAATTAGCTCATATGGTATCTAATAATACTGGAGAGCTAAATCTTTTGGTTCCAATTCCAACTGATGACACACAAGTTATTTTATTTTATTTATTTATTTATTTTTTAAATCACTGCTATATATTTGGTACAATAGTCAATATAGAATTGACTATAATAATAAGCACGAAATCTGCATAAATTAAAATATTACATTTAAATGTATTTTATGACCAGATAATACTAGTATGATATTTATAAATCTTTTGCTAAATTTTTGGTTTGTTTTTCACTAATAAGCTTTGTTTATGCTGACATTAGACACTTAGAATATATGCACTTAAATTTTGTGCTGAAGGGTGCCATCAGTGATGTTACGGTTCAGGCCCTTGGGCAGTTTTGGTCTTCCAACATCCTGTTTTCACTAAGCTAACACTGTCAGAGCTGATCAGGCTCTGGTACACTCTCCTGTGCCATGCTACATGACACTAGCATATATTTCTTCCCAAGCCTGTTTTATTCTTGATACAGACAGTGTACACATTGGGCGAATATGTTGTTCAGGTAAGGTGATTTTCATTATTTCTTTTCGGTTTTCCTCCCCAACTATGCTACTCCTCTCTTTTTTTGTACCCAAACCTCTCTGCACCGTAAGTGACAATGATTTTCGACATTATCAATAGGCGGCTGTCTGTTGCATCTCTGCCTACAAGCATTCAGGATGTCACTGATATCCATGTCAAATTCTTACCAGGTTTGTTTTTCTACAGTTGCAGGTCATTTTATTTTGAAACGTGGGATTTGTTGTAACAAAGATATCATTTACTGCATGGAGAGAAAGGATGCTATGTTAAGCCTCCTCCGTATCACCAGGATAATTTCCTGTGCGTTGAGTTGATCGCCCCTTGATATTTCATTCTAAAAGATTAGCAGAGAAAATATTAAAAAGTAGGTTAAGTTAAATAAACTTATTTTGACTTCCGCTTTCTCTCTACCGGAAGTGCTGCTTGTGTATAGAGGAAGAGTCTCTTCTGATTAATACTTATGTAATTCCAGTTTAATGTTAAAAACGTTACACAAAAAAGTAATCTTCACTTTGAAATACTTTTCAGAATGGCTTTATTTTTAATAAAATATATTTTTAGTCTTTATAACGAAGTGTTTGTTTGTTTTTTCAAAATGGTTTTATATATTTTATAAGTTTATGTAAACGTTTTACTTTTAAATATATTTTGGTATTTATTTTGTAATAAAAATGTACCTTTTGAATTTAAAATTTTTAAATATATTTAATCATTCCAGAAAGTAAAAGTAAAACTATTTTGTGATGTAAACTTTTTTTTATTATATAAAACGATTGTTAAAAAAAAAAAAATCCAAGTTAAGACTAAAAAATACTTTTAGTTAGTTATGGTAGTCCATCTATGTGGATTACTATGTCTTCATCTTTTTTTTTTTTTTTTTTTTTTAATTGACTGTGACTTCGTTGATCACTATGAAGCCCGATGTGTGATCTATACTGCTTTGCACAGATAGAGCACAGGAAGACAGGATTTGGGTTTTGATGGTAAGTAGCCACCACGTGTGTTCTTGGCCTTCAGGCCAGGAGCATAAAAGTAATCAGTTCTGGTCAATGTGGGGACAACCCTTCATATCAAACAATTACTTTTGAAGTCAAGACCCATTATATCAGACAATTGCTATTTTTGGACTCTGCCAGAGTGGCCCACTGGGGGGGGGGCTGGTTTCCCTCCCCACATTAAAAAACGGCCTTGTGCCTAATTTGCTCAGTGAGGAACAAATAAATAGTCAGAATGTGCGACGCTCCAAAGCAGCTCACTCATGCTCGTTGTGGGAAAAAAAAATATTTTGATTATAATATGCTATTAAAAATAGAACTATTCCAAAAAGAAGCATTTCAAAGTAAAGATTTGTTTCTTGTTTTTTTTTTTAATGTAGAGTTTTAAAATTAAACTGGAATTATGTCAGTATTAATCAGAAGGGACTTTTCCTTGGTGCACACCAGCAAGACTTGGCAAACCAATAAAACAGAAAGTCGAAGTTAAAAAGAAAGAAGTTTATTAAACATAACCAAAAATCTGCATCTCTTTAGTAATGGATTACTTCAGAATAAAGTCTTTACAATTTTATTCATAAAATAAACAAACAAATAAAATTAAAAAAAAATCACATTTATTTAAAATGCCATCAGTAATAAACAAATTAAGCATTAAGAATAAAGTCTTTACAATTTTATTCATAAAATAAATAAATAAATAAAAAAAAGTCACATTTATTCGAAATGTCATCAGTAATAAATACTTGACCTTCGGGCCAAGATCAAAGTGTAGTATCTGTTCTTCAGATGCTGCACTTCAATTTCTTGTTCTCTGTCAGTGGAAGAGTAATCCTTCACGACTGAGGCAATTTTTATTTTTGTTCCTTTTCTCCACATTAAAAAACGACCCTGGTTTCTAACTGTCCTGTGGGGAGGCATTGTAAATAGGAACCATAACTTTTATAATGCTTTAATGATGCCCCCCCTACTCCGCATTATCTTGTTTATTTTTAATTTTATATTTGTTTTACAATGATTTTTGCTTATATGAATCTTACCAATATACTCTTTGATATTTTCTTGCCATGATAATACTAAAAAAAAAAAAAAAAAAAAAAAACTATATAAATATTAACATCCATAACATTCAATGCCACAAAGATCAAAGCTTGATGACCAATACTTTTAAAAAGTATGAGAAAGAAAAGAAACTGCTTACAAGAAGAAAAATAGAATTTAGAATTTTCCTCAAATAGCAATGATGTAACTCTCCATGCAAAACACCTTCCAGTGAGTGGGTCTCAAGCAATAACAAGTGCAGGTTCTGCCTCACAGAAGTAGAGAGTTTGAGCCACCTGACATCTACTTGTAAAGTTCTACTGGAGGCCAAGCTACTATACAATGTAACCGTGGAGTATGTAAATATTTCCACTGGACCATCTGTAAAAAGTTGAATTTAGCAGCAAGTCCTGGGAACATGTTTACCAGAAAAAACAGTTGGAAATAAGTTATACACCATCCACTATGACTACGCGATTCCTACAGCTACGTAGCTAGAAAACAGAGCTATTAAATCTGACATTATGATACGAGGCAAGGAGAAAGAAGTAACCTTAGTAGAAGTTAGTGTCCCCAATGATGCTGGGTTAAACAGTGCCGAGAGGGAAAAGGTAATGAAATACCAAGGTTTTATGTACGGCATAAAAAGAAACTGGAATCTTAGGAAGATCTCCATCATTCTAGTAATTATAGGGACGACCAGGCTAATGAAAGAATGTCAAAAACTACTTGGCAAATATACCCGCTGAACTAAGTGCAAGAGAGATACAAACAATTGCATTTAAAACAGACGATTAGAATCTTTAAAATATCTCTCGGTTGGAATGTACAAGATAACTGGTTAATGTCTGACATCCGGTAGGTTGCCCCATCCCCAGCAAGAACAATATAAGAAAATTGAAAAAAAAAAAAAAAAAAAATTCAATCGGATACACTTTATTTAGAGGCGAACTTGAAAGGAAAAGGGGATGATAAAAGTTCCACCTGCTTTTTGGTTAGCAAATCAAAAATAATCTGATATGCCTATGCCCAATGACCTGCAGCTTTCCTCAAAAGTAACCCTTGATCTTTGAAAGTTTACAAATAAAGAAATACTTTTTACGTTTTACTAATTCAAACTCAGAACATTACAAATGTCATTTTTAATTTGTCACAGTCATCCCTTTTGACCCCAATGTAAGAAATACAACTTTGGAAAGTTTTATCAACAAAGATGACATCTATCATATCTACAAATTCAAATGATTAAAATTACAATGTATATATATTTTTTTATACACTTCTGTCAAAAATATACTGATCACTCTTTCTTTTAATACATTTTATGTTTTTTTACTCCAATTGCCACTTAATGGGCTACTATTTGAAATCATGTCTAACAAGGTTTTGTGAGGAGTTGAGCAACACGATTTTTGTTCGCATTACATTTACACTTCAGCATGTAAGTACAGTCAGGGGCGCAGCAAACAAGAAGGAAATTCCAAAGTTTGACAGTTTGAGGGAGGAAACTATTAGAGTAGAAAGCTTTTCAGCAGCTAGGGACCTCAATAGTGAAGGGGTTGGATTTTGCTGCTTGTCAGAGTGGTCGAGAGTATGTACATTGAAATGGCACAAGGATTACTCAGTCCATCTTAGTCAGATAGCTGATAATATGAAATGCTTCTAATTGACCACCTAAAAATAAAAATCAACAGGGGAGATAACTCATTTAAAATTTGAGAATATAATAAGAGTTGCTCACATTAAGTTTAAAAATGTATAAATAATTAAAAAGGTAAAATAATTTAAATGCATCCTGGGCAACGCTGGTTGGTTGTTTTGTTTTACGGCATATCAACCCTTTTCGGGTTATTTATGCCGAATCCAAAGATTTTGAAGAAAAATTTTTTTTAATAGAATATATTTGTTGTTTTCATGTCGGTTTCTATTTAACCCATAGTTGGGACCCTAACAGGTACTACCACTCCGGGTCAGAGTGGACCTGGGAGCAATGGTAATTAAAGGGTGGCTCCACACTCCCCAAAGCCCACAAGCTGGGGCCTCACCACTGGATATAGTTTAAGGTCATATCCAGGACCCCCATTGAGGGACTTTTACCCTCTGCAGGGGAGCAGTCAGCGTATTCTAATGCCCCACCGACAGGGCCATGGGCAACGCTGGATAGGTGCAATTAGTAATAGCAAAGATGCAACTGCAAAAACATGATGCAGTGATAATCTCTCTAAAGAAGCCATTCTCAACTTTTCCTCCATCATTGACCCTCTCAGTTTTATGTATTTCTCAATTTAACCCCTATTCCCATACAAAAATTTCAATCATCACAAAGTGACTAAAAAACAAGGTAAAAAAGAACCTTTTTATTGTACCTATTTACTATGCCTCCCCACGGGACAGAGTTAGACACCAGGGTCGTTTTTTAACATGGAGAAAAGGTACAAAAATAAAAATTGTCTCAGTCGTGAAGGATTTCTCCTCCACCGAAAGAGAACAAGAAATAGAAGTGCAGTATCTGAAGAACAGATACTACACTTTGATCTTGTTTATATATTTTATTGAGAAAGAAAAAATTGAACATAAAAAACGTACAAAAAATTCAATTCAACAAAATTAGGCACAAGGCCCTACAAGAAATTGGGAGGGGGAGGGTACAAGGTCTTTTTGACTATGTAACAGATGAGACTTTGAAGTCTTACTCTTGACTGGCAACATTTACCAAAATACCTCAATCACTCTGTGGATCCTAATCTAACTAATAACCCCAGCGTTCAATGTAAAATTTAACTATGTACAATTTGTATATTCATTTCTGTGTGTTGTGTGTGCATTTTTTTTTTTTTTTTTTTTTTTGTGTGTGTGTATGTGTGAGAAAATAAAGTTCGATTTCATTAGAAAGAGTTCTTGAATTAATTGGCATAAAATGTTCGTGGAGTGGGAAAAAACTAATGAAAATGTTCATTTAAAAAAAAAAGGAAAAAACTACTAATGTGTTGTTAGTAAGACCCCCCTGTACTATTCTATGTGGCTAGATCCCCCACTGTTTTCCGGGGAACCGAAAACAAGCAGAGCATCCCTAATGGGGTTTGGGGAAGTGGCCTTAATGGAGGTGGGAGAAAATAAAGCAACGGATGGAGGGGGTAGGAAGGTGACCTCTGAGTAGGGGGATGACCGGGGGCATCAGAAAATAAAGATGAGGAGCAGGGGGGTTGGGCAGACTCAGAGGTTCTCTAATACCAAAAAATAAAATCAGGAACAGGATCTCATTTGTACCACCAGTCAAGAGTTACTTTACTGAACTTATAATGCTAACCTAGGTGGGATGGGTTCCGTAGGACCCAGCACCGCCCATGCCATGCCTAAGGAGGGAACACGTATTGAAACTTGGCTCCTCGACGGATGCACAAACTAGTGCTGTGCACCCACCTCTTGTCAAATTCCACTCTAGGCAACCTCTTCCAATCGCATCTGATCTTTACTTTAAGCAAATGTTTAAAGTAAACGATCAGATCCCGATCAGGAACAGATGTCCCTTCGTGAACCAACTTGAGGCGCGCGATCCAAATGGTCATGCGCGCTACTGCTAGGATCGCCAGGAAAACCAAACTTTCCTCCCTGGGGAACGGCGGCTCCATGTTGTACACAAAAGTTCCTACGTCGAGATCGAGCAGACACTCGGCATCGATGCGAGCTGTTACCCCCTCGACATACTTTAATAGGGGCTGTATCCGGCTGCAACTAAAAAACGCGTGCTCGATTGTTTCGGGCTCGCGTTCGTCACAGCACGGACAGAAGCGACTGGTATGTTCTTTATACCGGAAAAGTACGTCGAAGAGGGGCAGCGCATTTCGGACCAGTCGCCAAGTCAGGGAGAATTCCGAGTTATTCAGAACCTCCCGTCCCGGCGCCCAACGCCATTGAGAACGGACAACCTCCATCGACCATCCCATCCGCCTACAAAGTGGATCCTTTGCGGTCCCCTCCACTAAATCCCGATACAGTTTCTTCCTTGGCTGATCGAGGACATTGGTCCCCGGCAAAGCTCTAAGAGCGGTTCGGCATTCGGAGAAGAACTTGGACTCCCCCTTCGGTCTACGACGACCTTCTACCGAAGGGTTGGGTTTGAGATTGGGAAACGAGTTCTCAACCACAGGGACCCAAGGAGCGTCTCCTTCAAGCGAACGACCCAGGAAAGCCAATCTCTCGGCGTTTCTATGACACAAGAGACTGGGCTGACCCAGGCCTCCCTCGCTCGGATTTTGAACACAGACCTCTCTGCAGACATAATGCTTACCCTCGTTCCACAAAAGTGAATCGAGGCGCCCTTGTAAGCGGGTTAGTCGTTCTGCAGGGAGAGGAAGTACAGACAAACGGTAAAGGATGAGCGGAAAGACGTATGTAGCACACGCCTCCGCCCGACCCTTCAAGGACAATTTCCTTCCAATCCAAGTCTTTACTGACGATTTGACCTTAGACTGTACTTCCGACCAATTCTTTTCCAGCTGAAGTCCCGGTCCAAACCAGACACCGAGAATGCGGACCGGTCCATCGGTCCAGCTGAAAATACCTGGAAGCGAGTTTACCCCGGTCCAGGCCCCCAACCGCAGGCCAACAGACTTGCTACGGTTGAAGATGGCCCCTGTTACTTCTTCGTATCGAGCGAGCGCCTCGACCACCGCTTGAACGTCCGTGAGGCAAGACACGAACACGGTGACGTCATCGGCGAACGCGGAAACCCTGGCTCGTGTGCCTCCAGGGAGAGCTATTCCGCGCAGGACTGGTGTAGCCGCCTCGTCCCTTAACTTGCGAAGGAGGGGTTCCAACGCCAGGACATACAACAGAGGCGACAGCGGACAACCCTGTCGCACCGACCGAGAGACAGCGAATGACTCCGACAGCTTACCGTTGATCTGCACCGCTACCGTCGGCCTGTCATACAGAACAAAGATCCACTTGCGGAAGTCCGGATTAAATCCGGCAGCCTCTAGCACAGATCCTAGGAACCGATGGTCGACCCTATCGAATGCCTTGGACTGATCCAAACTGATCAGCGCGGCTTCGGCGTCGTCTTCTGTCCCCTCTATGATCGAGCGTATCAAGTGCAAATTGTCTTGAATCGATCTCCCCTTCACAGCATAAGTCTGGTCCGGTTCGATCAAGTCAGTGATGACAACCTGCAAGCGATTTGCAAGAATCTTTGCCAAAATCTTTAACTCTGTGTTTAGCAGAGTCAAGGGCCTAAAATCGTCAAAGTTTTCCCTCCCACCATGCCGTTGACCTTTCCTCAGCAATGTGATCACACCCTTGGTCACCTGTCCAGGGATGGAACCCTGGGCAAACCAATGGTTGAACATATCCTTCAGAATAGGGACCAACATGGGCGACAGCCTCAAGTAAAACTCGTAGGGTAAACCATCAAGCCCCGGGGATTTGTTATAGCCGACCTGCTTCAACGCAGTAATGACCTCATGTTCAGTAATAAGACCATCACAGCTAGTCGCCCGAGCCGCCGTGAGGCGGGGCGAGTCAGCCAAATAGCTGCCAAACTCATCAACCCTGAGTCCGGGTAGTTGGGTGAAGCGCACCGATAGATGCTCCCGAAACCCCTCGCAGATCTCCCGAGTCGATACTAAGGGGTGTCCTTCCAGGTTATGTACTTTACGAATGTACCCAAAGTGTATTTATTTATTATTTACCTTTTTATTGTATAACAGAGCTGCTGATGCTGGGAGCAACAGCAGCAGCCAGATAAAGATATGCAAATGACCAAGCTGGCTATGCAAAGTGACATCACAGCAAAGACAAAAGGACATGATGTTCAGAGAAGCACATGTTCAAGATGTGTTTAGAGCAGGGGTCTTCAGAGAAAAGGTGTTGAAGACGTGACAAGAGAAGCACGTGTTAAAGTCATGTGGGTGACGGCACAGCAAAGACGAAAAGTCACACGCGGTCGGGGAAAGAGAAATGAACTGTTTAAATATTTAGAAAAAAATATGCGATGTTGGAAATACCAGACATAAAGGCCTTCTGTAAAAAAAAAAAAGAAAGCAAGTCAAATTTTTTTTTCCTTTCTTCTGTTTCCTTGTGACGTAGTCTACAACATGTTGGGTCCATTAAAATGTAACTACACCGTTTGAAAAAAAAAAAGAAAAAAAAAGTGTATAACGTTACATTTTACGACTTTAGCTTTTGTATAAAAATAGTATTATATATCCGTAACATAAAAATAAAGAAAATCAAATCTTTTTCTAAATTAGAAAATTATGAAGTTAATTTGTATTACATTTCTTAGACATGGCGCAATCTAAAAAGAAATAATTATTTTTAAATTATCAGGTACTTCTATTATTTACCCCCGACTATATAATTTTTTACCCCTGGTTGGTACTACCTATGGAAATACTTGCAAAACAAGCACAGCGATACAACATTGCAGTGATGGGACAGGAGCTGGAGCTTGGTGGACAGTGTGGGACCTATTTGGTTAGAAACTTTTTTGCATCCTGTCAGAGAAGGGAGAGACTAATGGCTGATACACCAGTCCTGATATGACAAAAATACTTCTGATGAATGGTCGGTTAGTAGCTTTATAGAGATATGTCATACTGGCAGTTGTATGAAGTTTCGTAGCCCTGTACAGGGAGTCTACTTTCTTAAGATTAAGGGATGCATATGTGAAGATTCTAAAAAACAAACAAGGTAGGTTCATAATGAGACATTCAGCCAGAGATTTTTTGCCCAACAGAGTCTAGATCAGCCATTCTCAACCTTTTCTTCATCATTGACCCCCTCGGCTTTATGCATTTCGCCATTTATCCTTTAGTACAAAACAAAAAAATTTATAGCCATCATAAAGTGACAGAAAAACAAGAAGGTCACAAGAAAACATTTTTATTGTTTAGGACTTTAACTTTTGTATAAATATAGTATTTATATATATTCGTATCACAAAAATAAAGAAAATCAAACTTTTTCTAAATTAGAAAATTATGAAGTTAATTTCTATTACATTTCTTAGACATAATCTGAAAAATAATTATTTTTAAATTATCAGCTACTTCAATTATTTACCCCGGACTCTATAATTTTTTACCTCTTAGGGGTAAATTTACCCCTGGTTGAGAACCACTGTTAGTAAAGGATAATGAGAGTCTGTGTGAATATGTATGTGCATTGTTATAGCTACTCTACTTTTCTCTATGCAAATAAGTGGCCACCTTAATAATGAGTGAGGCTGTGTGAGTGCGAAACTGACATGTTTCACCTATTGACCTTTGAAAACATTTAATCTTTCTCGCCTGTTGAATGTAAAAGGTGAATCTGTTTTGTTGAGAATTTCAGAAAGTCACTTAATCTTGTTCATTAAAAGAAAAAAAAAAAAATGATAGTCTAGGTTGTCTGTCGCTATCCCACAGCCCTTGACACCCCGGGGACCAGAGAAAATGGCAACCTTATGAGAAGTTTTTTTTAAATTTTTTTAAATTAAACATTATTTTTTTTATTTTATTTTAGAAGTTGGTCTCGTGCATTCTTTTATTTTTTTATTAATTTTATTTACTTATTCTAGCTAAGAGACCTGTAACCAGCACTTGTGCTGGTTACAGGTCTCTTAGCTAGACTTAGTTAGACTAGGACTGTAATAAACTCGCAATACTCCTAGTTTGGGGGTGAAAAAAAAACAGTAAAAAACAAACCAATAAATAGATTAATTAAATCAATAAATAGTAGCTAAACATGTTATTATATTGTCAATAACACGGTACATCAATAACAAATGAAAAATTAGCGAGTCTGAAACAGTATGACTTGCCAGCTTAAATGCTATTTGGGTGTAATTTTGAAAATCCGACAACATAACTTTATATGTTACATAAGTTTATGAGAAAGGAGAATTCAATGTCTTTTGTTGGTCAATTCTCACAGAAACTTGAGAAGCAGTTTATATTTTATGGATATAATTTATGTTAATGCATGCAAATAAACATTCATATATTATATGTTTATATAAATGTGTGTGTGTGTGAGGGGGATAGGGTGTTGGAGGGCTAACCAATTTCTTTCCCCAGAAAGATAGAATTGAGCAAAAGGTCTCAACTGCTGGCCTTCGATTGGAACAAATATATAAAGTTATGAAATATATGAATGTTGTTCAGTGTTAATCTTGTATCAAGTCTTATGGTTACTGTGGTACCCAACGCCCGAGATTTGCTCTATTTAGGTATCTCTTTTGCATATCATACTATGCCTCCTTGAACTTGCAAGGTTTGATGCCCTGATTTAACCTCCCACTTTTTTCCAGCTATTCTGGAAGGTCTGTGCCATTCTCATATTTTCTTTTTTCTCTTTTTTTTAATGGAAACCTTGGTCTATCTTCATCCTCACCATTCTCACTTTCCTCCATGTTTTGTTAAGTTTCTACACAGTCTGAACCGTCCAGTGTGTTCATGTATCCTCTCGATAACGCCATTGTTGTGCTGTGTTAATTGCATATCAAGTCTGCAAAGTTTGCTCTAGTTACTTAAGTATCTCATTTGCATATCATGTTACAATGCAGAATATGTATGAAATAAAATATCAAAAACTGAATATAGGACTGTTGATTTTTACATATCCAGTTGCAATAGTTTTGATCCCTTATATCCAAACATTCTAAAATAATAGATTCCTCAGAGGGAAAACATCTGTGAATTATAAAGGACTTATAAAAAGAAAAGGTTTAAAAATATTGTATGAAAAAGCCGTTTTCTCCGTTAGACGGGCATCAGCATTTTCATTTGTTTTATGATGCAATGTTCATATTCGAATGTTTGACGTTCTGATTTGACCTCTCACTTCTTCTGACTATTCTTGAAGTTCTATACTACTCTTGCATTTGCTCTTCCTTTTTAATGCAGCCTTGCTCTATCTTCATCCTCTTCATCTGTTGCATCATTTTCGCTTTCCTCCATGTTTTATTCAGTTTCGGGTTCCTCTTACTCAGTTTCTTCTTGTTCATCGTTGACCCTGGTTCTAAATTAGTCAGCATTAGCATATATTGACCGCCCTTTTTCTAGTACGACTGTGTTCTGTCCTTTTTGTATAAGAAACTTCGAGCTCACTGGCTCCACCTCCTTATTTCTTTTATACCAAATTTTATTATCTTCAGTGACAAATGACATGGTTACTGGGTCTCTGATTTGATAGATCATCAATATCTGATCGATACACAGGCGAAAAAGGTAATATAAAAATTTAATAAAAAAAAAAAAATTCACACTTTGGCACCATTCTTTCTTCGAATTTTGAAATTTCGGTAAATGTTACCTTATGCTACAACAGAATACTGCCCCCCTACCCGCCGCCCCTCCACAATGTAAACAGAATTTTTGTGAAATGTTAAACGGTATTCTACTCAGTAAGTGTCGGCACGTAACTTACGGAAAAACGGTTAATTAAACTACAGAAGCACATGTTAAACTATGCAAGTTCTATAATTGAATACCCCCCCCCCTCAAAAAAAAATAATGAAAAACATAAAAATATGGTTTTGCAAACCCGTGAAAACTTTTTTAGCTCAATTAAAAAGCAATTAAAGACTAGGTAACACAAAAAAAATGAACCACATTTTTTTTTTTTTTTTTTAAACTTTGTTATTTAAAATGTCTGCACAAGATTCCTCCACGATGTGATAAGGCCATTCATTATGCACACACGAACGCATCATGTAAGAAAACACCATTGAAGACATTGAAATGGCGTAAAATAGTCCCAGGGTTCAAAGGTTCATACCATGCAAACGGTAAATTTGCGACAGATTTGATTATCAGATTCGTTGTCAGCGACCTCAAATACCTTTAATAATCCAAATTAGAGTGGTCGGTGTTCTATTGTGGCGTAAAGTAACATTTACCGGAATTCATAAGTATTTTATTTTAGTAGTAGTAATAATATCAGTGGTAGTAGTAGCATCTTAATCCTCCTTTGACACACCCAGGATCTCAAGGATGTCAAATACCAATCTGTCTTATAGCTTTCGCACCTAGAAGTGACTAGCATAGAAACAAAAGAAAAAAGAAAAGAAAAAGAAAAAAAAGGAAAAGAAAAAAAAAAAGGAAAAGAAAAAAAAGAAAAAGAAAAAAAAAGAAAAAGAAAAAAAAAAGAAAAAAAAAAAAAGAAAAAGAAAAAAAAAAGAAAAAAAAAGAAAAAAGAAAAAGAAAAAAAAAAGAAAGAAAAAGAAAAAGAAAAAAGAAAAAGGAAAAAAAATGTTAATTTATTTATGTCCCCAGGGGTATCTTTGTAAAAACCAAAGCAAAAAAAACAAAAAAAAAATAACCAAAAAAACTACCATCCCATTTCAGCATCAAAAAGAAGAAAGTATAGTGCAGACATATAGCACAATCATCTCTTTATATCCTGTATTTCTCTAAAAGTGGATTCTTAATCGACTTTTACCATTCCAGACTTGCAGCAATTTACACCAAGACTAAATAAAGAGCTTGAAGTGAAAAACGTTTTTGCAGATTAAAAAAAAAGGTTTGAAATTTAATTTGAGAAAGTCAGAGGCAACAACATATCTATAGGTTGTGTGTGTATGTGTGTGAGGAATGACTTTATGACCGAGTTCCAATCCTTTCAACTCACAATAATTATCACTTCCTACACTGATGAGAATGCAAGTTCAACACATGTAGGTTTAAAAAATAATTAATATTTAAAAGTATGTATCCTTACATAAAAAAAAGGCTTCCTTCAGTCTTGACAGACTATGGATACCCACTGTTAGGATGTTTGTGTGTGAAATTTTTGTGGCAAGAGATGCGCAATCTCCAACCCCACATCTCCTGAGTCGACATTGTTGAATACCAGTGGCAAGTGGAGGTTCAGGATGATGGAAACAAATGCCGAGATAAGCGGAAAGCATATACAGCACCTAGAATTCCCAAATGGTCACCCATTTGGTACTAACCAGGTTCAACGTTGCTTAACTTTGGTGATCTGACAGGAACCGGTGTGTCAACATGATTATGCCGTATATACATACACACACACACACATATATATACATATACACATACACACACATATATATATATATACATACACACACACACATATATATATATATACATACACACACACACATATATATATATACATACACACACACACACACACATATATATACATACACACACACACACACATATATACATACACACACACACACACACATATATATATATATACATACACACACACACACACATATATATATATACATACACACACACACACACACATATATATATACATACACACACACACACACACATATATATATACATACACACACACACACATATATATATATACATACACACACACACACATATATATATATACATACACACACACACATATATATATATACATACACACACACACACATATATATATATACATACACACACACACACACATATATATATATACATACACACACATATACACACACACACACACACATATATATATATATATATGAATGAGAGAGGCAAAGAGAAGACTAGAAAGAGAAATAAAGACTAAAAAAATTACTTTTCTATATACACAGACACTTCAGGAATCAGACCATATCAGCATGGCTATTAAAAGGTGATACAATCCTAATGCGAAACGAGACAAACACAACACCTTAGTAAGTACAAACTCATCTGCTGTCTCACTACGACCTATGAGCTCTTCACCAACCTGGTAGTAGACGGACAGCACCTTGGAAGAAGAAGCATGATGCAGGAGAAAGTGTTTAGGCACCAAAGACCAGTTGCTGATTAATACAACCATTCTCAAAGAATGTAGGAAGATGCAGAGGAACCTAAGCATAGTGTGTCCTATACATAACTACTGTGGTTCCTTGATTTATATAAAATCCACAGAGATTATTGCTGTTCATATAGAAATGTGGCAAACAAGCGTGGCATAAAGCCAAGCTAACTGCAACAATCTCTAATGTCAGGATCAGAAGAGGAATCTTCCAAGAGGATAGCCTATTTCCTTTACTTTTCTTGCGGGCCACAGATCTGTTAAACAAACTACTCTATAAAAACTGAAGTTAGAGCCACCAACAAGACTGGAACAAAAAAGTCTACTATCTGTTCTTCATGGATGACCTCAAGCTGTATGCCAGCTCAGATGCCGACTTTAGGGGACTCTTACAGGTTGTATATAACTTCTCCAGAGATATTGGAATGAAGCTTGGTTTGGACAAATGTGCCAAGTGCTCCGTCAGAGTTGGGAAGAAGGTCCAAATGGAAAACATATCACATCAAGGAACAAGAAGAGCAGGCAAAATACAAATGCTTTGGCACAGAAGAGAACGATTCAATTCAGCATGCCAAGAGGGGAGAAAAAATTGGCAGTGAAAATATGTCATGTAAGGAAAATCTGTAAAACAGAACTTACAAACAAAAACAAGGTAACTGCCATTAACCAACTTGCCATGCATTTGATAACATACAATTTGCCATGCATTTGATAACATACAACTTGCCATGCATTTGATAACATACAACTTGCCATGCATTTGATAACATACAGCTTAGAAATTGCTAACTGGCCACAAAAGGACATAAATTGGACACTAAAATGCGGAAAAAGCTGACACTATACAGAATAACATACAGAAATCAGTGCAGGAGGTATGGGTCTCTTCGAAACTGACCATCAGCATCGTGCCACTATTGTGAGCACTAGGCAATATTTAATGAGCTCCCAGAATCCAAACCTCAAAACCGTACATCAACATCACGAAACAAGATGCAGCAGAACTATCTTCATCACGGAATTGGTCTAACATTTGGGACAAGAATGTCTTACAAATGAGACAAAATCAGAAAATAAGTCTGTTACAAAAATAGCTCAAAAGAGTTGGCACAAAAATACACTAAGAAATTCCATTGCAAAAAAACTGGAAGAATGGGACAACCAACAGCGTGCCAAGTATTTTCTGGATGAGTTCACCCAGGACTATAGTGATAAGAAATATTTTATAGACTAAAAAGAGAATCTTTCTACTATGATCAGGAGAGGATTATAATGGCTGCCCAAAATCAGAGCTTGATGACCAATGCTTTTAAGATGAGGAGTGGTCTCAGTAATGACAACAAGTGCAGGTCCTGCACACAGGAGTAGTGTGAGCCACCTGATATCCAGCTGTAATGTTCTGCTGACGGACGGCTACTACACAATGCGACACAATGAAGCTAATATAAAAACCTGAATATCTCATGCAGTAGCAACAAGTCCTGGGAACATGTTTACCAGAAAGAACAGTTGGAAATAAGTCATACACCATCCACTATGACTATACAATTTTTACAGCAACGTACCTTGAAAATACAACTACTAAACCTGACACAGTGATATGGGACAAGAAACTCTAGAAGTGTAAGCCATTTTGAGTTTCAGAACAGTTTCAGATGGTTCGCTGTTACACACAAGTCCTGGGAGGTGACTTGTTTGTAGTAGACAGTTCCACAGAACAAAATATTCTTACCGTGTCGAAACCCGGGAAAAGAACATGTGAAATTGCTCCAGAAAAGGTTTAATATTTATGAAGCAATTCTGGTTTCTGATTGGTTGGTAGCAGAATGTGAATTAATTTGATTCGTCAGTTCTTATCAGCATCGTTTATAAATAGAATCGTCCGACTGTGTGGGATCATACCCCATTATACACCCAAAATATTGCAACAGAAACTTTGGGAGAAGTTAGTGTCTCCAATGATGCTGGATTAAACAGAACTTAGATGGGAAAAGATAACAAAATATCAAGGTCATATGTATGGCATGAAAAGAAACTGGAATCTTGGGAAGATCTTAATCATTTTGGTAATTATAGGAGCAACCGGCCATACTCTTGAAAACGAATTTCAAAAAGTACCTGGCAAGTATATCCAGTGAACCAAGTGTAAGATAAATTCAAACAATTGCACTTAAAAAGGGTAGTTAGAATATTAAAAAAATCTCTTGGTTGGAATATATGAGATAGTGAATGTCTGGCATCCAGTAGGACACCCCATCCACAACTAGAACAAAAAAAGAAAACTGGAAAAAAAAAAAAAAATCAGATGCATAATCTTGCTGTAGTATTCATATTTTTATTTATTTTTTTTTTTAGCTGATCTCATATTCCAAATACCGTGTACACTCCAATCATTTATCTATTCTTATAAAGCTGAGCTAATCAACACGTATTAAAATATTCCCTAAAAATTTGAGGATTGAATTGTTTTAATTAGCCACAGTTTGCTATTAATTTATCAAGTGACCCATCTCTTAGTACTAAATTTCTATCTATCACTCCCCACTATCAACCTCTCAAATCCGCACATTGTTTGACCTCTCCTTCGCTCATATTTTGTGTGGTATCTATCACTCTCGCTTCCATCCTTTTTTATATTAACAGACAAAGGTAATAGACAAAGGAGAAAATAAAAAGCTGAAGCTAAACGAAGTGACTGGCTATAGTCGAGGGTAACCCAAAGGTTCTCTTTTCATTAACTGCTACACCAAATGACATGAGAGGGTGCCGTATGCATTTCATCCTCCTTCCTTATAATTTTGAGTATTTAACAAAGAGGCATCAAGTACCATTTTTTTAATGTTTTTGGTATGACTTGATAGAGGATTGAACCTAAATCTCTCGGTCAGCGTACAATTTTACCACTCTGCCAAATGAGCCAGAGGGAATAAAAAGGTTGGAATAATATATTATAAACAAAAAGGAATATCACCACCGCTGGAAAATTAAAAAAGAGAGAGAGAGAGGGAGGGAGGGAGAGAGAGAGAGAGAGAGGGAGAGAGAGAGGGAGAGAGAGAGAGAGAGAGAGAGAGAGGGAGAGAGAGAGAGAGAGAGAGAGAGGGAGAGGGAGAGAGAGAGGGAGAGGGAGAGAGAGGGAGAGGGAGGGAGAGAGAGAGAGAGTGAGGGAGAGAGAGAGAGAGGGAGAGAGAGAGAGGGAGGGAGAGGGAGAGAGGGAGGGAGAGAGAGAGAGGGAGGGAGAGAGTGAGGGAGGGAGAGTGAGGGAGAGAGAGTGAGGGAGAGAGAGTGAGGGGGAGGGAGAGAGTGAGGGGGAGGGAGAGAGTGAGGGGGAGGGAGAGAGTGAGGGGGAGGGAGAGAGGGAGAGAGAGGGAGGGAGAGAGGGAGAGAAATTTATATATAGCAAGCTGGAAGAACATATTTTTTAATATTTAACAAGCTTTGTAAACTCATTTTCTCCTTATTCAGACAATTTAATCTAAACCCAGTAGGTAACTCAACGGGTCACATTTTATTTAGTTATTATTATTAATTATTTAATAATCTCATTTTATCTAATAATTTTATTTATTTAATAATCCCATTTCAACTTCTGATTTCTTCTCTTAATGTATAAATACACAATACTGTTGCCAACTTGTGGTTTTGAATAAGGACACGCGTTTTGAGTAAGGACATATGTTTTGAGTACGACTGAACAAAGTAACAATGCACTCAATTCTTTCTCTTCAGAATACGTACGTATAGAAAAACCTCAACAATCCATAAATCTTATAGTGGTAAAGTTATTCCGACCGGTTTGATAAGACGTTATGCTTTCAGCGCTGTGGAATGTTTGAAATCTATCCAGAAATGTGAAAATTGTGAACAATTTAGGGAGTGTACTATGTTATGTAAGGTTATCGTAAGGGCAAAGATTTATTTTTCTATTCATTCATAAAAATATTATTTCATTTTACATTTACTCTTTCTGCCTAACTCCTCTCCCCTTGGAACATTGTATGCCTTTGGAAAGAACGGCTACCCCAAAACAGAGTTTAGTCACCAAAACCAGACATATACACATCTGTATGAAAAATTCAAAAGGAAAACAATTGAAGACAGGGAGAAATGACCCAAACAAGAGATTTACTAATTTTGTTTAGATTAATGAACGTTTTCAGAAAAATTGATTTGAACAAAACTGGCAAGCCTCTTATTTTGACGGTCTCTTCTTGTGTTTAATTGTTTGTCCTTTTGTTTTTTTGTTTTTTTCATACATCCTGCCTCCAAGGCATTTAATTTTATGATACATCATGCATTTCAGGACACAAATGCAGATATAGTAAGATGAACAATTTTTAGAATATGAAAATAAATTTAAAGATATTTTTATGCAAAAACGTTCTAAAATTATTTAATTTGAGAGGAGAAGGAAATGCTGAAGAATAAGGTTAAAAAAGTAATAAATTTTTAAAAACATTTTTTAAAAATAAGAAACATTATGAAGTTTTATCGATTTTGTTTTTATTGATTAAGCATTTAAGATTGCAAGCTTTTTTTTTTCTTTTTTTTTTATCTACGCACATTTGGAAAATCCGAAGTGCATAATCTTGTTTAGTTTCAGTTATTGATATAATGTGCAGTCTAATAAAATAAAAAATTACAAAAAAATTACAAAAAAGAAAATGCTTCGTTTGAATTTTAATATACTTTCTTGTACTCCCAAATAATATAATAATATGCTTTCTATTTAAGATTAAAGAAATACGAAATAGAAAAATTAGATCTGGCTTCCAGGCTAACATCACAGTGTAGTATGTGTTCTGATGCTACACTTTTTTTTTATTACATTTTCACTCCAAACAAAGCACAGTGTCACTTTGATGTAGGGGACTACTATCAGGAACATAAGTTGCAGGGATACTATGAGGGAAGTTGAGTAGCAAGATGTCTGTTCACAAATTACTTGAGCTTCTGCATGTCAGTACAGTTTGGGGAAACAGGAACCCGGAAGGGAATTTCAAAGTCTAGCAGTTCTAGGGAAGAAACTATTAGAGTAGAAGGCTTTCTTACATCTAGGGATTTCTACTGTGTAGAGGTGGGATTTTGCTGTTTGTTGGAGGTTTTTACGAGGGGGTACAAGGGCTTGTAGTTCGTTGGAGCATCCACCATTAAAATACTTGTAAAACAGGCAGTGATATGCAACATTTTGTTGATGGGACAGAGGTTGAAGCTTAGATGAAAGTTCAGGACCTGTCAGATTGGCAACTCTTTTGAACCCTGTCCAGGAGTGAGATACTAGTAGCAGATACACCAGCCCAAATGTGACAACAGTACTCCATACATAAGTTAATTTGTCCTTAAACCCTTCTATACTAAAATAATTTTTTCCCCTACTTCCAGAGTGCCTCTTTTTGAGGAGCTGGTCCCCGCCCCCCTCACACACATTAAAAACGACCTTGGCAAGTTAAACACTTTCCAAGACATACTAAATTCCTAAATAAAATATAAGGTTTATTTCTCATTTAAATATGACTGTCATTGTGGCTGTGGTTAAGAATGTTGGATTGGAGTTATTGAGATCCTGGATTTAAATCGTTCGACTAGCGATACAGTTACATAAGCCACACTGATAATTGTTAATGACTAAGAAACATGTTTGTGGATAGTTATTTACATAAAAAAATAATTGTATGATATACATAAATACACAGACAAAGAACGCTTATAAACAGACATCTTTCTTTACCTACACAAGCCAATAATACAATAATTTACAACACTAAATAAACTAGGAACTCCAATACCAATTTCATCACAAACCATAAAACAAACACTAAAAATACATTTTCTTATAAAATATCCACATCTAAAGCAGGAATATATATATATATATATATATATACTATATATATATATATATATATATATACTATCCCATGCAATAATTGCAATCAGGTATATGTTAATGAAACTCACCTCGAATTTAAGAAAAAAGCTTGAACATAAAGACATAAAAAAAAAAATAGCAATGCACTTTTCTTATACATTACAGGATAGTCATTCTTTTAACAAGCTGGACTATAATAGATAAATTTAACTAAAGGCTAAATGTCTGCATGTGCGTAGGTTTGTATGTCCAGCTAAAAGTCCAAAACTACTAAACAAAGATCCATCAAGTTAGTATTGTCTTGACTGTTGTCCCGGATGTATAATATTTAAAACTTAAGAAAAAAAAAACAACCCAAGTATGCAAGGTCCCCCTTCACAAGTGAGAAATTTGCTTTCACCATGACTAATGTTTGTGCAAAATTTAAAAAAACATCCAAGTGTGGTTATTGAGAAAAGTGTAAACAAATGAATGGATGAACAATTTTGGGACAATTTTACCCGAATAATGCCCGCTGGGGGAGGAACCAGAGTTATCCCAGAAAATCTGTTTTGGCAAGAATTTACTTTCACCATGACTAATGTTTGTGCAAAATTAAAAAAAAAAAAAATCCAAAGCATGGTTATTGAGAAAAGTGCAAACGAACGGAAGTGAATTATTAGGTCCCATCTCTCCTTTGTCAGGGGACCAATTATTCATTCAGCTGGGCCAGGTTTCGTTAGTAAGGGTCGTTTTTTTAGTATTTGAATGTACTAATTTGAAAAGAAAACGAGGAATCTCTTACATAAAGAGTTGTCAATGTGTATGTCCAACTAGAGAGGAATGGGCTGAATGGAGAAGAGGGAATAAAACGGGGGAAGGGAAAGAGAGAAAGATAGGGAGATAGAGCAAGATAAAGAGATAAAAGTTTTAATAGAAATATGTTATACTTTTGCCCTGAGCAACACTGGGTAGTCCTGCTAGTTTTAAATGAATCTCACTGAAAACTTAAATCCACACTTATTTTAAACTGACATATTTAAACAGTTTCTCTTTTTTACTCAGCAAATTAAAACTAGAATTGATATGTAGTTTGCTTGAAGCATTGTGTGGGATAGGTATGTGGTAGAGATTTAGAAGGCTATCACATTCATTCCTCGCATTGTGGTAGCCTTCTAAATCTCTACTACAAATTAAAAATAATGAAACAGAACTTGAATTTTTGAAATGGATGGCTCTCGTCTTGGGGAGGCTCCATGTTTTGACAAGCTTCTGGATTTGACCTTTACTCCTGATCCGAAATGAAACACGTACATCAAATCTGTTGCCACGGATGCTGCGAAAATGGTGGGATCCTTCTACCGCTCCAGAAGATATCTCACTGCTGATGCAATTCTCTATCTGTATAAAAGCCAAGTATGTCCAAGGATAGAGTACTGCTGCCACATCTGGGCAGGAGCTGCTAAAAACAGCCTATCCTGCCTTGACAGAGTACAAAATAGATTTCGTGGTTTAGTGGGGGATGCCCTTTTCTCTTCCCTGCAACCTCTCTCCCACAGAAGAGACGTTGCGAGCCTGTCTTTGTTTTATTATTTCCATGGCAGGTGCTCGTCTGAGCTCCAATCCCTCAGTTTCCCCTCGCCAATCTTTAACAAGAAACACCCGTCTGGCTGAAACTACTGTCAATAATTTTCCCCACTCTTTATCTGTGCCTAAATCCAAACGTAGATTCCATGAGCAAAGCTTCTTTCTTAGAACTGCACGCCAGTGGAACTCTCTGCCGCTTGCCTGTTTCCCACCTGACTACAACTTGGACGTCTTCAAGTCCAACATAAACAAACTCCTGACAAACTGCCCCCTTAAGTAAGACACTATCAAAACCCCCAATACTAATGATTACTACAATACTATCTCATTGATTACTGTACACGCAATAACCCTTATCTCTGAGTGGCCTTCGGGCCTTGATAAGTTGACCCCTATGTAAAAAAAAAAAAAGAAAAAAAAAATCTATTTTACACCACATTCTGAATAAAACTTTATGTATGACATCGATATTAATAAAAACAAAAACAAACAAAAAAACACAAGCTACTTCATACACGCACCATATATTTTGAATTTTTACATTTGCATCGTTTAAAAAAAAAAAAATAAAATAAATAAGATAATCCACATCATAAATGCATTTTTTGATGTATTTTGAAATATTGTCTTTTTTTTTTTCAAGCTAGTAATCGTGGAATAAAGACAAAATGTTGATAAATAATTTTCTCCTTTCCTTTTTCCATATAATATATATATATATATATATATATATATATGGAAGGAGAATTGGAAGGAGAAAGACATGCCTTAGAATCACCACAAATTAATCATTTATAGTTTCCCCCTTTTCATTCTTCCTCTTGCCCTTCTTTTTTTTCTTTCTTTTTTCTTGGAGTCTTTTCCTTTTCTTCCTTATCTCTTAACCTCTTCACTGATGTGTGTAGGAATGATAGTAGCGGGGTGGGGATATACAAGAGGGTAACGTAAGTCGTACATTTTCTGACCATGTAAAAATTCTAGCCAAATTAAAATCATTTTTATAATTGAATAACCCCGATTAAATCCGAAACCCCTTTTAGCATAGATAGCTCAAATCCACATTCCCCTACTGTTTGAACTTATACACACTAGTATGTTCAAGATTGAAGGCAACCATCAAACACGTTTCTAGTCTTCCATTACCTCAACCTTTAACCCCCAACCCTTTCCCATTCATCACTATATCTAAACACAGACTCAAATCCCACCTCTATTGGGCCTTGTTTACATGCCACCAAATCTTATTTTTCACAACATCTAACGGAACCTCCTGATATTAACACCCTTGCAAACTTTGCTTTCGTATAAACTGTATCACCTGAAGAGGTCTCTAGTTACTGATAACTAGCTGACCGAAACATGCTCATGACTGTGTAGCAACATATTACTGTTTATGTAAAAACAAATAAAGAGTATATAACAAATACAGTCATACAAAAGTTAGTGAATAAAAAACTTCCAAACAAATCCATTTAAAGTATTTAAGGGAACTGAGAAACTAAATAGCAAGTCAGTCTCCCCCCCCTCTTCAATCTATTCACATAAGTTTTCTTTCGATCTGCTTTCTATACTGGTTGATACGGTTTTTAAACTTTAAAAGTTTAAAGGTTGAAACGTTTTCTCTCTTATTTCTTAAACTTCACCTATGCAGGAATTATTTTATATCAATATTAGTGCAAACACTAGCAAAACGTCATTCTTTTTCCGCAATTTTGGACAGAGGATGTACACCTGTAAATATTAATACTTCAAATAAAACTTTGAACTCCCCAGTTCTCATCTACTTTGGGGTGCTTCACTGAAACATGATCCTAAATTTCAAATGAGAGAAACAGCAACAATTCCATGCAAAAAGTAAATTTTACATTATGGAGAGAGAAGTGACGGCGATGGAGTAGACAGCGACATGGATTCATAACCTGGGTGCACCCAGTTCAAATCCTGCCAGTTTCATATCATCACTTCTTTCACTTATGGATGTTGGCAACCTTCATGTGGTTCCTCCTGTAAGTAGCTGATTCTAGAAAGAACTTGGGGAAACCAATGCCAACATGGTGAAGTAGATACTAACAGGGACTAAAGTGAATGGGCCAAGTTCGAATCCTGTCAGTTTCATAGTACTACTTTCACTCTGGATGTTGGCAACCTTCATGTGTTTTTTCCTAAGTATCAGGGAAACCAATGCCGACAATAAAACCGAGCTGGTCAAAAGTTGTATCATCCTGATTTATACAAAAATAATTAGTCGACTAGTTTATGAAGAGTACACATTATATTATTTGGCACTTCTGCATTACGTGTACGGCAATAACTCCAATTTCTTATTGGTCAAATAACACGGCAATTAAATAAACATGATTTTTTCTTTTTTGAGAACACAAACATATTTGAAAACCAAAGTATTTATTGAATAAAAATGTATAAATATATAAGTGTAAAAGCACTTATTGAACAGTCCGCGTAAGAAAATGTAATTTTAATAAAACGATTTTTGAATTAAAGCAACATTGGATTTTATTCCCCCCGAAACATTTTTGAATTAAAGTAAAGCTGTCACTGTAACAAAATATGGGGGGGGGGCACCTGTTGAAGGGTCAACAATATATTAGTTTTAATTTTTAAATTAACAATTTGAGTAGAGAGAAGCGCCACCTAACGACAGTTTAGTGAAACGCACAAAAAAAAAAATAAAAATAAAATAAAAATAAAAAAATATATATATCCGCCGTCCGTGTAATGCAGGAGTGCATATTATTTATAGGAAAACTTGGATGGATTAAGACAGGCATGTCAAACGGGCCGCATGTGGCCCATAGTTTAGTTGCAACCCACACCGACAGCAACATTAAAAACGTGGAGGGAGGAAGAACATATTAATATAAGAAGCGTATCAGAAAAGTATTGAGAATTTCTTATCTGATTTCGCTTTAATAAAGTCGTTTTTTTTTGTTTTTTTTTTTTACTGTTTTGACATTGAATCCATTGATCAAAACTTCAGAATGTCACGGGTTACAGGCAATGACAATCATTCATGTCAAAACTTTTCAGAGAACTAGATTCACTGATCATCATTTGTTATCTCTGAAAAAAAAAAAAAAAAAAAAAAAAAATGATCTGCATAGAAACCATTCCTCGTTTCTATTAGGTTGGCAACTAAGTTCTTGTCGTTTTTGAAATCTACAGTTTTTTTTTTCAAAGTAAAATAAGATCTAACAACTATTTAATCAATAATGTATTCTCCATTAGTGTTCCCAAGTTTTTCCCAACGTTCAACAAGATTCTCAATACCTTTTCAGTAGAAATCATTTAATTTTGACTCTAAAAATAAAATATAACAAATTTTCAAAAAATATATTAAATAATAATAATAATAATAATAATAATAAACGACAAAAACTTAGTTTACAACTTAATAAACTAAAATAAAAATGAGAAACAGGATGGCACTTCTTTAAAACTATCGTTATAAAATGAATATAAACATTTGAAATTTACGAAAATCAAAAACAATGTGTGTGTGTTTGCTTTTTTTCTTTTTGGCTTTTTTTTTTTAAGAAAGTCTTTAAAAATATGAAGAAAGTTTTCAACTGTTGAGCCCCCCCCCCCCCCCCCAAGTGATTTCTTTTTATTAATCATATTTTCTTTTCTCTCTTGGCCGTATATAAAAAACTCTCCCTGTCCTTTACGGTGTTAAAATGAACAGTTTGTAAGTCTCTTCAAATGCAAGCATATGGCTCACATGACAATGTTATAAAAACTAGGATAGCATTGCTTTTTATTTTTTTAATATCGTTATGAAATGAATATTAAAATTTGAACAAGAAAAATAGACAGAGTCGAAAGCTTGTTCGAGATTTTCAAAGATAAATAAATGTTTCTTTTAAAGAAAAGAAAAAAAAAGATGTTTTTAGCTTTTTTAAATTTCAAATTTAAACATTAAAATAAAAATATTCTGCAATAATTTTTTTTTTTTCATTAAAAGACTTCAGTTATAATTGTAGGAGTGCGATCTTTATAACAACACAGACTGACTCCTATGACCCTTGAGAGACTGCGTTTGACATGCCTGGCTTAAGAGAATAAGCTAGAAAGAAATAAAGAAGAAAAAGAAAAGAACAAAGAGCAAAGCAAGTTTGACCTAATTTTTTTTTTTTTTTTTTTTTTTTTTTTTTTTTTTTAGGAGGATGAATAATAAATTAATCCATTAAGAAGGATGGACAAAGACTTTGTACTGCACAACAAAATCGTCTGACCGATTGACATCTGTTATCAAAACAGGAAATAATTGGAACTCAAAGTAGACACCAAATGTTACAGCTGAACCGACCACACAACTTTAATCTAAACAAATGTCAATTTAAGCGTTCAACAAAAGCTCAAATCAGTTCTACATTTCAACTTAGCTCAGACCAAATGAACGTTTCCTAGAAATTAACTTTTTTTAAATGGAAATATTTCCAGGCAAGGCATGAAGCCACTTGATGTAAGGAGCTATGAAAAAATACATCTCTATCTCAACTACTATATAAAAGGAACTGTGTGTGTGTGTGAGAGAGAGAGAGAGAGAGAGAGAGAGAGAGTTTCCTATGGACTCGAAAACGGCCGGGCCGATTTTTATGAAATTTCACATGAAGGTATTTATGTGCCTGGCAGTGTTCTTAGATAGGTTTTCTATAAGAATGTCTTTGATAAGTATTGATAATCGAAATGATCTGTTGAAAGAAGGAACAAGCGATTTTGACCAAACAGACTAACATCACACGTGCATTTGAGAAGTTTTATTACCACACAAGCTGAAAGGCCCAACATATAAAATTAACAGTAGGTTCTTTGATAAGACAGGGGCACGTTCAAAATGAATGTTTCTGTTTAAAGCACAATTCCATCATTGACATTCATTTTAAACTTAAATTCAAGTCATTATCACCGCACAAGCAGTAAAGCCAGGCATAGAAAATAAACAGTAGGTTCTTTAATAAGACAAGGACGTGTTCGAAATGAATGTTTCTGCTTAGAGCATAATTTGAACCATGACACTTGATTTTTTCATTTAAAACTTTAATTTAAGCTATTATATATAAAAAATAATTTTATAAAATCAGCAGTAGGTTTTCTACAGTGCAATACATTGTGGAATAAGTCATTGCAGGGAGGCATGTGAAGCTTCCTCCAGGTGCACTGCGTTGGGTTTCCAATTAGAGCAGGCAATCTATGAATATGATTGAAAAATGAGCGATTTCACTGATTTCATGGACAAAAAAAAAGGGGGGGATTGTGAAATATTCATTGATCATCATCCACTCTCAAGCAAAGTTGGGTTTCTTTGCTAGTCATATATATATATATATATATCTGTAGCCTAGCAGTAACTTACCATACCACAGGCCCCGTGGTCGTGGGATTGAACCTCGATATAGTCAGCTGTGCGGATGAACTGTAGACATATCGAAACATGTGTCCATGTATAACTATTTTGTCTGAAATAATTAAGTAAATACATAAACAACGACTAATATATATATATATATATATATATATACAATAATTATTACACAAGCATTCTTTTTGAAAATTTATCATTTCATAGGCTGAAAAGCTATAGCAAGCATCTATATGAATACTTTAACCATAGTTCCTGATTTCAAAAGGCGAAAAATTAAAAGGTAAATATTTGTACGTATGTTTTTATGTATATATATGTATATCTATGTATATGTATATATGTGTGTGTACTTTTTCATATATATGCATGTATGTATTTGTGTATGTATGTATGTATAATATTGTACTTAAACCAAATTCATATTTATAATTTTACTCTATTTTATTTCTATCTCTAACCCATATGAATTTTCTTATCAAGTTTAAATCCATACCTTTATTTTAATTTTTTACCAGATACATCTGCCTTACTTTAATGCTAGGTTTATTTATGGTGTCTTTTACATTTAATAAAAACCCTTTCCAATATTTGCTGATGAGGAAATCTTGTTTGATAAAAAACTATATGTAATAATTATTGTCCGTAACTTGATGTCTACCACAATAAAAACACTTTTCCGAAACGATCGTACAAATAATTGATTTTGTTGTTGTTCCTTCTTATGAAACGGATTTTTAATTTAATTATAATTTGATTTTTAAATTATCAATCACATTACTAAATATTTATATATATATATATATATATATATATATATATATATATATATATATATATATATAGAGAGAGAGAGAGAGAGAGAGAGAAATAAAAAGGAACAAACAGTATTATGTGTTCATCAACGTTTCGTCTTTATTTCGAGACTTCCTCTGGATGAATGAGATTAAGAAACAAAAAATACCAGTACAAAATATTTGAAAATATTTCACGTGCAACATCACACTGTGCACGTGAAACATTTTTAAATATTTTGTACTGGTATTTTTTGTTTCTTAATCTCATTCATCCAGAGGAAGTCTCAAAATAAAGACGAAACGTTGATGAACACATAATATGGTTTGTTCCTTTTTATTTCTCTATTTTGTCGGAATACTATTTCCATTATTTTCATCATCATATATATATATATATATATATATATATATATATATATATATATATTTATGCATTTATGTGTGCGTGTGTTTCTATTTATATATAAGTAGATATTTATATACATGTATTCATACACATCCCTACAAGGGCAGACTAGGATGTAAGGGAAACAATTCTTCCTAATAATCCCCCAGTGGGAGTAATTTAATAAGGAATTCATTTATCGTCTGAAAAAATAAACACACACACTACTTAAAAGGTCAATAACTAGTCAACGGTAATAGATGGATAAATTCCGACACAGAAAACAGCAATTCTTCTTTCTTTGTCAGAAACATCATCCATGATATGTGAGGTCTAAAGGTTGCTTAAAGTAAAAACATTTATTTTTTGCTTGCTTGGTAAAAGGTGGCGAGAAGAGCCATTTTGTAGTAAGGTAATTGTGTCGGTATCCATTTTACTGGACTTGTTAGGAAGGATGGGTCGGTAAATTTTGATTAAAAAGAACAAACTTCTTTTCTACAATTTAGATCCATTTTGGCCAAGATCAAAGTGTAGTATCTGTTCTTCAGATGCTGCACTTCCATTTTTTTGTTCTCTTTCAGTGGAGGAACAGTCCCTCACGACCGAGACAATTTTTCATTTTTGTACCTTTTCTCCACGTTAAAAAACGACCCTTGTGTCTAACTGTCCCATGGGGAGGCATTGTAAATAGGTACAATTTAGATCCATTTTATTCAGTTTCACCAACACAAAACATTATCTGGAAAGAGTGAAGACAAAAGATGTTGCGTCTGCCTGCGTATATGTACTATAGAAATGAAATTGAGTCTTTGAGTTTTGTAGGAGACTAGGACATATAAATCCTAATCCCGTTACAAAAGAAAAATAATGAAACGAATGGAATTGAAGGAAACAAACACTCAATTGATGGATAAGATAAACGTCGTTTATTTACTGTTAAAAGAATGAATGTTTTAGATATGTGTTCATGTCCGCACGGGTGTAACCATCGTTTGTTGCGGGGATTGGTATTATAGAAGGAAAAAGGAAATGTGTTTTCATCTCACGTTCGGGTCACTATCGTTTGTTCGTGCGTGGGAAAAGAAGTGAGTAATATAGTAGAAATGAGAATGACAGTCCAGCGTGTAGACAAAGAAAAAGATAGAGGGTTGACATCAGTTAAACTCTGCACCATGTTAGCCGTCAGCTACGCGGTGGTGTTCTCTGGCACAAGTAGTAGATAGGGAGAGAAAGAGTGAAAAATGTCAATCCAGTTCATGGAGAGGGAAAGCGCACAAAGTGTACGTACGGTCTGATAGCCTTTTGTCCCACATAGTAGCCAGTGGTGTGAGGCACGCGGTCGGTACGTAGACCGACCAGCTCGAAAGCTGGTCCTAAAAAGGAAGAAGCCGCTTATTGCTCTTTCTTTTATAGGTGTTTCCGCTAGTCTTTTGCGCATGTGTGGCTTTCCTTTGAAAGAGGAAGTGACGTTGTCCATGCATGCGTGTATGTGCGTACGTTAGCGTGCGTGTATATACACGTGAATGTGAGTATGTACGCGAATGTGAATATATGTACATGTGTGGACGTGGGCGCGTATGTTTGTGTGCGCGTATGTATATGACAAGTAATATAGCTTGAAATGTGAACGCGTGTTTTTGTGTGAGACTAGAAAAGGCTCGCGCAGTTTCCTTTCATCTAACAAAGTCATTGCTAGAGACAAAGAGAGAAAAATAATGTCTTGTCGCATCGACATCTCAAAGAGACTTTATAATTTGCAAAAGAAAGGCTTGGGCAGAAGCAGAAGTTTCCTCCTACGCAAACAGTAATCTTATCGTCCAAGAAAATAGATAAAAATTATGTAACTAGTATACACGTGACCATTTTTTTTTTCTTCTCTTTATTATAATTCCCATTAGCAACATTGATTAAATAACCAGCTGACAGTATAAATATTAAAAAAAAAATCAATATTAATAGAAGACTAACAGGGAGACCTGACGTTGCCCGGGATTGAATGATGATGATGATCAATGAATGTTTCACACTCTTATATTTTTATTGTCAGCAAAATCGGTGAAATCGCTTTTTCCATCACGGTGCACTGGAAGGAAGCTTCACATATCTCCCTGCAGTGACTTAGTTCACAATAAATTGTAGTCTACATTGCACTGTAGAGAACCTACTGCTGATTTTATAAAATTATTTTTTATATATAAAATAGCTTAAAGTTTTAAAGGAGGTCAAATGTCATGGTTCAAATTGTGCTCTAAACAGAAACATTTTGAATGCGCCCTTGTCCTATCAAAGAACCTACTGTTTATTTTCTATGCCCGGCCTTACTGTTTGTGCGGTGATAATGGCTTGAATTTAAGTTTAAAATGAATAAGTCAAGTATCCTGGTGGAATTGTGCTTTAAACAGAAACATTCATTTCCAATGCGCCCCTGTCATATCAAAGAACCTACTGTTGATTTTATGTTGGGTCTTTTGGCTTGTGTGGTAATAAAACTTCTCAGATGCACTTGGGATGTTAGGCTGTGTAAAGAGTTAACTTTGGTCAAAATCGTCTGTTCCTTCTTTCATCAGATTATTTCGATTACCAATACTTATCGGAGACATTCCGTTACAAAACCTATCTAAGAACACTGCTAGACACAAAGTACCTTCATGTGAAATTTCATAAAAATCGGCCCAGCGGTTTTCGAGTCCATAGGGAACGAACTCACACAGACAAAATTCCTTTTATGTAATGATAGAGATTAAGATTTAAACCAGTGATTCTTATGTAAGAAGATTGCTCTGGGGTGATAAAAAAAAAGTAGGATTGTAAAAAAAAAAAAAAAAAATGTTAATTTAGATGGTAATTAAATATAGGTCAGTAGTGTTGTGGAAAAGATATTGCACTTAGAATGCGACTGTGATTATTTTTATAATTTAAAAGGTGACGATAAAAATGAAAATATAAGCATTTTATTGTTTTATGTTTTTGGACAATCTGTATTATTTCGATTCTTTGAACCACTGTTCTCATCTTGAGTGTTATTCGCATAGCATTTCAGTAGATTCCACAAATTGGAAGATCTTCGAAAGAAACTGTTCATGGAAATTCCATTCATTGTTAGATACAAGGAAGAAAAAGTTCCTTGCAGTCATGGTATAATAGATGGGGAGAACACACAACTTTAGAGAAGTCACCGTTTTGAAGGGAGTTTCTCTAGGTGTTTTGATTTGGGTGAGATATTTTTGGGATAAGCCGGTTTCGAGGAGATATTTTCAGTAAAATGGTTTTTAGGTTTATAATTAAAAGTAAGAAAATGAAAGGCATGTTATACGACAGAGAAAAAACAAAATGAAGGGTTCATAAGGCATACATCCACAAAAGAGATATTTTATATATGTTTAAAACGGAAGTTTACAGCAGTGAAAAAAAACATAGAATGTCCTTGAATATTTTTAGAGTTCTTGTAAAAACAAGGGGATTCATTAGTTGAGATATCAAAGAAGTCCAAGTCGATTAATTAAGAGCCGTGCGTTACATGGGTCAGGAAATCATAATCACAACTTTTCTGCTCATTTATACAAATTATATATTTCATTAAAAGTTATTGATAAGAGTCAATGTTTATCTGATTTCGTATTAGAAAGAGAGTTCAGTAAAGAAGTTTTGGTGCAAGTCTATAAATGGTCCACAAGTAATCTTTTTTACTATAAAAATCTGAAAAAATTTTTTATAATGTATGTACTTGTCACTGCATGAAAATGTCATATTCCAAAAATCATGTAAATCGATCAAGTAGTTTTTTATTTATTTAAGAAAATCAAATATTATGAGACATTTTATCGAAGAAAAACTTCACGACATCTTGTTTTTGAATGATACACTGCTGGCGACACCTATTGGGAATGTTTGGAATATAAGACCAGAAAGGGGCAGACAATCGACTTTCCACACTATAGAAAAAAAAACTTGGTCCAAAATATAATTATTTGTTTTTATTCGGTATAGTGTATGTGCCAACGATGTGCATACAAACAAGTTTACACATTTCATTGTGGATGTCAATGTGTAAACATCGGCCGCTACAGATGTAACCTCTGACCTTTAGGTGTACCTTGTTGAACTTTAAAAATCTTTTTGCACGAGCCTGTGGCACAGTGGATATAGTACTTGCTAAAATTCAGTTCTAAATGATACTTCTGAAGGTTGAAAGTTTAATTTTTAGTATGAGCGACACTGAAAATACAATTGCCAAGTACTTTGGACTTCTAACCAGTCATGGCTGATGAAACAAGAATATGCTATTCTCGTTAGTTAAATAAATAGGTACGAGCAAAAATGGCGGAATAAACATGGGGGGGGGGACATAGTTTTGAAAGCTGATTTATATTTTTTTTTTAGGTTTCCGACTACTTTTTGATTGTATTTGAAAGACTAGAGTTAATTTCCAAAAGGAAAAAAAAATATATTTGTACACGTGAAAAAAAAAAAAAAAAAAAAATTATGAAAAATGTGTTCACAACGAGCTAATTGTAAATTTTGAAGTTAAATAAATTCATTGTAAAAATCCTTTGAAAGATAACTTTTTCTGGGTCTATTTCAAAGATAATTAGTAAAATAAAGTTTTACAATATTGAATTAAATAAAAACAAAACACCTTGTTTGTACAAAAATAGCTTAATTAGCTCCCAAAAGAGAGATTCTCGCTTCGGTTCAACCAAAAGAAAGTAAAGTCCTCATCACATGGATTATACGGAACCTCAAAATTTCAGACAGTTGAAAGGCTGCCAGAAAATGACGTCAGGTAGTTAAAGGAAGGTAGAGGGTGCTGTTTTTCTTCTTTTTTTTTTTTCTCTCTCACAGATGTGCATCCATACATTCCTATCGGGAACGTCTGTCTAATTTTTTACCATTTTTTAATTTATTTTTCTATGTTCCTGCTTTTAAATTAAAAAAAGAAAGTTTTATTTTTCAAGATTATATAAAAATAATGTTACGGCAAAAGTTTAACATCCATGCAAGCAAGGAAAATATTAGAATCGTACATATAAAAATTATGCGAAACCTGTAATAAAAAAAAAATATATTTTTTGCGATTATAATGATAATATCGGTAGTTTGAGAAATTAATTTTTTTCCAAATTACATTGAATTCGTAGTAATGAATTCAATATAACTTGGGTTTTCTTTATCATGTTCCCGTAAAAATGAAAATCTTTTAATTGTTACAATTTACGATGCTTTTATTTTCATAAAAACAAAAATAAATTCATACATTTTTTTTTTTTTACTACTGAAAACCATAACTATAATAAAAGTATTTTTTTGTTTAAACAAAATAATATATTTCCATTAGTGGAACTTTAAGTAAAAATAATGTGTTCATTATATTCTGTGATCATTATTTGATAAATAATGAAAATTTCATAAAATTGGTTAATTTCCTGATTTTTTGGTGAATTTTTAATTAAAAAGGAGGGGGTCAAAATGTTTATACATTTTGAGCATCGGCATCCATTTTGAACGTACCTATAAATAAAGGGTTCTGCTCGAAATTCCGTGTTGATTCCCCGAGTTTGAGATCGGTTGAAATGTTGTACAAATGACACTTAAGATGAGACCGGTATAATTTTTGAAATAAGGATTGATAATTTGAATTATTTAATTCAAATTATCAATCCTTATTTCAAAAATTCAGAAATCCGTCAGAATATATTTTGGATTCTCAATAAAACTGTCAACCATTTTAATCGGTTGTTTATAGTTATAAAACAGAAAAAAAAGTGAAATACCATAAAGTATTTCACTTTTTTCTGTTTTATAACTCAGAAATTTGAAATTAATTTGGAAGCATTTAAACTTTCAAATGGAAATTTATTTAACCTGGCAAATCCTTATCATATTAAAAGGCTGAAAGTCTTGAAAGTCGTTTACATCCTATCGTTTTATGAATAGCGATTAAAACAAAATTATCTTCACAGCATTAAGTTATGTTTTTCTGTGCCAATAAAAAGACTACCAAAATTTTATAGTCTTATTTTTGTGGTGACATTCTACCATTGTTATTCACGAAACGAGCATCTTCTTTAACTTATTCTTTAACACTCTCCCGCTCCCCCACCATCGCGAAAATGCAATAAGAAAATTTCTTTTTTTTTTTCTTCCTTTTCTTTTTGGAGGAAGGAGGGAGCTACCATTCCTGGCATCCTTTTTTTTTTTGTTCACCTTGATTTCCAGGTGCTCGAAATGAAACTAGCAGACTTGTCTGCAAATGCTGATGGGATGCCAGTCGATTCTTTAACCAGCCACTCCTTGTGTTATTTTACCCTACATCCATTATTTACCAAACCTTAAGAAAAGAGAAGTACTATTCTTTTGCTTTGATGTTTGCTTTTTTCATACATATTCCTCCCTCTCTCTTCGTGTATTTATTCCCTTTCACTCTCTCTCTCCATACATTTATTCCCTTTCACTCTCTCTCTCCATACATTTATTCCCTTTCACTCTCTCTCTCTCCATACATTTATTCCCTTTCACTCTCTCTCTCTCCATACATTTATTCCCTTTCACTCTCTCTCTCTCCATACATTTATTCCCTTTCACTCTCTCTCTCTCTCCATACATTTATTCCCTTTCACTCTCTCTCTCTCTCCATACATTTATTCCCTTTCACTCTCTCTCTCCATACATTTATTCCCTTTCACTCTCTCTCTCCATACATTTATTCCCTTTCACTCTCTCTCTCCATACATTTATTCCCTTTCACTCTCTCTCTCTCTCCATACATTTATTCCCTTTCACTCTCTCTCTCTCCATACATTTATTCCCTTTCACTCTCTCTCTCTCCATACATTTATTCCCTTTCACTCTCTCTCTCCATACATTTATTCCCTTTCACTCTCTCTCTCTCCATACATTTATTCCCTTTCACTCTCTCTCTCCATACATTTATTCCCTTTCACTCTCTCTCTCCATACATTTATTCCCTTTCACTCTCTCTCTCCATACATTTATTCCCTTTCACTCTCTCTCTCTCCATACATTTATTCCCTTTCACTCTCTCTCTCTCTCCATACATTTATTCCCTTTCACTCTCTCTCTCTCCATACATTTATTCCCTTTCACTCTCTCTCTCTCCATACATTTATTCCCTTTCACTCTCTCTCTCCATACATTTATTCCCTTTCACTCTCTCTCTCTCCATACATTTATTCCCTTTCACTCTCTCTCTCCATACATTTATTCCCTTTCACTCTCTCTCTCCATACATTTATTCCTTTTCTCTCTCCATATAGTTATTCCTTCTTTCTCTCTTCATACATTTATTCCCTTTCTCTCTCCATACATTTATTCCCTTTCTCTCTTCATACATTTATTCCCTTTCTCTCTTCATACATTTATTCCCTTTCTCTCTTCATACATTTATTCCCTTTCTCTCTCTCTATCCATACATTTTTTTTTTCTTTTCATACATATTCTTATTTCTCTGATCATATAGCTCCTCCTCCGCTATATTTTTTTAAAAAACATATTCCTTTCTATCCTTTCATAAATATCCCACCACACCACCACTATATTTTCATACATATTCCTTTCTTTTCAGAGAAAAACATCTTCAAATTTAGATTTGAAATAAAGAAGAAGAAAAAAAAAGGAAATTGTAAACATACATATACACTTTTCTTTTTTAAAAAATAATTAAATATCTCTTCTCTCAGATCACCCATATTTGGGGATGCGTATCTTTTCTTTCCTTTACGCTAAAGCAGTCATGTCTAGTTTTTCCAGCCCGTCTGCTTCTGTTGCAAGGAAGGCCCCTTCATCGCCATGTATGGCAAAGTGCTGAAAGTTAAATTTAGATGTGCTAGCTACAGGAACCCATTCTCCTAGGCAACACCTTCTCCACCAAATCAAAGAAAAGAGGAGCAGAGGCTACACCTGAATCTTTCTTCAAATTAGTTCAAATTAGGGGTGGGAAGCAAAAAAAAAAAAAAAAAAAAAAAAAATGCCGCTTTTGATACAGTTTTATGTGCATGATAGTTCAAGCTGAATTCATATTAAATTGACCTTGTGAGCATTTGCTGTTATCATTAAGTAACTAACAGCGTTTTACTCCCATGCAGTGCAGCACCTCCTTCATTGCAGACTTGTCAACTCATTTTCAGTCGTGGGACTCGCGATTTTTACTTCAATTTTCAAATCTCAGAATTCAGCATTCATTTCCGTTGAAATTTATTTATGATTAATCAGTTACAACTTATGTCGAAAAGTCTCTCGAGGATAAAAGTTAATGGATGAATTGCGGCTTTCATTAAAAGTCGTACTTTGTTTATAAAACCATTCGGTGGAAGTGATGTCAGACAAATTTTAAGGTACGGATGACCAACATTGTATATAATGTAGCATTTTTTTTAAAGCAAATATAAAAAATATAAGTTTTATTCAAACTTTTATAACAGAATTATAATTTTTTATAATGAAAATATATTTATGAACCTTTTTAATCACACTACAGGTGTTTATATATATTTTACATCAAACAAAAATATAACTATTATAAAAATATTTATGAACTCTTTATTTTTCCAATCAAATTTTATTTTATAAATATTTATACTCTTTTATTTTTAAATATATTTAGGAACTGTTTTTGTTTTTTTTTAAACCGTTCAAAAACATTAGGAAAATCAGTTCATAAATATATTTTATAACAGTTCTATTTTTATGTTTGATGTGAAAAAAAAATTACTCACACCTGATGTTTAATTAAAAAAAAAAACAGCTCATAAACATATTTTTATTTTAAAGGTTATAATTTTGTTATAAAAGTTCAAATAAAGACTGTTTGAATAAAACTTCTATTTTTATATTTGCTTTAAAAAACACACACACACAAAAAAAGCTACATTATATAAAGTGTTGATCATCCGTATCTTAAAATTTGTCTGACGTCACTTCCGCCAAATGGCTTTGCCCAAAAGAAGTGCGACTCAATGAGAGCATGAATTGTCAAATGAAGAATATTATGATTTGGCTGCTTTGTTTTATAGCATATCCACCCTTTTCAGTTTATTTTTTATTTATTGCCGCATTCTGTAATTTTGAAAAGTTCTTTATATCTTCAAATATTTATTGATGGTGTTTGGTTTACTTGTTTTGCAGAAGAAAATTGTTTTTGGTTTTTTTCAGAATATGACTGAATTTTGCAGAGGGAAAGAAAAAAAAACAATATTTTGGTGCATTTAAGTCAGGAAGCCGATATTGCCAGACAGCCCGATCTGGTAGCATTAGTGAAGAACATAAGAGAATTGAAAATGATGAATGGAATGGATGAAATTTGGTTACATTCGAGTATGATTTATGACAAGTATTTGTTGACATTGGATTTGAAAACGACCATCTTGTAATCTGCAGGAAAGCAGTCTTACAGTAATGATTTCCACAAATTGGAAGTTTTTGGAAAGAAACTGTTCATGGAGATTCCGTTGATTGTTAGACACAAGGAAAAAAAGTTCTTTGCAGTCGCAGTATAATAGACGAGTTGTTTTCTTAGATTAAAAAAAAAATGCAAATTCTTTGTTGGGGGTGAATTAATTTCAGCATTATTCACAATTTGTCAATAGATTGTTTGAAAATCGAAAGTGAAGAGAAAGTGAAGAGAAAAGCAAATAATATTTATTAGTGAATTTGGTGTAAGCGTTGTTCAAATTTGAATTAAAATTTATAAGTTCAAGAAGTCAATACAACACAGATTTTTTTTTTTTAAATAAGCATTTATTTGCTTAAAATCAAAGTTTCGACGATATAACGTCATCATCAGGAATAGAATCAGTTTGTGTTTTTATTTTCTGTTTCCTTCCTTGTGGCATGATGTCATAAGAAAAGTAAAATCAGAGTGATTTTTAAATGTTCTAATCAGAAGGAACGCATAGAAGAGCACATTAAACTTGGCTTTGTACCATACCTCTTGTTGTGGAGATGCCAATCAAAACTAACTCGTTATCTGCAAAGTTGTCCTGTGATTACAAGAAGTGTTAGATCACTTGAACATCGTACTTCTTACTACAATAACCCAATCACTAATGCAAATATAATTTTTCTTTTTTTTTGTTCAAATATGTACAATTTCATGTCAGGGCAAATGGGAATGTCGTCAAGAAACATTTGAATTGAGTTGTACAAAGTTGAAAATATCCAGTTTTCTTTATATATATATATATATATATATATATATATATATATTAGTTTATTTAAAAATACATTCTGATAAAGAACAGAGGATTGTGCGAAATATTAACAATTATATTAACACCTATAATTTACATGCTTTTTAAGCTTGCGATAAAATGTTTATTTTTTAAAACATGAAGACATTTATTTTTAGACAAGAAATACACATAAAAATAGATATAAAAATAGATATAAATATAACAATAGATATAAATATAACAATAGATATAAAGATAAAAATAAGATAAAAATAAGATATAAAAATAAAATGTCACCCAATGAGTTCAGCTTTAATAGATTTAATCAGAAAAAAAGAAACTGGCAATAAATCAATACGCTTCTGAAGGAGAAGGTAATGTCTAGGAGGATAACTTTCTTGAACTGAAACATACCTATTTCTACTAGACATTATCCTCGATTGTCTAACGTCTCTCTGTACAGGTGTTTGTTTTGTACTTAAGTACCATCATGCCAGATGGTACTTAAGTTCCCTGAAAGTAAAGCCCGACTAAATATTTAAAATAAAATAGTAGTTGCAGCCCAAATAAGATCGCGGTATGGCTAGCCCACATTCACTTTACAAGGAATAGCGCAGTGATGTTACCTCAAGTAACAACACAAAGCTGGAAGCTCAACCAGACTAGATGAATTCTAGTCCTGGAATCCAGTAAGACTAAGGGAGCACAAGAAAGATATACCAAAACATATTTAAATGGTCAATCGGAGAGAGGGAAATAATGCTCTCAGCTTCTTTCACTAACTCAACGTTTAAGATAAAAAAATAAAAAAAAACTTTAATGGAGTATTTGAATATCTATGTATCTCATATAGAGATCAAATGTTAGCCCCCAGAAAATGGACCCCTTGATTTCTGAGATTTTCGACTGAAGTAAAATGAAACAAAAAGATAAAAAAAATATTCCTACAGCTACGTACCTAGAAAACTGAGCTATTAAACCAGACAGTGATACGAGACAAAAAGGAGAAAGAAGCAACCTTAGTAGAAGTCAGTGCCCCACCAATGATGCTGGATTAATCAGAGCTGAGAGAGAAAAGATAAAATATCAAGGTCTTATGTACGACATGAATCATAGGAAGATCTCTATTACTCCGGTAGCAACAGGACTCATGAAAAAGAACTTCAAAAACTACCTGGCAAATATACTCGGTGAACCAAGTGCAAGAGAGATATAAACCATTGCACTTAAAGAGACGGTAAGAATCTTAAAACGATCTCTCGTTTGGAATGTATGAGATAGCGGTTGAATGTCTGGTCGTCCAGTAAGATGCCCCATCTCCAGCTAGAGCAAAAAAAAAAAAAAAAAAAAAAAAAAACCAAACTCTAACATCAGAATGGGCCAACGATTCCTCGGGTTGGTATAAAAAGAAAAGCCCCCTACACACATACACCTACCACGTCAAAAAAATAATTATTTACATGCCTTCACAGCAGCAAGATGTGACACAAGGCCAGTTTAATGAGGGGAGGGAGGAAAACCAGCTCCCTAAGGGAGAACTATAGAAGATAACAAAAACAGCTGTGAATGTCTTCTCCTGGAAGCACCAGGTGATAAACTCACCCTATCTGGGGTCATTAGGGTCCAATTATATATTCCAATTATCACTTATCGGGAGGGGTGATGCAATTGTAAACAAGAGCCTGTACCAAGATCAAACAACTTTAAGTAAAATTTTATGAGGAAGGCATATAAATAAAGTTGTTTTTTTTTTGGGGGGGGGATGTGTGTGTGCATGTGTGTGTGTGTGTGTGTGTGTGTACACGCACTCTTTTCATACCATCTCTGTCCCATTTGAAAGTCCTTGATGAGGTTCAGAAGTCTGTAATTAGGTTCTTTGTGCCTTCTCTCTGCACCTTCCCTCTTGGTATTTTCTATAAATACTATTATGGCAGGTGTTCTTCAGCTTCAGAATAGTCTGATCTATTCCTTGCTTCCTTTGTTCTAGCTCATTGGTCCAATGGTCTTCACAAATTTGCTGTTTTGATACTTCGATATAATATAGCTTCCTACTCTAGTAGCTTTTTTCCAAGAACAGCCTCACACTTAATCTTAGGCTTGTAGAAATCTCTTTCTGCTGACAGTCTGGTCATTTTATGCTTCTAACGATTACTATGATATTGTCCATTTCACTACTGTACACTGTGTAACCCTTATCCTCAAGTGGCCTCTGGGCTTTCATAAGTGGTGATTCCTTTGTAAAAAAAAAAAAAAAAAAAAAAAAAAAAAAAGTTTTCCTCCGACCTATAACCTTTTTTTTTTTTTTTTTTTTAAAGACCAAAGTCAATAGGCAACTTTTGTTTTCGTGATAATCTTTTGTTCTTTTTTTTTTTTTAACTCCTAGCTCCTTACATCAAGTGGCTTCACACCTTGTTTGGAGAGATTTAAAAAAAAAAAAAAAAAGTATCCAGTGGTCGTATTAATTTGGTGTCACATCTAGCCCTTGCGAGGAAAGCGGATGAATCGAGACAAACCGTAACCCAACATAAATCCTGGAAGACAAACACATCACCGACCAGCAGATTCGTTATGAGATCAATAAATAACAAAATTAGTATGTGTTGGTTAACTTTCCTTTCTTCCTCCTGTAACATCAAACAGAACTTTCATGAACTTCCCAGCTGTGGAATACATTACCATAGAACTGCTTCTCTGCAGAGTACAACACGGTTATAATAAAATCCAATGTAAAAAAATATTGGAAACTGTCCTAATACATAAAGTTTGTTCATTCCATTTCAATTCCCTGATAATATTATTCCTCATGCAATTGACAATCCGTTCAATTAACCTTTTATTCCCAAATGATTTTTGACGTTGATAAGCAGCGACTCTTTAGTAAAAAAAAAAAAAAAATGTATCAACAAGACTAGTTAAAAAAGGACGATAACGCGTTCATAATTTCCTAGTTTAAGGATATTTAAGTTATTAAACTCGGCTTATTTTCCTTTCTTGTCTAGCATTGTTAACTTTTTTATGAAGATGTCGACTATGAAAGCAAACTAGCTCCATATAAAATCGACCCTCAAGGGACGGTGAAGTAAATAAATAAAAAAATTTTTTAAAAATCGCTGGAAACTTTTCATTCCGACATTTCACACGAGGTTATGTCATTTGAGGTTACACCGGTCATATATCATCACATGACCTGAATTTTTCGAGACCAGAGATTTGGTAGCGATTTGGGACAGTACACTAGCACCACGACAGCCACGAAGAAGTAGATATTTTCTATTTAACCAAATAACTTCTGATTTTAAACAGTGGGAAACCAAACAGAAAAGTGGTAAAAAAAGAAAAAAAAAAGCATATAATGGGTAATGTTGACACAGAGGTGCTATGCCGAAACATTGTATCGTATGAGCACAGATTTGTCACGTTTATGTAAAATCGGACTGACGCACAACAGGAAACCGAAACCAAATAATTTTTTTGTTGTTTCATTGATATCAAGTATGTTGACACACAGCGTCTATGGACTTTTCAATAATTGGTCACAGTTGCATTTGCTTTTGTAATGCTTTCATTGTTTTTTTTTTTTTTATCAACCTTTGTTACATTTATTTAAAAATTGGAGTTTTTATTAAAGAAAAATGCGATGTGACATGATACTTGAATGCCTACTGGAGAGAACTTGAATGTCTATTAGACACTATCCTTGAGTTTCTAAGGTCTCACTGTGCGAAGATTTGCCAGGACAAGTTGGTAGGAGGATACTTTTCCCTAGAAGTAAACCCTGACTAAATATTCAAAATCACGTAATATTCGTAGCACAAATAAGATCTCCCACACTGGCTTTTACGAGGAATGGTACAGTGGTGCTGGTGCACCTTTTCCAAGTGACGTTACCTCAAGCAACAGAACGAAGCTGGATACTCCATCAGACTAAATGAATTCTTGCCTTGGAATCTAGTAAGACCAAAAGACCATAAAAAATATGTACTATAAGATATTTAAATGGTTAATTGGGGAGAGGAAAATAATGTTCTCAACTTCTTTACTAACTCAATGTTTGAGCGGTAAAAAAGAACAATGGACTATCCGAATAGCTATGCATCACATAGAGATCAAGTGTTAGATCCGGAAGTGGGGTGGGGGGCTTAATTTTTGAGAACTTCGACAGAAGTAAAATTAAATTAAGAGAGAGCGAGAGAGAGAGAGCGAGAGAGAGAGAGAGAGCGAGAGAGAGAGAGAGCGAGAGAGAGAATTTAATTGTGTCTTGCTTCAATGTTGACTTATTAGCTCAGTTTAATAAAAACTCTAATTTTAGAAAAATAAATGTAACAAAGTTTAAAGAAAACAGAATGAAGACATTGTAAAAGAGAATGCAACTGTGACGAATTATCGATAACATTACAAAAAATAAATAAAATAATCTTTTTACGTTGGAATCAAGTTGCGCCGAACATGATAACAATGAAACCATTTAAAACAACAACAAAAAAATATAAAACAAAGATTCATTTCGTTTCAGAACTTCTTCAGTCCGAGTTTTACATAAACACGAGTCATGTGACGAATCGGTGGCAATCGGGTAAAATCCATTGAAAGCGGTCGGTGGTTCTATGAGAAAATAAAGCTGTGTACGCATTATAAATGTTTCTTTTCTGTGTCTTATGTTATACATTAGTACATTAGGGGTCATTTCGAGTTAAAAGTTTATTTACTGCACTCATCTGGACTAAAGAAAATCATGATTTAAATGTGTATGTCTCGTCTAAATAACTAAGGATAATTCTCTGATATGGCCGACAAGACGGGTGATCAAAAAGTCAGATCGAGCGTACCGGAAAACGAAATGAGATCAAATGAGGTCTCATTTCGTTAGTCTCATTTCGTTTTCCGATACGCGGTACGCTCGATCTGATTTTTTTGATCACCCGTCTTGTCGGCCATATTAGATATTCATCATTTAGACGAGACATACACATTTAAATCATGATTTTCTCTAGTCCAGATGAGTGCAGTAAATAAACTTTTAACTCGAAATGACCCCTAATATACTAATGTATAACATAAGACACAGAAAAGAAACATTTATAATGCGTACACAGCTTTATTTTCTCATAGAACCACCGACCGCTTTCAATGGATTTTACCGGCAATCGATACAATGTTTCGACATAACACGTTTCTGTGTCGATATTACCAATAGAGGTTATCAAAGGCAAGATGATAAGTTACTCTTTCTATCTAGCTGAATAAGTTTTTAGCGTTTTAGCTTATTTTAAAGCATTTATTCAATTCGAAATCCACTCCAATAAATGCCACAGTAACATCTATTGGGCTGTATTTTGTTTAATTTTCAATTTTTGAGCAATTATCTAGACTCCAAAGATGTGACTCTCTCGTGTCAACCATTTCTTATTTTCACACTACACTCGACACTACTGGTTTTTCGAACTGAATAAACGCTTTAAAATAAGTTCACACTAAAAATTTATCCAGCTAGGTAAAAGGATAACTTATCTAGCATTTGATAACATTTATTTGTTATTGTTGTTGTTGGTGGTGGTGGTGGTAGTAGTAGTAATAGTAGTACCACCACCACCACTTTTTCCATTTTCTTTTCTATAGTAAAAAATGCCCCGAACGGTTAAAAAATTTTCATGATATTCGCATTCACATACAAAAAAAATTCTATTTTAATTACTTAAAAAAAATAATAAATAAGTAAATAAAATAAATAAATAAATAGTAATGAATCCCAGTTGTGGCAGCCAAATTGAAAACACCTGAAAAAGAATATCCAGGTGAGAGATGGGTTCCTCTCATCCCCCCCCCCTTTAAAAGCCGTTTTAATAAAGGTAAACTTTCTTCTTTCTTTTTATCTCCAATTTCATTACTTATTTTCCCATTTTACTTGAAGAACCATCGCTTATCAAGCCCGGGGGGGGGGCATTCTAGAACAAGAGTTAAGTGTTACTGTTAGTTAGACAGTGAAACAATATGATCAGTAATGGTGGGTGGGGTTTGATTAATTAAGATTACGACTCAGCACGAACTTATTTACATTAGATTTGAAAATGGCCATGTTATAGTCATTTGGGAAGTAGCATCACGGTATTGTGGTCTGAGAAAAAAAATGCTGCTCATGGAATACGCACAGATAGAGTAAGGGAAATTGTTGATGGTTGTTGTAGTCAGACGAGTATTTATTACGAACATTTTAGAAGGGGGGTAGATTGGAGCTCAGTAGAGAGGAAGTAAAAAGATCCTTACTCACTAGATTTCGAAGACAGTTTTGAGTAACTAGAGGAAACCTGTTTAATTTATTAATTTTTAAGTAATTAAAAGTAGGATTTTTTTTGCCTGTGCAATATATTCTGAAACGATTTAACAGTTTGTTTAAAATTAGAAATTATTTTGTAAAATAGAATATATCTACTTCATCATGGTTTCCATATCTGAAATCGGAAATTACCTATCGGCATTAATATAAAAAAAAAAATTAAGAAAATCCCGATTATTTTTAGCTTGCATAGTTTTTGGTGGTGTTTTCATCATTTAAAAAATAATTTAAATTATTTGTAGCTAACTATTTCTTACTTTGGTTAATAATCAACCACTTAAACATATGTTTTAAAATCCGATTATAAAAATTAGTTTAATTAGCAAATAATCAGACCAAACAAATTGCTGAAAACAAACTAAATAAAAAAAGAAAAGAAAAGCCGCCTTAAAGTACAATCAGCCTAATTTAATTAGGGATTTCCGATACGGCGGCCATGAATAAGTGGATACTTTATATTATACCTGTTAAAAGTTGATTGCATACAATTTGTCCATTTGAAAAAAAAAAAAAAAAAAGAAAAAAATCTCGATTTATTTATTTTTATTTTTTAAGCTGGTTAACTTTATATTTCTAATTTTAATGAACAAAAATAAAAACTTGTTTAAAAAAATTGTTTGTGAGAAATTACACAAATTGAATCATGTCTCCTCATTAGTTGATTAGTTCAATACATGGTTTTAAAACAGACATTCTTATTGGTTGAATTTAAATTTTAACCGAAGCAAGTTGCGGTACTTTCCAACTGAAAATCAGTTCTAGAAAAAAAAAAAAAAAAAAAAAAAAAAACGTTGAAAATGTCAAACATTTTATTTTTCTTAACTTAAGGGCCTTTGGCGCCCAAATTGTCATAGAATCTTTGAGACAATTTAACTTAATAAGTTAGGTATTTCTTTCATAATATCGTCTTTTCAGCCAGCAAAGATTGTTGATTTTTAGTTAATTACAATTACCCCATTGAATGCATCCGAATTGATCGTTGTATTAAAAGAACAGTTCTACATGCCAAGGATAATTACTAATCTTCATAAAAGATTCTTAAACTACCACTTCATTAAGAAAGCAACTACCATGCTTAGCAGAGTCGCAAGATTACGCAACATATTTTGCATGAAAAGAAAAGGACCTGCAACTATACCATCAAGTCAATTTGTTGCGTTTTAGTTTTCGCTTTCTGCCAAAGTTCTAAGCTATGTGGGAATAAAATTCTCACATAGCATTTAATTGCAAAATTACTGCATTTAATTGCAAAATATATTATTTACTTATATAAATTTTGCCTTTTTATTACAAAAAAAAAAAAAAAAATTTCCAGGTTTAAAATTGCAGATTGCGGATATAAATTCCTTCTGTATTTAATTATAATTTTTTTGGCAAAGCATTATTGCAAAACTTGGGTTTTAAATTAACTTTGCATTTAATTGCCACCACGTGGCTTCTTGCACCATTTTGAAATAGAGATTTTTTTTTTCTTTGCTAACACTTAGTACAAACCATAACGGCTTGCATTTAAATACTCCTTTGCAGGTTGAGATTTTCTCTTAAATATTTTTAATTATTAATTTAATTGCCTTGCCTATTTAAAAATAAAATAATTTTTTTTTGCTATTTTGAGGAGGAATAAATTTTCTCTCCTTTTAATTTTATTTCGCGTTTTGTTCCATCTTGTGGATATTACCTGGTCTTGTTTAGGCAAAGGTCTTTTATAATTTTTCTTTCTTCTTTTTCCCACTTTAATATCGTCGTCGTTATCAACTTGGTAAATACTGATTTATGTGCACAATTGTGCACATCAATTTACATTCATTTCTCATCCTATGTGACATTTCTAAGAAGCATTACAGCAACTTCAAAAGATTTATTTGCTAAAATAGAATTAAAAAAATGCTGTATCACAAACACGGTGAAATGGCTAAAAGATAATAATTCCTCACCAACCTCTATTGAGTTGAGAGCAGAGGATATGGGAAAATGGTTGAGTGAATTGGACAACCTATTTGATCAGATCATTTTAAAAACCTTCTCAAGAGAAGAGGTTGATCCTTTTTTCAGGATTCTGAAGAATTTTTTTTTCCAATATTAGGGAAGAATTGCATGAATTCAAGTCTAGCCGTGAGGGCTGTGATGCCAAAAACCCAGTTTCTCTTCAGCCTTTAAGGTTGTGCTTCAAATGTCCAAACTTTAGCAAGTCTCCCTCTGCTGACAAATTTGAATTTAGAACTTTTCTGAGAAGGCTTGAATTTTGCACTGCTAATTAAAAGGGAAACGGACAGGTTGCTGCTCTTCAAATACAAGTTGAAGGGGAAAGCCTTTGACTTAATTTCCAATATGGATGTTTCCTCTGATAATTATACTGTAGTTTTGGATTGTTTGAAGGAAAAATGTTATCCTTCATTCACACCTTTTCCAGAAAAAACGTTGAAGATGCCAGACTCCTTTTATTTTTCTTAATTTAAAGGCCTTTGGCACCCAAATTGCCATGGTATCTTTGAGACAATTTAACCTAATAAGTTGGGTATTTCTTTCTTGACGTAATATCGTCTTTTCAGTCAGCAACGATTGTTGATAGTTAATTACAACCTCTTTGGATGCATCCGAATTAGTTATTGATCATTGTATTAACAGAACAATTCTTTATGCCAAGGATAATTACTAACCTTCATAGAAGATTCTTCAGCTGCCACTTCAATAAGTCTAGGCATAGCAGAGCTGCAAGATTACACAACATATTTTGTATGAAAAAAAAAAAAAGAAAAAGAGACCATCAGGTAAGTGCACCTTTCAATTTGTTATGTTTTAGTTTTCACTCTCTGCCAAAGTCAAACCTATGCAGGAATAAAATTCTCACATGGTTGACATGTACAATGCACCCCCTGTTTATTTCTTTCGGCCTTTTTTTTGGGGGGGGGAAGAATTATTATCGATTGGACACTAATCTACCAAATTATCATGAAAATTGAAAAATCAATATTGAAATATTTATAGGGAGTACTCAGATACTAATCTATCTATCTAAGTTATAATGTGTGTGTGCGTGAGAGGACACTTCTCAATCTATATACTCAACAAATTTTTTACCTAAAGACTTGAAATTTAGTATATAGGGTATTCAGACACGCGGAAAACTTTTTAATCAGTTTTCATTCGGAAAAAAGGGCTGCTAAGAGGTCAAAATTGGTACATTGGGGGGGTGTCATTGGATTTTTATCTGTTTATCAATTGTTTCACAAACGTGCATATGTGAATGGTTTACATGACAGATTCCTTATGTTAAGAATAAGTAGGTTTGAAAACACTTTTTAAAGATCATGTCAAGCTGGCTTAATGGTTATTGTACTTGACTAACTGTCTTTAGGTTTTGGTTTAGATCTCAGCTCAAGTATTTTTTTTTTTTTTTTTTTTTTTTTTTACTTACAAGAAGTGAACTGTTTAGAAAAAAACATAATACTCTTCTGCACAGGTTTCAGTATGAATTATAGTATTTATGGGCATTTTACGACCGGCCAACACCAGGCGGCCTGCTAGCCTACCAGATTATTGTAAAAATTATATAATTTCAAATAATTCGATCCTCCATATTGAAACCACTCGACAAGAACACTCACACCCCTCTTACATAATGGATTTTTCATTTATTAATCCAAGGCCAATAATTAATAGTCAAAGTGTGTTTGATTACCAACTTACCTGTAAAAAGTTGATTTTTAGGGGTAATCTGTCTGTTTTGAACAAATATCAGATGTAAAATTGTTAGCGACAAGTAGTTTTCATGATATTAAAATCTTTGTTATCCAATGTATTTCCTATTGTTTTCACTGGTCACCATGTTTATTTTCACGCATGTGCATTTAATTTTTTTTTTTTTTAGAAATGGAGCAATTCTTACAAATCTTTAAATATTGATCCTTTTGCTTTTTTTTTTTAATATGGTAGATTAGTGTCCAAGCGATAATAAACAACATAAGAGGGGTATGCGGGTTTTCGTTAAGTGGCTCCAATGTGAGGGATCGATTTACTCGAATGTCGCATTAGAAACTGAGTATTCCCTATAAATATTTAAATAAGCAGTACATATGCCGGGGAATAACCAATTACTACATACACCTCGTATAGAATTTAATACGATATGGGAACCATTAATTATAAACAATAGATAATATATACAAGTAATAAGTAAAAACATTAATAAATAAATATATATATATAATATAAAGCTGAATGTCTGTGTGTGTGTCTGGGCACGAATAGGCTCCTATATGGTTGACTATTATAGAAAACTGATCACATATAATAATAGAAGATGTATCGAGACACAGGAATGGGTATGTTTGATCTGGCATAATGATGATTCATTAAAATTGTGGGGTCTGTGTACGCGCCTAGTCCACAAAGTATGGAAATAAAAAAATTTAAAAATTAAAAAAAAAACGTTTACAAGTGTTTTTGATAGAGATGTACATAATACTTTGATAAGTATGTTTTAACTTAAATAGGGATGGTATGATAAAATTGTGGGGTCTGCATTCGCGCCTGGCTTCCATAGAATGGAAATAGGCACAAACTTTAATAAAGACTTTTCATATCTATCTGCATAAGTATACTTTGATAATTATGTTTCAGTTTGAAGAAATATGGTATAATAAAATTATGGGGTGTTCGTTCGCGCCTGACCTCCATAGAATGGAAATATGTCACAAAGTTTAACAAGGTTTTTTAATATAGATCCACAGGATATTGTGATAAGTGTTTCAGTGTGAACAGGTATGGTATAATAAATTATCTATCTATTATCTATTTTATTTTTTCTTTCATCACATTTTGCTTTGGTTTTGATACCCCCAAATTCGAAGCTATCTCTTTACAACCCTTCCTTTTCATAACCTATCATACTTTCATAAATCAGAGTCCATTTTCTATAGGCTGTTTTTGAACCCAGTCAACAACGGGTACTTTTGCTAGTATATATGCACACACACATTAATATATAGTAATAAATAGTGATATTTATAACTAGAAATAAAAAAATAGGGTTAAGGCTCCTAAAATTGGTACTAGAATTATTTGCAAGGACCGGTGGCACAGTGGTTAGAGTACTTGGAAAAATCAACTGTAAAAAGTGATATTCTCCTGAAGGTTGAAGGTTCAATCCTCTGTGCTGGCAACTGAAAAATACAATTGTGAATTACTTAGGTCCTCTGATGCTACCCTCGTGAAGTAAATCCAATTTCCCCAAGTTTAACAGAAATATTCCAGAGTTCGACAAGATACACCTGAAGAAGTTCGGAGGTTACAGTGACTGAAACGTAAAAATCCCACTCAAGATGAGAACAGTCCGATGAATCCAAATAATACGATTTAAATATTAATTTTTTTATTATTTTTATAACCTGGTAGATTAACGTCCAATCGATAGAAATTGGAAAAAAAAAAAAAAGACGAAAAGAAATAAATATATAAAGGGGGGGAGGGTGCATTGTACATGTTGACTTTAGTCGACGTGTACAATGCACCCCCCCTTTATATATTTATAATAAGTCGACAATATTTTTTTTATTATCGACTGGACACTAATTTACCATATTAAAAAAAGCAATGCACTCTCATTATAATAATATATATATTTATAATAATAATAATAATAATAATAATAATGTAATATTTATAATAAGTTTAATAGTTGAAAATGTTTTAAGATACGAGGAGAGGTTAAAAAAAAAAAAATTGTAAGAAATTAACCCGGATTTTTTTTTTTTTTTTTTTTAAATACAAAAATAAAAGTTAGAGATAAAAAAAGATAAAATAAAATGAAAATAAACAAGGACGTATTTTTATAGTTAAACAAAAGGTCGGTTTATTATGCAGAAAAATCCAGCCCCCTCCCCTCCCCCCCCCAAAAAAAAACTCTCTGGATATGGAAACAATAATAAACAACTGTATGGAAATTTTAGCATTCACCTCACGAATGAAGGAGATTTCATGTAAACAAATATACAGCCATTTGAAAGGAAGAAGCAATGGTTGGCAGTATGGCCTCCTGACATCAAAGTCTACAGTTATTAGGTGCACAGAGAGGATGAACTCATGATAGTAAAGGTAATGTATACCGATTACTGGGATGGACGCCATAAGAAATACGTACAAAAAGAAAATATGAGTTTATTATGTCCTAAATTATTCATTAATCTTAACATTATCTGGTGTTTGTGTATGAAAACCTGGTTGTGAAAATATGGCTATCGGAAATAAAATGACAGGTAAACATCATGAAATACTTACTTGTTATTGAAAAAAAAAAAAACAAAAAAAACAGTGTACACCAAAAATTACGGAAAATAATTGAACGTTTTTATTTATGAAATTCAACCATAAATTGTAGTCCTGAGCCGTCCAATTTTAGGCCTCATTAGAGATTTTCATCCAAGTTTTCCGTCTTTTTTTTTGAGTCATAACAGCATAAAATTGCGAGATTTATTTAATTTTTCTTTTATTAAATTCTAGTCGATCATTTTCCATAATTTTCAGTGTAGGCTAATATTTTTCTATAATAAGTATTTCACAACAAGGTCTTCATACACAAGCATCATTATTTTTACAGTTTTAATCATCGACCTGATAATGGGTATGTGCAAATGTCAGCTGATAGTTGCTAATACAGAACTTTCTGTCCCAGGTTTAAAATCAACCACCTCATCTACCAGCCCGGTATTTTTCATTATCACTGCCGACGACCCATACCAGACCTTCCTAAACTCCTACTTGGAATTAACAGATTTGAATTTTGTTGTGAGCAAGCCAACTTATACTCAACAATTCACCACATGGAGATCATGGGTGACCCTGTGTTCTCACTCATGCTCTCACTGCAGAAAAATTAATGTAACAAAGGCATAATTCAACCATATGCTGAATTATATGTCCCTTGTCCTGTCCATAGGCTTCCCCTTTGCATATTGTCCTAAAGCGTTCCAGAGATTTGTGTCCGATTGGGGACGATTGATGCCATGATGGTACCTGACTGTTACCCAATCCCACATACACAGGATTTTGCTTCCTCTCTGCAAACATGATTTGATTAAGGTTTGCCATTAGATCCCAGTAAATCTGGCCGACATACCCAAAACTGCAGCAACAACTCTATTTGGAATGTTTGAATTCCTAACTATGTGTTTTTGTTTACAAAATGCAGCTAGTGCCTTCCAACGCTTCATGGATGAAGTAGTGCGCGATTTTGGAATTCATTTATAACTATATGGACGACATTCTCATTACAAGTGCCTCACCTGAGGAACATGTCACTCACGTCTGCCTACTGTTCGAATCGCTTCAGCAATACCAGGTGAGGATCAACCCTGGTAAATGTGTTTCTGGTGCTTCATCACTAGTTTTCTTGGGCCAGAATATCAGCCCTGAAGGTAGATCTCCCTTACTTGAAAAGGTAAAGGCTCTACAAGACCTTCAATCACATACTTCACTTCGCCAACTAACGCACTTCCTCCGTCTGCTTACTTACTAAAGATGCTTTATCCCACACTGTGTGGATTTCCCAAATCCTATTTCTGATCTGTTACATAACAGGGAGAAGATAAATGATATTCAACTGAAAGCCTTTGATGAAGTAAAGCAGAAACTAACAACAACAATATTTCCTGTACATCCTGTACCCAATGCCCAGTTTTCACTGGTTGTTGTTGCATCTGGTGAAGTACTGCAACGACAGTAGCAACAATTACAACCCCTCGCATATTTTTTGAGACAGCTGAGACCAGCAGGACAGTGTTACAGCACGTTTGGCTATGAACTCCTGGCTACGTACGTCACATTGAAACACTTTCAGCATTCACTTGAGGCCCGTAAATTTGTGATCTACATCAATCACTGTCCTCTTATGCTCGCACTGCATTCTAAGTCAGACTAACATTCTCCTTGCGAAACTTGTTACTTTTGCGATTTTATTTTGCAATTTAACAACAATATCCAACAGATTTCAGGTGAACAGAATGCTGCGGCAGATACTTTGTCGCACTTTCCTGTGCTCACCTACGGATATTGACTTACAGCAGATGGTCTCAGATCAGCCACGTTTGGACACTTTGAATCTGTCGTTATCGGAATTTGCAAATTCAGATACCTGCCTGTGCCCACCTCAGACATGTAGATCATCTGTGACACCTCAACTGATTCACCGCAACTGATTCACCTCAACCTTTTGTTCTAACGACTCCTCGTGCAACTGTTTTTGATTGCCTACACAATCTGGTACACCCTGAACTCCTAACCATGGTAAAGTCGATTACAGCTAGATTTTTCTGACCAAATATGAGGCATGAAATCACTGTCTGTACATGTTCCTTTGTTTCCTGCCAAAGTCAAAGATCCACAAGCATATCTGAGCACCTCTCGGAACATTCAGCACCCTCAGATGCTCAGTTCAGCCATGTTTCTATTGATCCAGTTGGACTGACCTGTGTAGACCATTTCACAATGTGGTCGCAAGCCATTCTCTTAAAAAGCATTTCAGCTGAATCCATAGCGCAAGCCCCTTACATCAGACTGGATATCACATTAGAGTTCCCACAACTATTATCACTCACTGTAACAGACAATTTGAATCCCACCTATTCTAGGAACTTTCCAGGATTTTAAGGATTAAACATATTTGCACAACGAATTATCTTCCAGCTTCTAACAGGATGATAGAACGCTTCCATCTCCAATTGAAAATCGCATTATGTACTTATCCGGACCAAAAGCGATGGCGTGAATATTTACCAATTGTCTTTCTTGGCTGTCATGCAGCTATCAAAGAGGAGCTGGGATACTCTCCAGCCAAACTTGTCTAGGGAGTATCTCTGTTACTGCCAGGTAAAATGCTGACCCCGATTAATTTAATGGCAACAGATTCAGCTTTGTATATAAACAGAATGTGTGCTTAGTGTTGGGACAATTAATCGAAATTGGGAAAATTGGAATATTTGAGGGCATCAAATCGGCATCAGAAAAATTTGTGCGGATTTTTGGATGCCAAAACGATTCTTTTAATTGTCCTTTTTATTTGATTTTGTTTAAAGCTAAATCTTCCATTGCTGGTGATCATGAAAAAAATAATAAATATTTATTGATTTTAAACCACCAGTGAAGCTAAAAATCAATAGATTGTCCCCCACAAGTATATTTTTACGTTTAGGAAAATATTTGCACATTTAACATGTGTGTTCTAATGGTAATCAGAGAAAAAAAAATACAACTATATAGATAAATATTTAGAGATTTATAAAGAATCGGAATCAGTAATTATATTGGAATTGGGAATTTAGTACAGAATCAGTAATTGTATCGGAAAAAATATTGGAATTGCCCCATCACTATTATTTTAGTAAGCTCCCACCTATGCACCTTCGGCAACAGACCATCAATTCTGGTCCTAAAAGACACTTCTTCATGGATGCACATTTTTCTGAGAAAGGACGTTGTGAATTGAAAACTCCTCTCACTCCGCCGATTCTTATAGTGTGCCTTCACAAACTGAAAAACTTTTCACCCTTGACATTAGTGGCAAAAAAGAGACTGTCTGTTAGTAGGATGAAAAGAGCCTTTCTTGACAAGAAAACACATCTCTACATACACATTGCATCAACATACACCATCCAAAGTAAATTATGTCATCACCACACATAGCGACCAAAGAAATTGTGTCAGACTCTCTATATGTGCTTTTATGCAATTTCTGCTTATCCTTAAAATATATATATATATAGATATATATATATACACACACATACACTTTTCACAGAAAAGATATTTTGCCCCCCCCCAAAAAAAAAAGAAAAAAAAAAAACAACTTTTCATTGAAAAGTAAGAACTTTTTTTTTTTTTTTCATTAAAAAAAAAAAAAAAAAAAAAATTGAAAACTGAATTTAAATTTTTCACTTGGTATTTCTGCTTTTTACAACTGCTTCTTTTTTTTCTGTTGGTTTTCTGCCAAAACAGGGGGTTATATAGCAGTCACAAATAAAATTATTTTCTCTATTAAATCAATGCACCCCCGCCCCCGTTTCTCCGTTGTGTGATTCGTTCATACACTCTGATCAACCGGTTAGCAGAGTCCATTGATTCCATCTGCCCTTTAAGGAACTTTTTTCTTTTTAGCTTTTTCGGAAATCACGATCAGCCAGCAGAGAGAACCTGGCAAGCAGCAAAGACAGACCTCTCTCCTTGTTTTCTCGACCCTTTTCTCTGCAAAGATTATTTTCACCTAAAGAACTTTTGTCACTTGTGCATTACTTTCACAGAACAACTTTTTTGTTTTCATTTTGAAGATCACATAACAAGGGAAGACAATTCAATTTCAGAACCAAAAGAAATAATTCAAATATACCATTTGCATGACTTAAAATTTATAAATAGTGTTTAACAATCATTATTGGAATGCGTGTGATTTATTTTTGTGTGTATGATAAAACATTTTTTTGGTGTTGTTGAGATAGTCGACAGATCGACCGTTTAAATATGTCATTTTAAGCAAAAACAATATTACGTACTTAATTGTCGAGTAGAAAATAGTAATATAGCCAAATATTACGAAAATTCAGAGAGTAGAAAATTATTTATAGTTAACAGCAATTTTTACAGAAAATTGGAGAAATTGCCTTTTTCTTAGATGTCATAAAGTAGACGGTGAAGAATTCACACACAGAGAATATAACTAAATACTAATTTTGGATTACATTTTACTGGCGATCAACATTTTAATCTATAGTGATAGACTATTTTACTGAAACAATAGGAGTTGTTCTACTCTATGAATTTTCGTAATTTTTTTTATATACTACTATTTTCGACATGAAAATTAGGTATGTAATTGTTTTCTTAAAATGACATCTTTAAAAAGTACCATTTCTTTTCTCAAATTAAAATTATTTGTAACAAAGTCAAAAATCTTAAATTTTCGTAACAAAATATAAATAATCACTAAAATTTATAGTTTGAATTGAACAGTCATTAAAAATAAACAAACTATTTTTTATTATCAGAATTTTCTTAATTTTCTTAAGATTCAATAGATGTTCAGATAATTGATGTTTTCGGTTATTGTATTGTTGTTGACATTTTCGGATACTGTATACTTGAATTTTTTCTCGCGGTTCTTAAATTTAATTACCTCCCCCTGTTCAGTTATCTTCAAAATGAAAACAACAAAGTTGTTACGTGACAATAATGTACAAGTGCCGAACTTTCTACTTTTCCTTTTTGCACTGAGACATAATCCAACTTTCAACAGCCGAAATAAACCTTTAATGAATTTTTTTTAGGGGTGCAAGCGAGTGTTTCCCTAAATTTTGAAACTAGTAAACATTAATCAGACGTGACTTTTTCGGAGTATTCATCGTGAAGAACAAATATCAGCTGATGAAGAATGTAAACAAAAACGGACGGAACTTGATTTTGACTCATATATATATATATATATATATATATACGAGCAAACAGTTAATAAGACATGTTAAAAAACACTTTGAAATGAGTTAAAAACATTTAATCTGAAAAGGAAACTCTAGATAAGTGGATAGTCCTAAATCCGGAGTTTCGAAGAAATACTTTCCTTCTCATCAGAGGGTAGGAATTAGCAAAATGCAGGATCGGATTTTGCATGCAAAAGTATTAGCTGAAACAACAAGTAAGTCAAAGATCTTAACAAAAAAGTGAAACAGAGGGAATATGGTGAAGAAAAAGGTGATTACACGTGAATAGATAGTCTGGTGAAAGATAAATAATCCAGTGACGGTAAAATCCAAATATATAACTTCAAGAAAGTTAATTGAATTTCCATTTCTTATTTTTCTTTTATTAATATTATTGGAATTTTTTCCTTTTTTCCCTTGTACACATTTGTGAATTATTCCATGGATTTCTGCCTTTGGATTATTTTGGACCATCTTCCAATAACGGGATTTCCTTGGATTTTACTTGTGCAAATGGAAATTCAATTAACTTTCTTGAAGTTATATATTTGGATTTTACCGTCACTGGATTATTTATCTTCCACCAGACTATCCATTCACGTGTAATCACCTTTTTCTTCACCATATTCCCTCTGCTTCACTTTTTTGTTATCAAGTAAGATCTTTGACTTACTTGTTGTTTCATCAAATACTTTTGCATGCAAAATCCGATCCTGCATTTTGCTAATTCCTACCCTCTGATGAGAAGGAAAGTATTTCTTCGAAACTCCGCGGATTTAGGACTATCCACTTATCTAGTGATTCCTTTTCAAATTAAAAATGTTTTTAACTCTTTTCAAAGTGTTTTTTTAACATGTTTTATTAACTGTTTGCTCGTATTATAAGCTCTATCTCCTATTTGGTTTTATCGAGCTTTTACATCTGGCTGAGATAACTTTATAAATCTTTAATATTTATAATATACTTTAATTTTACCATCTTGGATCATTTTGGTAAATTTAATTGTAATTTTTATATATATATATATATATATATATGAACTCTGAAACGGCTGGGCCGATGTTTATGAAATTTCACACAAATGTACTTTATGCATTTAGCAATGCTCTTTCATAAGTTTTGTATCGGAATGTCTTCGACAAGCATCGATAATCAAAATAATCCAATGAAAGAAGGAACAGGTGATTTTGACCAAAGTTAACACCTTATACAACCTAACATCACAAGTGCATCGAAAAAGTTTCATTACCACACAAGCAGAAAGGCCCGGCATATAAAAATCAATAGTACGTTCTTTGATATAACAGGGACGCATTCGAAATGAATGTTTGTATTTAGAACACAACTGAACCATGATACTTGATCTTGGCATTATAAACTTACATGCAAGCCATTATATAGAAAAATAATTTTATAAAATCAACAGTAGGTTCTCTACAGTGCAATATAGACTACAATGTATTGTGGACTAAGTCACTGCAGAAAAGCATGTGAAGCTTCTTCCTGGTGCATCGCGATGGGTTCCCAACTAGAGCAGGTAATCAATCGATTTGAATGAAAAATCGATTTCATTGATTTTGGTGATAATAAAAATATAAAATATGGGAGTGTGAAACATTCGTTTGTCATCATTCAATCCCGGAAAACGTCGGATTTTTCTGCTAGTATATATATATATATGTTTGTGTGTGTGTGTGTGTGTGTCTTCCTGCTAGTTTATATATATATATATATATATATATATATATATATATATATATATATATATATATATATATAGTAATTTAGAAAATATATATGGCGATTAAGCTACACTGAATATTCTGCGTTTCATCCACTATGAATATTTATAAATTACTAACTAGCTCTACCTTCGTATTGAGCACTTTTGAAGTAAATACTTAAAGTTTACGCATAAATCTATACTTTCGTATATTAAATTTATGTGAGTAAATGAAGTAGTTATATATATATATATATATATATATATATATATATATATATATGTGTGTGTGTGTGTGTGTGTGTGTGTGTGTGTGTGTGAAATCAAAAGGATGTAGTGTTTACCTGATATACGCAATAGTAAACTATAATCTAATATAAATACCAGTATTTATATATAGATAGTTTAATCCCAATTGAATAAAAAAGCTCAATGCGCAATAGAAAGTAGAACTTATAAGATAAATTTTGATTGTAAAGTTCAACTTAGTTTTAATTTTCTTTATAAGAGCAAATAGTTAATAAAACACGTTAAAAACACTTTGAAAAAGAGTTAAAAACATTTAATCTGAAAAGGAAACACTTAAGTGGATAGTCCTTAATCTGCGGAGTTTCGAACAGATACTTTCCTTCCTTTATTTATTAGTGTGTGTGTGTGTGTGTGTGTGTGTCTGTCTGTCTGTCTGTCTGTCTCCCTGACAATCAATCCTGAAGGATTGGAAAGTACTCGGACTTATGATAGATATGGCGATTACATCAGCTAGTTCCCGCCAGAAGTGGAAACTGTTATTGGAAAATGGGAAAGGATCGAAAATAGAATTAATAGACAAAAAACGTCTATTTTATTTAATGAAATATGCCATATATATATATTATCCATGTGTTTCGTCGTCTACGACTCATCAGAGTGGCTGAATCTAGCCACTCTGATGAGTCGTAGACGACGAAACACGTGTCAGTGGATAATTATATTTTAAAAATAATATATATGCCGCTCCCCATTTAAGGGGGTACCAAATTGGTCAAAGGGAAAATTATTCCAAACTCGCATTTAGGTAAAAATGCAATTTCCTATAAATAATTGAATTCATTCAAGTATTGCTAACAAAAACAAATAAAAACACACACATATATATATATATATATATATATATATATATATATATATATATATATATATATATATATCACAAATAAATGACAAGTCTATCTTCCAAATTTCAAAATGTCGATCTTTTTACCGTTTAATCTTTTGAGTAAAATTACATGCACAATTTTTGACAGCATCTTATTTAAAACAGGTGCTGTCAAGAATTGTGCACGTCAATTTACTTAAAAAAGAATAAACGGTAAGATGGTCAACGTCTTGAAATTTGGAATATACACTGGTCATTTATTTGTTATTGCTCTGTAGTTATATTGAGCTTCATAAATTAAAAGATTGGCATAAATAAAAATTGAAAAACATTTTTCCATATATAAATATATATATATTTGTGTGTGTGGGGGGGGGGGTCACAAGTTAGGATTTAAAAAAAATAAAAAACGTGTAAGGTTTCTTTTGCGTCTTAAACACGACACGTTTGTTTACTCGTCCATCTACTACACAGACAAATTTAGACACGAGGTTAGTTTACTAAGCCCCCTCTCTCAAAAGGGGCATTTTGGATCGGAATGCAAAAAATAACCGGATTCGTTTTTTGTCAGCATTCCTTCACGGATGAGAGAGCTCCCGGCAACAAACCCCTTTCACCACCCCAACGCAACACCTCCGAAAGGTGATGTCTGAGAAGGTTTACCTGTGAAAAGTAAGACGAACCGTTGGGTTCAGCGATTGACCCACTCCCCCTCCTCCGTCTACCTCTTCGTTCACTCGTGGAGGCGCCACGCTTAAGCTATTAGAAATTGAACATTCGAACCTGATCCTCCCCTCTTTAAAGAGGGACGACACTGGAAGAAGTCCACCCAAGAGCTGGGCTGGGGTAGGAGCAATTTTAAAACTCAATAAACAAATCTACAAATAAGCTGGCGTCTTATTTCTTATACTGAAAGCATATGCGCAAGAAGGTCAAATCTTAAAAGCGCCATTACCCATAATATTTATAAAATCTCATTTTGCCTGTGTGTGTGTGTGTGTGTGTGTGTGTGTGTGTGCGTGCGCGTGCGCACGCACAAGGAGGTATATCCTTCATTCCTTCAGTGACCCCTAAAACCGTTGTTAACACGCCGAATATAATTATATAATCAAATCGATCTAATAATTCCAAATTTTATTTCCAAAGAATCGGGAGCTCCAGGCGCGCACCGCACCGGCACCGCAGCCGCAGCTGACTTCGTGTACCTTATTTATGACACTTATCCTAATATATAGAGCCTAAGGGTACATTCCTAGCAAGATTTACGTGCCTAAGTGTAGGTATGAGAGAGAGATGGGGGGAGCTTATCATACAAACAAAAATATTTATTTCTACGGTAAAAAAAACAAAAAACAAAAAAACAATAACAACAAAAAAAAAACAGCTGAAAGAGAGTGGATTAACTGTAATTTCAGTACTTACATAGTTAATCCCTAGTATCGACGGAGAATCGTCGAGTAACTCCTAGAAGTCGTCGAAGAAGCAGTTTACGATTTGAAAGCCGAAGAAAAAGATACAAAAGCAGACAACACTAAGCATGCGAAAGGTTAAATGTAAAAAAGAAAGTTTAAAAAGTGGTTTTAAAATCGTAAACTGCTTTGGACATTTCTGAGACTGACTCGGGATTAACAACTACACAAGTACTGAAATTCTCATTGCAAGTACCAACAATTAATCCACTTTCTTTCAGCTGCATTTGAAAACAATGAGAATTAGTTCAAACGAACTTTTTCTTTTAATAAATTCATAATTTGTGCTGTCTACGTTGTTATAATAAGCAGACAATTTTTCAGCTGGTTCAAATTTATCCACTCTTTAATAATTTCTTTTGTTAATAAGTTTTACTTGAAGTCATTAAAAAAACAAAAAAAAAAAAAAAAACAATATAAACATAATTTTCTTTGCAATTACTTTTTGCACCCAATTAAAAAAAATAAAAAGGTACCGGTTTGTATTACTGTACACAGATTCGAAAAAGTTATCAAAAAAACAAATATATAACAAATAAATGTTATCAAAGACAAGATAAGTTACTTTTCTACCAAACTGGATATATTTTTTGTGTTTTATTCAATGTAACACGTTTATTCAGCTCGAAAAACATGCAGTGTTTACCGATGTATTGGAAAATTCAAAATGGCGCCCGACTCTCTCTTTAACACGGTAAGTTATGGAAAAGGTGTTATAAATAATGAACTAGACAAAATACTATTTTAAAAACAACCGAATATGTCAACTTATGTCACGGTAACATATATTGAGCGAATTTCTAACAGTATTTTGTCTAGTTTATTATTTATAACACCTTTTCCCGAACTTACCGTGTTAAAGAGAGAGTCGGGTGCCATTTTGAATTTTCTAACATCGGTAAACACTGTCAGCTTTTCGAACTGAATAAACATGTTACATTGAATAAAAACACGAAAAATATATCCAGTTTGGTAGAAAAGTAACTTATCTTGCCTTTGATAACATTTATTTATTATATATTTGTTTTTTGACAACTTTTTCGAATCTATGTGTACAGTAATACAAACCCGAGCCATTTTTTTCTTGTTCTCACGTAACACGCAGCACGCAGCAGTCAGCACTACTTGCTTATAAACGCTTTGAAATAAGTTAAAACACTATAAACTTATCCACATAAGTAAAACAGTTTCTTGCCTTTAGTTTTGTAGTTACAAAATGCCCATTTTTTTTTTTTGAGTTATAACAAAAAAAAAAAAAAAAAAAAAAATGGAACGAAGGTGTCATATTTCAAAAATCACGTAAATTGATCAAGTATTTTTTAAACTAAGAAAATCAAATTTTATGACGTAGCGAGACGTAGGATTTTCATCGACCATGTTGAATAAATAAGGCAACTCAATTCGGACTATCAAGATCAACCTTATATAAAATTCATGATTTTTTTTGTTGAAAAAAAAAAAAAAAAAAAAAAAAACTACTTAATCAATTTAGGTGATTTTTCGGTACTTGTGTACAAGTTTTATCAAGACATTAAGAAAAAATGAAAAAAAAAAAAAAATTTAATGGTTATATTGTACGTACTCGTTATGGAATTAAGTTCTCCGAAAAATAAATAAAATAAATAAAATAAATAAATAAAATCACTTAATTTGATCAAGTAGTTTTTTGTTTTTAACGGAAAAACAAATTTTTATGAAACTGAACAAAAGGTAGCCATGTTTCGATTTTTAGACCACGATGAAGGAAGAGAAGCTATTATTTAACATAGGAAGGCGGTGTCGGGGCTTTAGACGTAGTTATCTCCCCGTGATGCCCCTACCTTCCTCGTGGTCTAAAAATTCAAACATGGCTACCTTCAGTTCGCTCTCATAAAAAAATTGTTTTTCTGTTGTAAAAGACACCAAACTACTTGATCAAATTAAGTGAATTATTTTTTTCAGAGAACTTCATTCCATAACGGGTACGTACAATATGACCATTTTTTTTTCCTTCAATATTTTCATTTTTTAATGTCTTGATTAAAATTTACAAGTGCCGATTTTTCGAACATAACATCTTCGTTCCGTGTACGTACATCAAATATTTTTCTGTAATTAAGCAGAAAAATGGTTCATTATTTCTGTAATTTGGTGTGTATCTGTGTGTCGGGGGTGTGCAAGGAGACTTTAAAATTTATTCTTTGACAAAACATGATTAAGCAAAAGTGTAGCATAGTTAACAACGAAAAAAAAATGAGGAGGGGCTACAAATATGCAAATTTGTTCTTAAGAAAGAGAGTCGTCTCTCGTCTGCCCTTTTACTTTTTTCCTTTCGAGGCTTTAAAATTGTAAACTGATTTGGCCGGCATGTTCCGTAAATTGCAATTGGAAATATTCGGGTCTCCTCCTAAATAAAATTAGTTAGCATGCTTTTTACTTTTTATTGACAAGATACACCAAATTATAAAGTCATCACAAAAAAAAAAAAAAAAAAAAAGTTATGAATTTATTTTCAACTTGAGTACTTTTATTTTTGAAAACCTAATTTGGCGCTTCTTCGGAATAAAGACACCTCATAGTGTCATGTTGAAATTAGTGAAATATTAAAAAATTAAAAAAAAAAAAAAAAATGACAAAGCAAAAAAATTATTAAATATTAAAACAAATGCAAGTTATACTTAAATAATAAATAAGATAATCAGGGGAGGTAACTAGAGTTTGTCTTGTTACATTTCACTACAAAATAATGGCGGATGAATGAATCGTGAAAGAGCATGTTTTATGCAATAATACACTAATACAGTAATGTGACATAGTTATTAAGTAGATAACATTGTCTTTAAATGAAATTCAATTTTGCAGCTTTCGATTTTCGCTCTTATTCCGAAGAAGAACCCGTAATTTACGAAAAATAAAAAAAATGTTCTTATAAGTTATCTACCGCGACTTTTAAATTTACGGATTGATGATTCCCTGGTGTTTACTTAATGATGCTAAAGACGAAATGGTAAATTTGTAGATTAATACCCACCTCAAGAAAAAAAACTAGGCGATTTATGAACACCCTGAAAAACCTGATGGAAAGAAGACCCGTACCCTCCACACAAAAAGAGTGAAAAAAAAAAAAAAAAAAAAAAAATCAGAATTTAGAGTATGTGATCAGTTTTAATCCATGTCCGAGCCTTTCTAACCTTTTGGAGTTACATTAACCAAATTTCTTTACAACTTTGAATCCGACTGACAAGGCCGTAAAGCTATACGTAATAATTATCACCTAAAAAGATAGACCTCTCGCTCCTCTTAAATACACAGAATTTATCTCCCATAGCAAAAGATAAAAATTGGTTGACTGCCCTAAGATGCTAGAACGACTCGGGAATAGATCATTTTACGTTGATTTTATATGCGGAACTTATCCCCCATTCTAAATTTTAAAATATTTTTTTAGAGGAGTTCGGGTTATATGTTCAGGGAGTTATTGTCAGTGTTCACACGTAATCGCCTAAAAGAAAAAAAAATTTAAAAAAATAGAATTTAATTTTTTTTTTGAGGGGGGGGATGGGTGGGGTGATTTAGTCAAGACTATTAATAACAACAATAAAGCCCAAAACTAACTCTAGATCCGAGGGACCACAAGTACTAAAAAATTAACCCAGGAAGATTGGAAACGGAAATGAAAAAGAAAGGAAAGTGCAATGAAAGAAAGAGGAAAGCGAAATAAAAAAAAGAAAAGAAAAGAGAAAAATAAAAAAACGAAAGTGAAAAGAAAAAAGTAAAGAAAAAACGAAAAAGAAAAAAAAACTTACTGGACATCGTTTCCATACGAATTGACAAGGGGGAAGCCGCGAAAAATAGATGGAAGTATCGTTAGCTGTGAAATCCTGATCGTGATAGAGAGTACCTTGCTGTCGGCAAGTCTGCAGGATCGAACCGTACTGGCGGTAGCTTCCCCCACCTGATTTGTGGCTACTTTTTGAATTAAAAGGGTTAGAGTCTTCGTGTCTACTTCTCGGGGAAGATGAGGAGGAAGAATTTGAATTGCTGCTGGGTGTGACGACGACATTGTTATTATTTACTTTGGCCAGTTGCGAATTGTTTTGGGAAGCATCGATCGCGTTGAAGTTGTTATTAATCATTAGGTTCGCCCGATTGTTGGGTTTCGGGGAAATTACCGACTTGTAGATCTGTTGATTATGATGATGATGATGATGATGATTCTTATCGTCCCGGGGAGTCGACCTGTAGTTTATAGGGGTGTAAACAGCCTCCCTCGGGGTGACATGGCCCCCGGCATTCATCACTGGCACCAAGCGATGGCTAGATACTTATATTGCTGATATAGACATTAAATTAGGAGTAAAAGCGAGAAAGTTCGTCATCGTCAGCAGATTCGGAGTCGCTTTCGTCCGACCAACATTGCACGTGTAGTCGCCATTTTTTGACAGTAAGTGGCTCAGTCCATTGCCAAATTCGTAACAGGGGGGTTGAGGTTAGTAGATCAGTCAATTAATTGTGCGTGCGTGTGTGTGATAGGTAGCATTTAGTAGGCGGACCGGTAAACCTGTGATAGCTGCAACTAGCCTTTGAACTACTAATGCTACTATATCATTTGTGAAAAAGTAAAAGAAAGTAGAAAAATGCTAAATGGGTAACGAGCGGGCGGTAAGCTGTAGGACGTTATGGCCAACGGACGTTTCGACAAGCGGGCGGTTTGGCCAGGTATTCTTTCGTAGCTGGGAGCTTTTTTAGACACTATATAAAATAAGCAAAGAAAAAAATTAAATTAAAAATGTATTCCACGTAAACTCTCCTGCGTCCATTCTAACTTATTGTTTTATTAATTAAAAAAAAAAGAAATACAAAAATTCATTCATTTTTTTTTCTGCGTAAAATTGATATTTTCAACATGTTTGTTGACAAACAAGATGTTAGATGTACACGTGATCTGACAGATCACAGATCTGTTGTGGGCCACAAATCACTACAACGATCTATTCTATTAAACTATGACATATCTTTTAAGACATTCTTCTTGTATAACTAACAATAAGCCCACTTACTTCTATATTAACCAAGACCAGCAAAAATATGCGAACCCTGGTTATTACATCCTATCCACCTACCTACAAAAAGGCACTTCTGCATGACAGTGACATATTAGCAACAGACGAGTTATCGACCCTTGTTCTTCGAAAGAGAAATGGCGTCTAGCGGCCATTATGTGAACCTAACCTCAAATATAGACAAGTGTTTCCGATAACGCAAAAATATATAACGAAATAACACAAACATAGGAAAATCGAAACATTTATTGGATAAAAAAATGTATCAAAATATAATTTTAATGTATTAATTTAATTTCTTTTCAATGAGTGATTCATAATTGAAAATAAAATAATAATAATAATAATGATAAAAACATAAAAAATTTATAGATTGTTTTTAGAAGTATTATTTTCTACGGTAAGGTTGTATAAAAATGTAGCAAAATATAATTTAAAAAAACATGGAACATTTAACAGTTTAAGAATAATTTGCTTCTTTTTGTGGTTGTACAGAAAAATCGTCTAAAAATGTATCAAAATATAATTTTAGTTTGCACGCACTTACAGAAAAACAAGAGTTATCGACCCGTTCTTTGGCTGACAAGCGATATCTGTCAGCGGTTCTTGAAACTAATACACACATTCGCTTCATGTCACTGATATGCAGAAGTGCCAAAAAAAATAATCCATGGGTCGATGATATTACGACCGCAGAACAGAGATTGCACTCATTTATTTATTGCGGACTATTATCCTCATCTTTTAAATTAATTAAATAATATATACCATTTGGTATGGACCCGACAATGAAAAATCAGATAAATAAACGTGGATTTATAGGACCAAAAATAATCCAACCTTGATCACTCTTTGGGGCTCGTGGAATCTTTACGGTGAGCATTAAATCTCTACAGTAGATTGAAATCGATATCTGAAGATAGCGATTTCAATCCTACTCAAAGCCAGCCAGAGATTTAGTTGGCCAAAATGTGATGAGATAAAAAAACAACTATGGAAGGCAGTAATTGCTGAGAATGCAGTTGGGAGATTCGTTACCACCTGACGAAGGCCAGAGGAATAGTTGGCTGAAACGTCGTGAAACAGCAACTAAAAAAGATGAGGATAATAGTCCGCAATAAATAAATAATACTCATCTCAATAATGAATTCCAATTAATTAAATAGAGATTACACTATTTCCCTCCACTCTAAAAAGGAGCATGTACTTCCTGGGAGGATGGTATCATAACGGACAAATATTTGCCACAATACTCCAAATAGAGGAGGTAATGCTTAGGAGGATGGTACAATGTGGAACGATAAAATTGTTGCCACAAAAAAGACGACATGGATCCATTTCCGTTTGATGAAAACCAGTGTTCTTTTGTTGGCCAGTTTTGTACAAATCCCAAGAGCGATAAGAGCCTTCTGTCTATCTATTCCCCACTGTACAACTCATGCTGCCGGTCCATTCTATGTACAATTTATGCTACGTGAATTGCCACGAACACAGGAACAAAGTTTCTGGCTACAGTTATGATCTTTGGTGTGGTTTCAAGTGAGGACCACATCATGCTACCTCACACCTTCGAAGTCGGCTTAAAAGTCAACATTAAAATGTACCTGGATGTGCTGAAGAGTGTGGTGATTCCCTGGTGCAATTAGGTGGCCGTTGGCAGACCCTGGATGTGACAGTCGGACGTGGCGCCAGCCCACAAATCCAAAGAGACTCAGGCTTGCTTACAGAAGGAGTGCTACATCTTTAAACCCTTCTCTCACTGCCCCACCCTCCTTCCCCGACCTGAACCTGCTGAACTACTTCGTTTGGCCATACATTGAGAACATCACCAACATGACCTCCCATAACACCAAAGCCAGCCTAATCGCCACCATCTGCTGAGTATTCGCTAAGCTTCCGCCAGCATTTGTGGAAAAGGCACTAGTTCTGGACCTGTATCAAGTTGGCGATTGAAACTGAAGGTGGCTACATTGAATAAATGTCAGCTCTACTACATAATCAAGTTACCTGAATTGATTTTTTCGATAAATTTTTAAAATAAAGCAGTAGTGTATTTTTTTTTTAGGGTGACAATTTTATTGTTCTACCTTGTATCATGACAGCAGAAAAGATGTTGCCTCGCCCCCCCCTCCCTGAATCGAACATCGAAAAATATTACAACAGTAGAATTTATAGAAGTAATAGCCGTAATTTCAACTTCAGATAGAAAGATTGTCAACTCACTAGGAGTTCTCACACAGGTCATCATTGTGATTACTCTTTGACAATAACCAGTGCTGTTCCCTAGAGCCTGAGTGACAACAAGTCTCCTGAGATTTCCAGTAATCTCCAACTCTGTCAATCACCACTGCAAATGATTCTGCATTATTGCAACAGCCGTTTACAATTGATTACTCACAGGTAATAAGCCAAGGTCCGTGTAATCTTTTCACTTTTGCTGTAGAGGTCTAGTGCTCTCTCTCTCTCTCTTCTGTCTTTTATTCTCCTTGATCTTACATGACTATTTTGTGTGGCATTAGTCGTGGCTGGTGCCATCACTTATTTTGTGGGAGAGGGAAGGGCAGTTTACGTAATTTCTTGCAGTTTTACCGCCTTTGGCTTCATGTGAAGATGTTCTTTATATGCTTTTGTTTTCTTTTTATTATATCTCCTATGTGACTGGTTAGTGTTCATAGTTTATTTGGGTTTCCGCATTCAAGGATTTTCCTTAAAATTTCAGCTGTTCTTATCATTTCCGTCCATTGTATAGTCTCACTCTTTCCTTTGATTTCAATTTCTCCTAGTCTTTTTTTTGGGGGGGGGGTTTCCTAGTTCTCCTATGATTATTGGTAGTGTAGTGACTTCTTTCATTCTCCATATCTCTTTCATCTCTCTGTCCAATTGCATATCTTTACTTCGCTTTTCTGTCCCCTTGATCTTCACACTATGGTCTGCTGAGACGACAAAATCTATGACTTGGTAGAATTTTTCCTTCTTGTTAACTATTATGTCATCTAGTGTACATACTAGGATGAGTTTACATGTTTGTACCTTCATGTCCCAAAATATTTTGTGATTTTCATTTTCTAATACTGCCTCCATGCTATGTGTCTGCACATTCAAAATGAAATCATTTGCATAGTTCCCAGTGTGCTACAATCCCCACACAGTCGTATCTGTTTTTGTATTTTTGAGGGTCTAGTTTACTGCATTTACTGTGATTTACTGTTTCATCTTTTTGTCTACATAGTCTGCATTTGTGGTTTTCTTGGGTTTTGTCTATCTTAACTTTGATATAGCTAGTTCTAATCACATTGTTTTGTGCAGCTGTTGGTAGTGATTCTGTTTCTCTGCTCTTGTATTCTTTTCATAGTCATGTCCAGGTGTGTTTGTGAGTCTCTTTTGTCATTCTTATATCTATATCTGTTTCTCCTCCCATTTTTCTTTTCTCATCTTATTTCTCGGTTTTCTTTTCTCTGTGTTGTTCAGTTTTATTGCGTCTTTAGATGCTGCAATTAGTTTTCCTGTGTTCTGGGTTACATATTTTTCTAGTTCTTTATTATTTGTGTTACATATTAGGAACCCTCTGTCAATAGTGATTAAATCAGCTAGTGTAAATTTTGACAAGGGTCACTCTGAGTGCATGATGATAATCTAGATCTGTATAACGGAATCGTTCCCAGAAACAGACTGACATAAAGTTGAAGCAGGGTGCAACAGATCAAACAGTAGACAAAACAGAGATATGAAGATATGACGAATGACGTCACGTTTTTAAAGCTTTGAGAAACACAGTGTTTTTTTTTTGTTTTTTTTTCAGACCAGTTTCTCCATGGAAGCCGTGTGAATGAGACATCGCCAGTAATGTAGAAACAATCTATGCCGAATGTTGCTCCGATGTCTCTTTCCGTGTGAGTCACACACTTCTTAACTTTCTAACCTAACTGAAATAAACAATTAGTTAAGATAACATCAGTCCCTTTCTCTGGAGTCAATTTAAATAAAACATTGAAGAAACTTTTCAGCAAAGGTCTTCTTGTGTCTTTTTTCACCATGAAAAGAAACAGAAACTGTGTAAAAGACCAGCATGTATAAACACACTACATGTATGTATGAAGACGTTTGTTTTTTTTTATTATTGAACATGTTGCATTTATACTCACTAGGAGTTCTCAAACAGGCCATCATCAAAACAGAGGGACGTTTTATGGTTGATAATAACTGGTGGTATTCCCTGAAGTCTGAGTGGTGACAACATATCTCCTCAGATTTCTAGTACTCTCCACCTTTTTCAATAACCCTTGCAAATTGTAACAGCCGCTTACCATTGATTTCTTGCTGAGAATGGCAATTTCTCTCCACTGCAATTTTGGTGGCAATAAGCTTTCCCAAGGTCCCAGTACTCTTTGCAATCATCATCATCACCACCACCACCACTACTACTACTACACCAAAAAATAATATTTTATCAACAAAGAGAATTCAAATATTTCCATTGTTTTGAAAATTTGTGACAGTAGTTTCTATTAAATAACCGAATATTTTTAAACTAATCATCAGATTGGGCTAAAATTTTGACGCATGACATTTGAAGGTTAGTATTTTATAAAAATGAAATGTATTATTCATTATTATATGTTAGGACTGAGAGTGATATATGATTGGTAGCACAATGCATAGAACTTTGTTAAGCAATTATTTCTTTAGCTGCATCTCTGTTTAGGTGTTGTATTATTGTTATTATTATTTAACTTACTAGGAGTAGTCACACAGGCTATAATCAAAGATTTCTCTTTGAGAACAACTTGTGGCATTGTCTAGAGTCTGAGTGACAACGTCTCTCCAGATTTCCAGTACTCTCCGCCTCTTTCGATAACTATTGCAGATAGATTTTCGTTATCATAGCAGCCGCTTTATTATTATTATTATCATCATCCTCATCATCATCATGATTATCATTATTATTATCTTCATCCTCATCATCATGATCATTATTATTATTATTATTATCTCGCACAGGCCATCATCAGCAATTACTCACTGATAACAACTGGTGGTGTCCCCTGGAGTCTAGAAGACAAGTCTCTCCAGATTTCCAGTACTCTCCATCCCTTTCAATAACCTTTCCAAATATATTTGCGTAATTGCAACAGTCGCTTGCCATTCACTTTTTGCTAAAAGGACTATTTGTCTCCACTGGAATTTGGGCGGCAACAAGCTTCTCCAAGGTCTCAACCCTCTTCACACTCATTCAGTTAAGTTCTGGTTAGTGCTTTCTCTCCTTAGTCTTTCCATCCTCCTTGACCCTTCATGACTTTTCAGTGTGGTGCCAGTCTTTGCCAATCCTGCAATTTTTTTTGTGGATGGCAGCATAGTTAACTTATAATTTTTCAGTTTCAGTTTTCTTGGTTCCATATGAAAGAGAAATAGATCGAATATATGAACTCCCAGGAAGATTTGATGAGAAAGAAAGATCAAAATCAGTTGTTTATTGCATTTTTTTTTTTTTTTAAATTTTATTTTATCAAGGATGACATCTTCAAACTATAGATTATTATCTGGCAGCTTGGCATTGCCCAATCATACAATATGCCAAAACATGATATTTTAATTTTTGCAAATTGCATATGTATTATTATAGAATCAATCCTCTATTGATTATTTATATATTATAAGGAATAATTTGCCCGGTGGACTTTTTCAAAAAAATAAAAAAATAAAAAATAATAATCAAATTTTGTCTGTGTTTGTTTACAATATCACAATATTGCAACTACTATTCTAAACGTTTATTTACAAAATCAAACAAACAAAGAAACAAAAAACAGTCTTTTTAGATAAATGATTCCCATTATATTAAATGACCATAAAAAGGTGATGCGCCGTTAAACAAAATAATCCAATCTTTTATTGCACACAAAGTGCAGCCTGTATGCATTCAACATTTGTCCAGGAATTTTTTTTAGCAGTCATAAACACAAACATTTCTTTCCTCTCATGAAGAACATCTCCTGTGAGGTAGTAGGGTCACATGGAAGCCAATTAGACTTCTGGGTGTGTGATGTTATGCCCTCCCCCACCCACCTCCAAAGCGTTAGAAAGTAAAGTAATAAAAAAAAAAAAAAGATGAGGAAAAACTATATAATAAAAATATAGGAAGTAAGATTAGTAGAAACACCGTGCAGCTGAAAGTGACTACAAGAGAGTTATTATTTCTCTAAATGCTTTAAGAACATTAAGACATTAAGAAATATTAGAAAATGGTTGAATCAACATAATAAAAAGGGGGGGGGAGAAATACATAGATAGTTAAGAGAGAGAGAGAAAGAGAAAAAGAGGGAGGGGAGAAAGATAACATGTTCAGTTAAGTATAAATTACTGCTAATATTAGTGGTAAAGTAAGTATTTTTCTTTTTTACGATCTTTTCATCCAAAGATAAGCGACCATCCAAAAAAAATCGACTGCCATTTTTTTTTTTTCTGCATTTCGATATCTCAACTTAATGATATTTATGGCCTAGGTTTTTATGAAAAGGGAAGGGTGGTAAAGGATGCCATAGAGGCCACAACCAAGAATACATGAAATGAATAACGTTGGAAGTGTGTAGATTCTGACTCCAAAGACATTAAAGACAGATGAATATTGAAGGTTGAGAACCGATTTTATTTGCTACTAACAACTTGTATTAGGAGAGGCAAAGTGTTCCTAGGATGGAATGTGATTTAATGAAGGAGATGAATGTTCGTAAAATGTTCGTAGGTATGTATGAATTGACAAGGAATGAATGTTCGCAAAATGTAACTTATCTTTTGGACGATGGAGAGGATTAGGGTAGGCCGGTCATCCTGCTGTCGGTGATGCGTGTCCTGGCTTGTAACTGGAAAGCAAGTGACTTCTTTCATCAGCGCTAGCAGCCCGCGTCTTTGTCGTCCTTCTCCTCCTCCTTCTTTGGTTTGTGTGAATTAGGCATTGTTTAGAATTGAAGGCGTTTGACCCATAACATGAGAGCGTAGTCGGCTTCAGTTCACTGGTGCCTTATTTCTTTTTCTTCTTCATCTCTTTAGGTCGGGTGGGAAAATCCGTCCGTGCGTTCACTGACGCAGCAGGGCGAATCTCTTCCCTCTTTCTTTTTGTTCCCCTCATTTTATAGTGGCAAACCGGCTCCCAGCGACTGTGATATTTGAGGTGTTTATTTTAGGCGCGGAGCTCTGCCATTGGTCGATAATTATTTTGTGGTTATCTTACTTTTTTTCTTCCCAAGCGGAAGTGATGCATGGAGCCATGTGCAAAAGACGATTTTTCATTTTGTCTCTTATGGTGGATGCGTTAACATCCGGTTCGCTGCTAATTCTTATCATGTTCCCACATATTCAAATATAATAAATGGTGCAATCCATTTTCACACTAAATTGTTAAAAAAAATTGATTTTAAAACCTTGGTTAACCAATGAACACAAAGGCGTTCAAAAATAGGATTGTTCATTAAGATGTGGCAGTGACTAGGACAAAGGACTGGACATAGAGATTAGTATATTTAGAGTTAGTTTACAGACAGGTTTAGAGGTGGGGGTGAGTTTTGCAACAGTTTACAACAGTTAAGGACAATTTACAGACAGTCTTGAGTTTACGACAGTTGAGGATTGTTTCCAGTAGGAAAGGACAGTTGAAAGCAGGTTATGGCTTAGACCAAATCGAGAAAGTTTAGGAGGCCAAAATGAGGAAATGAATTGATCAGCCGATGGAGGTAAATGACCTTGACAGATGACTAAGATGTAGACGTCACTGGTTAAAGGGTTGTTTCTCCTGATAGTGTCACACACACCAAAAGCTTAACGGATATCTATGGAATGTGTTGGAGTCTGTGTTTTCTTTTGTTTCTCTTGCATTGTTATTTTTTTTTACTTGTTAACCTGTGCTTGCCTCCTTGGAAGTTGGCAATGTGAGAAATGATCACATGGTCAAAAGAACGGAGAAGAAATCCATAGTACACAGCATTAGAGTCAACTATTGTTGTCAAACGGGAGGGAGCACGTGGTTGCAGAGGTGTATTAATTTTAACCAGAACTTTTAAGAACAGCTTCCAGATAATTTAGGATTTAAACAGCAGCAATAGATAACTTCTACACACAAAGAAAGATGTTTATTTTCGTCCAGAATTCACTCTTTATTAAAAAAGGAAAATAAAGAAAAATGTGTATGATGCATGTATCTATGACGAAACGAAAATATGATATTCCAAAAATCATATAAATTGATTAAGTAGTTTTATTCTTATCAAGAAAAAACATATTTAAGTGATTAATGAGAATTACAAACATAAATGATGAACCATTTTTTTTTCATGTCACTTTTGGTAGTGTTAGAGAATGTAGAGAGAGAGAGAGAGAGGGGAGAGAGAGAGAGAGAGGGAGAGTGTGAATTATAGTGTAGACACGTTGACCGGAAGTCAATATCAGCTGATTGGATTGCGTGTGAGTCATGTGATCAGGTTAGCTGAATCGAGGAAATTTGGTTGGGACTTGAAAGAGAGCAGACGGCTTCGCCGTTGTCTCCTCTCCTTCGCTGGGGGTGAGGAACGAACACTGACGTGGTAGAAATAAGACCTACAACAAAGGCCAAATTCACTTTCCAACCTTCTGTGAACAAACTGGAAGGTGAATAAAAAAACTATAGAACCAATTTCTTGTCTTGGTGTGAAATAAATCTTCGTCCCCAAAAACAGGTATCAAGTCTCCCTCCCAGACGAGAATTTCCAGATGGACCAACAAAATGGCAGAAGGTATGTTCAAATGACATGTCACACACATATTCACACTTAACAGCATATGAACATATGTAATAGAAAGACAACTTGATGATCACACACACAACGTCATTAACTCTGATAAGATAATCAAACACACAATCTTTTATAAATAGACACGTTTTAATATATGATCTCCATTCTAATTTCAACCAATATACAACAAACGCTCATTTTATGATACGACAACGTAACAGTAGAATGTACATTTTTAACAGTCCTAAACACTAATAAATTTTTTTCCTCTTACAGAGTGAGATGGTTGAGTCACTAATTTTGACTGAACTATCGAAAGACAACTTCTTAACCCTTTAAGACTCACACAGCATTAATAGACAGCTTCTAGGCACCAACGAAGAAAAACATCCACTGTAACATATACTGCTTGAAGACTGTTGGCAGTCAAACTTTATTAATTTATTACTTCCTTCACTCTGACACAGTTTTGGCTTTCGGCAACCTACACCCAATGGTGCAGGTCACTCAGATGTACATATTATTTGCTATTTATAAAGTGGCTTCGTTTTCCTTTCATCTGATGATTTTTGTTACAACATATTGTAGGAGTCCATGCAAAGATAAGCTTCTGTAAAATGGTGATCCTGACGTGATATGAATGGAAGTGTTGGCAGCATGAAAGACTAGAAGAACACGAATAACATCTCTGAAACCTGGACAGCAGAAAAAGCCAGACCAGCAGGAAAGGTGTTTCTGAAACCTGGATAGCAGGAAGGTCTGGAATGACAGGAATGAGGAACCTGGACAGCAGGAGAGGCTTGATTGACAACAATGACGTCTCTGAAACTTAGACAATATGAGATGACGTTAGCACAGGTATAATGAGGTGTCTCAGATAGGTTCGATCTGTAGAGACATAGCCAAGAGCTGGATGACAGGAATAGGTAAGTGTAGAACGTCAACAAGAACTTGATTAGGACAGAAACTGCAAGAGTCGGAGTTGCAGGAAATGTTTGAAAATTATATTAAAATTTATAAATATACTAGCGGGGGGTACCCGGCGATGCCTGGGTGTCTTGAGGTAAATCAAAACTCTGGGGGGGGGGGGGGCTTAAATAATAATAAAAAATGTTTTGGTAGGTGAGTATGAGAATCGAACCCGTACCCTTGAGTTGGAAATTAATGTGCGAAAAAAAAAACGCGCGATGTTACCATTAGGCCACCTCGACTTACAGCGTAGACGTGTTTGAATTTATTTATCTAACTATAACTATAAAAACAGGCGTGCGTAATAAAAGTTAACTTTGCTGCTTCAATTTGACCTAATTAAGAAGGTCAAATAGAAGTCACGCAGCGTCAGCGTCTGAGTTTGTTTATCGAGCTGGACGTTTTTCCAGGCACAATGCCGCAAAGACGTCGTTTGAGTTTAGTTTCACTATATTTATACTAAAAAGCCCAATCAACACGCGAGAAGCCAAAATAACACTAATTTTGTAAAAATCGACGTAAATAAATCTATATGCTACGTGCTTTCCTAATTCCCAGATATTATTATATAGGACCTATGTACACAGTTTTAAGCAATAGTAACGACCCCGGGAACATGTGCTCGAAAAGCCTTTTGAAGACATACACGAAATGGTCACACACATTTTGCCTTTTATATATATAGATTTCGAAGATATGCTTCATCATCAGTATGTCTTTCTTTCTTTCTTTTTTTCTTTCTTTTTTCATGTTGTTGTTGGAGCATAGAATCAGTAGACGTCTGTTTGTTGTTTTTCTGGTAGTCTTTTCCAATGTCCGAACGGTGCGTTGGTCACACGGAATTCACGTTAGGGTTTGTGTTCCTTGATAAAAGCGCTGGCTTAGTTTGAATAAAATAAATACGTATTAGATACATTTGAAGCCAAAACAACACATTCTTACAAAATAAACAGATATTTATTTTGTTTGAAAAAAAAATATTAAATATAAATTTCAAACAAAATAAATGTCTGTTTATTTTGTAATAATGCGTTGTTTTGGCTTCAAATGTATCCAATACGTATTTATTTCCATCATTGTATATATATATATATATATATATAATTTTAAAAAAATCCTTCCGTTATCCAGCTATGGATGAGTGAGGGCGAAACCGGTCAGCTAACTTTTCCCCCTCCTCTTCTTTATAGTTTTTTAAATTAAAATGATTAAAAGTTTTAATCATTAATAATAATAAAAAATAAGTCTTCCTTTCCCAATTGTGATATTAAAATTTTGTAATCCCCCAAAAGATCATGAAATAAATAAATTAATTAATTAATAAATTAAAGAGTAGAAAAAGTGAAAGTATTAAAAATAACATAAAATTATTATTTTAATTAAAAAGTAATTTTATGTCAAAAATAATTTATTATAAAATTTTCTTAAATATCTATTTCAAATAGACTATTTGATACTAATTATTAATGTAAATTAACCAAAAAAAAAAAAAAAAGACAAAATTTAAGCTCCCCGCCTTCCCAAAAAGGTCAGATATAATTTGTAAAAATCTAAACTACTTAAAAAAAAAAAAAAAAAAGCTAAATTACTCCTTTGGCCTTAAAAAGGTCAATCAGACAACCTTTTTTAATCAGTTATTTGCTAAAATAACAATTTGCTAACAAAAGAATACCAATTTGAAGCACATATTTTTGTCAAGTGCCAAACTCCAAACTTCAAGGACTTCACAAGAGTTAGTTGAAGACAAAAGCTACTTTTTAGTCAACTTAATTGGCAACGAGAGTAGTTTGAGTATTTGCAGTAGAACAATTAGTAGAATGAATGTAAGTGGCAGGTCTACACCACAAAGTCAATTTATTTACCAGTGTCACGTGATGGCTGGGCGTCTGTGAAGTTGTCTAAGAGCATTTGTAACACAAATTTTATTGAACTTATACAGAATAAGGACCGTGTTATTGTCGAAATTTTTTGGGCAGTTTATGTAAAACGCCAAAAACTAGGCCAATGAAAATGCAACAAGCAACATCATTTAAGAAAACATTTGTTATCATTGTTTCTTTTTGTTTTTTTTAATATATATATATATATATATATATATATCTTGATTTGAACAAAAAGGTACTTGCTTACATTAGTGATCTTTTAAACCAATGCATTTCAAGTGAAAACATTACGTACTTACATGACATGACTAAATTAGTATAAATTCCAAAAATTATGAAAAATTTATCCGATAGAAAAATAGTTGCAAGTAAAACTAGAATTTATCGAATTATCGAGTTTTATTGCATGTTTTAATGAGGAAGAGTTGTGCAACCAATTCAGTATGACAAACAATCCTTTACTTAAATTAAGGATCTGTCATTTTTTAACCAACTCATTTCAGAACATAACTGTGGATAGATTTTTGTTACAAATGCATCCAGTAAATCTTCTACTGGATCATTTTTCATAATTTTTGGCATTTATACTAATTTCGATTGGTAATATTGCTTTCACCTGAAATGCGTCGGTTTAAAAGATCGCCAATGTACACAAGCACCAAAAATAATCATAAAACAAGCAAAAATCATAAAAAACAATTATTTTTGTTTGCTATGAATTGTTCGTTATTCAAAAAATAAATATTTATTCATGAAACTTACCTTACAATGAATGTTTTTTTTTTCTTGATTTGAATTTTAATTTCGTAAAAATTGTCTGATAATTATTCATTGTATTTTCTTTGTAACAACAAGAAAAATATTTATTATTTTTATTTATTGTGAACTATTATCCTCATCTTTTGTAATTGTAGATGAGGATAAGAGTCTGCAATAAATGAATAAATAAATAATACTCATCTCAATAATGAATTCCAATTAATTAAATAATATATAAAGAAAGATATTGCTTTCATTTTTTTTCAATTAATTTTTCAGTTAATTATCTTTCTAATAGCAGAAAAAATATTTTCCACTGACAAAAAAAAAAAAAAAAAATGAAAAATCAGAACACATTTCAGCGTTTTGCATAAACTACCTGGAAAATTTCACCGATAGCATAGTCCTTATTCTGCATAAATTGACAAATGTATAGGAGCTTATCTTCGCATGGACTATTGGACTATAAGACCATGTCGAACAAAAGAAAAGCAAAGCCCTTCTATAAACAACAGCGATATGTATTTATTGAAGTGACCTGCACTGTTGGGTGTAGGTTGCCAGATGTTTAGACAGTAAAGAAAGAAATTGAAATAATAAAGTTTGGCTGCCAAAAGTATTTTCTTTGAGCAGTATAGCTTCAAGCGAAGAAAACCTCGCTCGAATGTCCACTTAACAGCAACAAGAGAGAGAATGTTTTTCTTCCTCGGTGCTGGAAGTTCTCTGTGTCTCTTTTTATATATATATATATATATATATACATACATACAGCACAATCATGTTGACACACTGGTTCTCACCAGATCACCGAAGTTAAGCAATGTTGGCCAATACCAGATGGGTGACCATTTGGAAAGGTTAGGTGCTGCATGTACAGTGCCAAGTCGTAGAAATTTCCAGGTTGGTAACTGGAGGCGCATTAATTCACTGGGAGAGATGCATCCCCAGTCTTCATTAAGACATTCATCTAGGAGAAGGAAACTCTTATGTAAAAACCTGTGGTATACTTTATCCTGTGGCAGTTATCTGCACTGACGAAGGTAAGCAGTAATACCAAAAAGTGTGAATGGTTCTACACAAAGCCTTCACCACTATAAACAAATCATCTGTGTGGATTTCTGAACAACTTAGTTGTTGTAGCAGAATCTCATACGTCGAAATCGACGGGAAAGTCCATTATATATATATATATATATATATATATATATATATATATATATATATATATATATATATATATATACAGTGATGATCATATTTATTGGCACGGTAAAATAAAAGTTAAATTTTGTCTAATAAATTCTAAAAAAGGGATTAAATTAAAGAAAATAACAAAGTATATTATGTATTTTTAACTGGCCTTTCCGATGCAGCAATCGGATTTTAGAAAAAATAAATAACAAAGGAACAACAAACATAATTGCAAAAAACCCTTGTTCAAAATTATTGGCACGGCTTTGTTTTTCTTTTAGTATCAGTATAATATCAATCAATTTCCGGTTTACGTGCTTTCTGAACTTTTTTATAGCCATATTATGCTTGTTTAACGCTAATTCAGTGAATAATTTTTTTCAGATAATTTTTAGATAGCGATTTATTTAAACTATTATAAGTGACTAAATTATAATTTTCAATCGCCATGGTTAAAACTAAGGAACACAGCGAAGACGTCAGGAAGCTTGTTGTAGCATGCCATACCAATGGGGAGGGCTATGATAAGATTTCAAAGAAGCTAAACCTTCCCAAATCCACTGTTAGAGCCATAATAAACAAGTTCAAATCGCAAGGCCACGTTATGAGTTTAGAGGGTAGAGGGAGAAAAAGGATTCTTTCCCCAAGAGATGAACGGAAAATTGTTCGACAAGTAAAACAAAACCCAAGGATCTCTGTTGGGGAGATTGTTGATGAACAGAGCACCTCTGGAGTGAATGTATCTCGACATACAGTTGGTAGAGTTTTGAAGAGAGCTGGTTTAAAAGCATGTCGTCCGAGAAAGACTCCCTTATTGAAGCCTATGCACCTGAAAGCAAGGCTAGCCTTTGCAAAACGTCATATTGATAAAGATGTTGCATTCTGGAAACGTGTTCTATGGACTGACGAAACGAAAATAGAGTTATTTGGCCATAATAAAGTGTCTTATATTTACAGAAAATCTGGCGAAGCTTTCCTGCCTAAGAACACCATACCCACAGTGAAGCACGGTGGAGGCAGTTTGATGTTTTGGGGATCCTTTGCTGCCTCTGGACCAGGGCGACTTGTTAAGGTCACAGGTAGCATAAAAAAGGAAGATTATGTTAAAATATTGGATGAAAACCTGAAAGACTCTGCTAAAGAGCTCTCACTTGGTCGTCGTTGGTGGTTCATGCAAGATAATGACCCAAAGCATTCGGCTAAACTGACTAAGAAATGGCTTGAGGACAATCATATTAATGTTTTGGAGTGGCCATCACAAAGCCCAGACCTTAATCCAATTGAAAATTTATGGAGAACATTAAAATTGAGGGTAATGCAAAGGAAGCCTAAGAATCTTATTCAATTGGAGGATTATTGTCAGGAAGAGTGGGCTAAAATTACTACTGAAGAGTGCAACAACTTGGTTGTAAACTATGAAAAGCGACTGAGGAAGGTAATCAAGGCCAAAGGCTATACAATTGATTATTAAATAAATCGTGCCAATAATTTTGAACAAGGGTTTTTTGCAATTATGTTTGTTGTTCCTTTGTTATTTATTTTTTCTAAAATCCGATTGCTGCATCGGAAAGGCCAGTTAAAAATACATAATATACTTTGTTATTTTCTTTAATTTAATCCCTTTTTTAGAATTTATTAGACAAAATTTAACTTTTATTTTACCGTGCCAATAAATATGATCATCACTGTATATACATATATATATATATATATATATAGAGAGAGAGAGAATAAATGACAAAAACTATATTCCAAAATTTATGATGTTGACCATCTTATAATTTATTCCTTTAATTCAGTTGACTTATACATTATTCAACTGAATTAAAGGAATAAATTATAAGATGGTAAACATCATGAATTTTGGAATATAACTTTTTGTCATTTATTCTCTATATTGCTCTGTAATTACATTGAGCTTCTTAAATAAGGATTGATATATATTATAAGAAAATATATTTCTACAGAAATATGTATATATATATATATATATATATATATATATACATTGTTCTTTATTATAGAAAGGAGGATGCTGTTTGGATCGAGAGAAGAATGTGAAATAAAGGTTTTAATTATTTATTGTTGTATATTAATCAGTTACCATCTACTAAACAGACAGACGTTTTTGCCTTTTGTATATAGGGTTCTATGTTTCCTCTTTCAACTTTAACACATTTTTATCTGTCCTGACACTTTTAATTTTAATGTCTACGTTATTTCGGATATTTCAACTTTTTTCTCATAGACTTCTTTCATGGAAGGAATTTATTTTCCCAGATACTTAAAGTTAGTCTCAAGGTTGCCAGACTATAATAATTCTATTTCATTTTTTTTTTTTTTTTTCATATTAATGAATTGCTACTTATCAAGGCCAAAAGTCACTCGAGTATAAGTGTTGATGATATTGTCAGTTAAATGATGAGCAATACTATGAGAGGATTGAAAAATTATGACTGGAATCGACAAAAAATTGATTACTTAAAAGTACAGCTTGACAAATGTTTATTAATACTGGACTTGAAGACAAACATGTTGCAGTCTACAGGGAAGTAGTTCTGTGTTATGTGTTTCATAGATAAGTAGTTCTTGGAAAGAAACGTTGTTTAGCGAAATTCTGATTGGTCTTAGGTACACAGGAAGTTCTTGCTGTGAATATTTTACAGAGAGCAACTAGACAATGGAGCTCAGTCGAGCAGTTTTTATAGAAATAGATAGAGTAGAGAAAGACTAGTAATGTCTTTTCTGTGAGGAAAATCATTCTTTACTAGATTACAGAAACGATTTTATACTCTGCCAAAGCAAGAAAGTGTACTCCAAGTGACACCTCCTCAGATGTACATGTTTATCTCCGCCCCACAGTTGAAGATGTGACACAAGGTCGAATATTGGGGTTTGAAAAGCCAGTAACCTAGAGGAAGAGGCCTCTCTCCTCCTACAGTAAGAAGGAAAATCTCAACAATGACCTGTACTTCATCTTAGGACGTATCTGTCTCTAATAGCTGCAGAGGATTAAGGTCCGACTCCGACCTAAGAAATCTTTCCTCTATATATTATTCCATTATAATGCTGAGGATAGCTAAGCAATTGGACCAGTGGGTGAGATAAAACAACCCTGAATTTTCACTGGCAAATATGATCAACGGTTGGAAGAATGCGGTTGTGTTATATACAAAATTTGTTTTGCGCTGTATAGTCAAACGAGATCAATGAAAATACCAGTCAAGGAAAAAGACGATTGAGGAAGATGACAGACTTGTGCGAGATTTTTTTTTTTTCTTTTCTTTTTATGTATTTATTGTTTACTTTTAATTAATCATTTTTTTTAATATATATATACTAGCCTGAGTACCCGGCGTTGCCTGGGTGTTTGGAGGTGTGTGCTGAGCAGAAAAAAAAAAGTGGTAGTGTTATATAGGGGTTTCATTGAGAGAGTTTTATTAAGATAGTTTTAGAGAGTCTTAGTGAGAGTTTGTCGTTGAAAGAGAGTCTTATTATAAGTGATGCTGTTGAGAGAGAGGGATGTTGTTGTAAGAGATGTTGAGAGACTTAGAGAGATTGTTGCGTTCCGTGTTCGTGTTATGAAGAATGTCGTTTCTGTTATGAAGCGATTCATATTTATTTTAATGTTCATTCTTAGGTTAATAGATGTGTTGCTATGGAAACTCTTAGAGTGAGGAGATAGTGTTCAAGCAGTCTTAGTGTAGATATGAGATGTAGATTCACATTGTGGGTATGAGATGTGTATGTCACGACATTTTATAACACAGACATATAGACATATAATAACAATTCAATTTACCTTTTTGTAGAATCACAACACAAGACGACGTTTTACAAAAACACATGATGGGTTTATTTCTTCACGACCGGCCGTGGTTTTCTCATCAAGAATTCAAAGCTTCACATATTAAGTTTAAAAAGTGATCGTCTCGCTTCTAGACGATTGAAACCCATGTCTGGACCCAGACTATCGCCTGACCCTGACTCCCTCTCAGTTTCTCACTAACTCTCCCTAACTAACTAACTCTCACTTCCTATATTGAGAAATCTATGCATGTCCGGCCAACATGACCAAACTCACGTGCCACCACATGCGCGACTTGCACGTTTCCGACATTCTGATTTCCCAATAACCTATTTTTTCTTTTGTTGTTTTCACAAAGGAATTCAACCTGCATATCTAATTCATTTAACCCATATTTTATTATCCACATTCTTTTAACAATGAATAGTTTATTTATTATTTATTTCATCAGAATTAACAATTTACTGGACATTCCATTTAAACCTATTGTTCTTTAAAACTTATATCCAAGGTTCGATTTCTGCTTTCTCTCATTTTATTTTCATTTTAAGTAATCTCTCTATTTTTATACTTACATGAAAAGGGGACAGCCCTTATCATGTAACAGTAGTAGACAGGCAGGCTCGAACCCGTACCGCGAAGGAGGAAAAGAATGTGAAAAAAAAAAACGTGACGTCTTTGCTGTTGCGCCCATTGCCAAACCGGAAGTGACGTAAGTTTAAATTAAGGCTAGACAATTGAAAAGAGGGGATGACTTTCGAAAATATCGGCGAAAAAAGCGACCCCTCCTTGTAGAAAAGTGCCCCGTTGAGGATGAAGGAATTAATGCTTTTGCCCAATTTTTCGATATTTGTCGTTCGAAGGGTCGAGTTTCAAAACGATACTAATCTCGTGAAAATCCATCGCCTCTGTCAAAAGTTTTAGGCAGATATACATACATACATTTAAACAGGCAGTCTCAATCTCCACATTAGCTTTCTGTCGAAGCCTCTTTTTCATCGGTCGTCACCAGCTCATCTCGATTTGCTCAGAGCCACAACCTGTCTTCAACTAACCCAAACTGGAAACTGTCATTAACGGTCGGAGACTCAAGACTGTCGGTAAACTGTCCCTAACTGTTTTAAACTGTCACAAAACTAACTTTAAATATAGCGACCTGCACATCCGATCTTTTGTTCCAGTCATCGTCCACACCTTGATTAACAATCCTATTTCAGCTGCCTTTGTGTTCCTCGGTGAACGACTTCTTCCTCATTGTCTTTCTACTAAGTTCATTTGTTCTGCTGATAAACTTATTACCTCTTTTTTTCGCTTCTTAACACCTTATTTTTGGGGGTGGGTGGGTAGGTACGTCGATATTATTACATTATTAAAAAGGAAAAAACCGTCAGGCCATCGAGTTGCTTGTCATCCCCTCTGTTGGGCCCAACTGGTTAGAGGACAGAAAAGGAGTCAGTAATGTCTAAGGTCCGTGGAATTATATTATTTAGAATGCTGTATCTTGGAAATCTGCTGATATTTTTGCTACATAATTTTTTTTAATGACAAACGCGTTTTTTAAACATTTTTTTTTTTTAAAGCATTCAATATTTTAAAATGTGACACCTGAAACTGCAAAAAAATATCCTAAAAATTTGTTTTGTTTTTTTACTATTTTTCACTCCAAACAAGGCATATTGCCACTTGGATTAAAGACACTGGGACGGTGAGGAGTTGGTTGAGCAGCAAAATGTCTGTTTACATTATATTCAAACTTCTGAATGTCAGTGTAGTTAAGGAAGCAGGAAACAGGGAGGGAATTTCATAGTCTATCAATCTAAGGAAAGAACGTATTAGGCCCTTCAGCATCCATCTAGAAACCTCAACAATAAAGGGGTAGGATTTTGCTATTGTCGGGTTAGTCAGGAGTATGTACGTCGATCGAGCGGAGACACAAATGCTATGCGTTCGTCAGAGCACATTCCATTAAAATACTGTGTTAAAGTACAGATGTGCAACATTGCAGTGATGCAACAGAGGTTGGAGCTTGGCCAATAATGTTGGACCTATTAGATTTGAGACTCTTTTCTGGACCCTGTCTAAGAGGGAAAGACTAGTGGTAGATGCACCATCACAGATGTGGCAGCAATGCTCCATGTATGGGCGAATCGTGGCTTTATAAAGATATAGGATACTGTCAGATATGAGAAATTTTCTAACATGGTAGAGGGGGGGGCTCACCTTCTTTGCAGCAGCCTTGGCAATGTTCTCAATGTATTTATTTCAATTTATGTTACTTGTGAATGTGAAGCCGGGGAGTTTAATGGATATACTTTCTCTCTCTCTCATATACATATATATATATATATATATATATATATATGTGTACACTAGCAAAGATACCCATGCTTCACACAGGACTTTGCTCTACACTCAGATACCTGCTTGCAGTAAGTGGATGTTGTAAGAGCCACACTAAGTATAACCTTAACCTTTGACCTTGGCTTAAAAAATGGTGTGCACCATCCCTAGGTCTAAGACCATTGTTATGTCAGATTTAGTCATGATCGGTCCAGTGATGTCGGCTGTAGGAAACATATATATATATATATATATATATATATATATATATATACACACACACACACACACACACATAGTCTATGACCTTGAAAAATGGTGTAGACTATTAGCAGGCTAGGTTTGCTTATGATCAGTTCAATGGTGTGGGTTGTAGGAGAGTTGTACACACAGATATACACACATAAACGTTACAACTTTATATATAGAGATTAGTACTTGTATTGTTGCTGTTTTCTAAGTGTTAATCCAATGAAACTTCAGTGTTTATAAGACAGTGTTTAATAACAAGTAGACTTGTATTATAGTATAAATCTTTTTATTCGTACAATCGTTGGCTACATATGTGCATACATGTTTCAATTTGTAAAATGGGTTGATGAAGCTAGATTTTTAATGAAATCACAGCTGAAACATGTATGCATATATGTAGCCAACTATGTATAAATAAAGGGATTTATACCATATATATATATATATATATATATATTAAATCCCCAAAACAGTGTTTCATGGTAAACAACTGATGATCCCTTAAAAATGTAAATTATTAGTGCTATAGTAAATTCGAGAGCGAGTTGATGTAGTGATTGCAGGTGATTAAATGACTTACTGACTAGATGATTTTCTAACAAATGATAAAAAATATTTTTTTATTTTTTTGTATAGTTTGAAAGGTTAAAAACTTCAAAGACTATATATATATATATATATATATATATATATTTATTAATACTCTAAAGAACATGCTGGAAGGAAGAAAAAGACAGTGGCTTAACAGAATCACAGATGGGGCAATAATACTCCATTTTTGTGCCATTTTTCCAAGTCTTTATGATTTTTTTTTAAAGTTGACCAGTTTTTGCCATTCAACATCAATGAATTTACTCTGAAATCCTGGTTTCAACAACTTGACAAAAAGAAGAAAAAAAATAAGTGGTTCTTTTGAATCACATCGACATGATAAAAAGCATTTTTTTTTAACAAAGTTAATGCATTTTGCACGAAACATTATCTATTGTGTATAGAGATGAGGAAATTTAAATTCATTGAAGGCAATACAATGCAGAGGTGTAACGGACAGACAAAACTGAATTAAATTAAGACATCAATGCCTCCATTCCGTCTCGAAAGACAAAGGATACCCCCTGTAGGGGCAGCTGCATGTGTAAATTATGAGGCAAGGGTTGCGCAATCTCTAACCACACCTCTCCTGAGTCGGCACTGTTTGAGTCCAGTAGCAACGAGAAGTCCATAACAACTGGAAACAATGCTGAGATAAGCGGAGAGTACATACAGCACCTGAAAGTCCCAAATGGTCACCCATTTGGTATTGGCCAGGCTCATCATTGCTTAACTTTGGTGATCCGCCGGGAACCGGTGTGTCAAATGTGATTATGCCATATCACATTAAAACATAATGGTGGAATAAACCATGCAGATTCATCTTTATTAATACAATGTATACATATATATATATATATATTTTTTTAAATTATTTTATACTTGCATTAGCATAGTCAGATGGAAATTCTGCATCTTATGATATTTCACGAAAATTTCCTTCACAGATACGTGTTTGGCTTTAGTTCAATCATGCATACAGGGGCTATTGCAAATGCGAACAGTTTTGCAGAAATTAGAAAGGGATTCAAATTGATATTTTGTATTAACATCTATTATTTTTCTTTAAACTTATATAAGGTTTAGGCTAATCTTCAAGATTATTTTATTTATTTAATTTTACTTTTTTTGTGTGTATTTATAACTTAATTTGCATTTTAAGTTTTAATTTATTTTCTGAATTTTTATTAAGACATTTGATTATTTTTTTAATGATTTAAAGCTTGTCTTGATTTGCTCCAGTTTGCTTACACCTCTGCAATGTATTGCCTTCTATAAATTTCCTTTATATTACTACTTTTTTTTTATTTTAATAGTTCAACTTTTGGTGTGAAATTATCAGTAAGTTGTCTTTAGTGTATTTAAGGTTTTATTTTCCATGAGAACATTATCTACAGCCATGTCATTTGGCATTTGTAATAGAATACATATTGGGTGTTGTCCAGGATTTAACCTTGTTAAAAAAAAAAATAAATAAATAAAATAATACACTTTGCCTAATAATATGGATCCAGCTATGGTATACGATACATTAACCCTTCGGGTCTTTGTGAACAAAAAATTGGATAAATATTATTTTTCTGAGATATCTGGTTAGATTTGTACAACATTTGCTTCACTGGTGATTGTTTCTTGGAATAGACAACATCAGCAAAAAAAAAAAAAAAAAAAAAAAAAAAAAACATGTTTCAGTCGATGTCACTCCTGAACTTCTTGTTGAACTTGAGAATATACATGAGGACAGCATACCTTCGTTCTGTCAGCCATTACCGAGTAGAATCCTAGATAATTTGTAACTGTATTTTGAATGTTGGCCACAATGAGGATTGAAGCTTCGACCTCCAGAAATGGTAAAATTCAGTTCTAAGTTACACTCTTCTGGAGATTGATGTATTCAATCCTCAGGGCAAGCAACACAAAAAATACAAGTGTGAATTACTTAGGACTTCTACCAAGTAATGGTTGATGAAACGAAAGCATGCAATCCCCGTGAAGGGTTCCATTCCAAATTCCATTCACATTCTCGAATTCAACAGAAAGATTACCTGGGTTCAACGAAATACACCTAAAGAAGGTCACATCGATTGAAATGTTGTGTGAATAACACTCAAGATGAGAACAGTAGTCCGAATAAGATAAATAATACGAATTATCGATCCTCATCTAAAATATTCACTAGTCTACTTATTTTATACTTTCAGCAGCCAGCATGTCTCCGCTTTCAGCATAATCGTTCAAGAGAATTAACTATTCTGGCAAAAGAAACATGACTGAACTCGAAATATTATGTAGTAGCAGGGAGACCTGATGTTGGCCAAGATTGATCAACGAATATTTCACACTCCTATATTTTTATTGTCATCGAAATCCATGAAATCGCCCGGGAGGAAGCTTCACATGCTTCGATGCAGTAACTTAGTCCAAAATATGTTATTTTACATTGCACTCTAGAGAACCTACTGTTTCTTTTATAAAATTATTTTATATAAACTTCTTTCCAGTTAATTAAAAAAAGACATTAAGAAAGTTATGTTGGGATTTGAACCTACAGACCATGTCATAAAAAAAAAACAAAAAAAATGTAAATTTTCAAGTCTTATAAAATTCTTTGCAGTTATGAAAAAAGAAAATAAGACATTTATGTGTGGAGTTTGAACCACATTATGCAAAAAAACAAAAAAACAAAAAAAAACAAAAAAAAAAAAACAGAACAAAACAAAAAAATGCTATCAACTTACCCAAAGTAGAATTTTCACAGCCCATTGTTCTATCCTTGTTGCTAAGCGACGACATGGAAAAAATAGCTTTACCGGTGATAGATTAAATTAAAATAGCGGTTTCGCTTATCGAAAATTATTGGGGGTATTCTGAGACAGTTTAACTAAGATCATTCCAAAAACTTATACACTAAAGTTCTGTAAATTTTCAAGAAAATCTGTTCAGCCGTTTCAGAGTCTATAAGGAACGAACGTACACACAGAGAAAAAGTTGCATTTTTATAATTGTAGGGAATTATCAAAATATGATAAAAACTACTTGTGTGGAATGGAATTAAATAAGAGCTTAAATTGGCCTTTCTATTTCATAGTAGAAACGACTGTAAAACTATTAGTGTTTGTGTAGATTGGTGATGTTTTAAACTAAAGCATCTCAGATGAAAAACTTTAAGTACTCACGTATCATGTCGAAATTAGTACAAATTCCAAAAATTATGAAAACTGATCCAATAGAAAATATGGAAGATGTATTTTTAACAAAAGAAATCATCTGCAATTATGTTCGGTTTTAAAATAGTGAACCCTTCATTTAAGTCAAGGGAGATAAGTAAGTTTATCATACTGAATTGGTCGCACAACTTTTCTACATTAAAACATACGATAAAACTTGATAATTCCATAAATATTATTTTCCGAAATTTTTTTAGATGAGGATTGCCTATCCGTGTTATTTGGATTCATCGGACGACTGTTCTTATCTCAAGTGTGAGATGAGAAAAATAGTCCGATGAATCCAAATAACACGGTTATTTTTCTACTTGATCCTTTTTTGAATTTTTACTAATTCTGACATGATACATAAGTACGTAATAAGTAGGGCTATAGAATATTCTTTTCGTTGTTTTGACTCTCGAGTATATATCCGACACAGCTAGACACAGTTAATCAACTGAGAACCACATCACTCTAGCATATAAGATATCAACGAATACACACTCGAGAGTCAAGAAAATGAAAAGAATATGCTGTTGTCCTAGTAATAATGTTTTCACCTGATATACGTTGGTTTAACAGATCAGCAATCTATACAAGCATGAGAATAGATTCCGCTTTTTTTTTTTTTTTGCAAGGATTGAAATTTTTGGATTAGTAAGAAATACAAGAACAAATCAGTAAAAAAACAAGACACTGGCATACTGATGAGGTTTTCCAGGGTGTTGGGAAACATTTCTTAAGGCAACGCTTAAACAGTTTTGTAAGTATGGGGGCAAGTTCCGGTTGAAGCTTTTTCAACACTATAATTGGAATGCTGTCAAGGCCAGTTGCTTTACTGGAATCAAGGTTCTTGATTAGCTTGGCAACCTCACGCACAGATATTTGTATGTTGCGTAGCATGTTATCTGTTATAGGAGGAAATACAGGGAGTTGATGGCCTTCATCACATAGGGTAGAATTAGCTGCAAAGTTCTTGGCAAATAGTTTGGCCTTATCTGATGCTAACGAGATGACCTCAGGTCCATTGATAATGGTTGGGATAGAACACACGCTTTTGTTCAGGATCCTGTTTGCTATTTGTGAAAACTGGTGGGAACCAAGCTGCTGCTCAGCTACTTTGGATTTAACGGACTGAGCATATATCTCTCTTGCATTTTTTATTACTCTTTTACAGTGGTTGCTGGCAGTCCTGAAAGCAGCTTTAGTCTCAGTGCATCTATTACGTTGGTAGCTATGGAAAAAGTGATTTCTGTGCACGATGGCAGCAGCACATTCTGGGGAGAACCATGGCTGGCTGTTAGGTTTTTGTTGGAATTTTTTGGATGGTATGAATCGGTCTATGCCTACAATTAACCATGTGGTCAGGTCTGATACTATAGAGGACACATCCTTTTTAAACATGGAATGCAGAGGTAGATCAGATATAAATGTACGGAAGCTATCCCAGTCAGCTGTAGAGTATCGATATACAAAATATTCTTTTCGTTGTTTTGACTCTCGAGTATATATCCAACACTGTATTATGGCCCTTGAAGAACAATCTAAACACCCTTTTATCACAGAAATTATACAAGAATACAATGAAATAACCGAAAAAAAAAACCAATAAAAAAATTATAATAGCCTGGATACCAAGTCATGTTGGCATTCCAGGAAATGAAAAGGCAGACAAACTGGCTAAAGAAGCCACAAACCACCAAATGGAAAAAATTAAAATAACCACACACAGACCTAAAAAGAAAAATCAACGAATATATAGAAAATAAGTGGCAAGAGGAATGAAACAAATGCACTGCAAACAAATTGCACAAACACCAACCAATAATTTAAAATGAAAAACAAAAAAAAAAAAATTTTTAAAGGAAGAAGAGAAGAAATTGTACTAAACCGAATAAGAATTGGACATACAAAATTAACTCATTCCTACCTAATCAAAGCGGAGGGAACACCAAATTGCACACTCTGCAACCAACAACTAACAAACATCTACTGACAGAATGTAGAAAACACAAACACACTCAAAAGAAATATTTTAAAACAACAAACATTAGAAAAGTTTTCCAAGAAGTGGAACCCCAACAAATCAAACTATTTAAAAGAAACAAATGTATTCAAACTCTTATAAAGTAAACAAGTAAAATTAATTTTAGAAAAACAAATCTCTTACAACTAAAACAATTTTTCGGAAAACCTAAAACATCTTGCTTCAAAAAATAAACTTTTTTAAGAAACTTAAAAAATTTCTACAAGAAACTGAAAACCTATTATATCAACAAAACCTTTTTGGCATTAAATGACTCTTAGAGGTTGAAATGCCGTTAAACAAACACACTCACTCACTCCAACACAGTTAATCAACCTAGAACAACATCATTCTATATAAAAGCATATAAGATATCAACGGATACACACTCGAGAGTCAAGAAAATGAAAAGAATATGCTGTTGTCCTAGTAATAATATTTTCACCTGATATACGTTGGTTTAATAGATCAGCAATCTATACAAGCATGAGAATAGATTCTGCATTTTTTTTTTTTTTGCAAGAATTGAAATTTTTGGATTAGTAAGAAATACAAGAGTGAATCAGTAAAAAAAAAACACAAGACACTGGTTGAAAATCTGTACAATTCTTTTTTATTTGATGTAAAAGTCTACAAAAGAATCAACTTTTATCGTGGGAGAGGGGGGATGAGAAAATGATGACTGACAGTTCGAGGGGGGGGGATAAAAATCGCAAAGTTTAAATAATAAAAACACAACACGGTGAGGAATGCAAAGAAAAAAAGCAAAATTAAAATATTTTAAATTAATTTAGATGAAGGAATACAACGAATTCGAAAAAAAAAAGAAAAAAATTATTTCATTTTTAATTCACAAAAAAAAAAAAAAAATCACACTTATGTTTAAAAATATTTTAACAAATTTTTGTATTAGAATGATTACTTTATATATATATATATATATATATATATATATATATATATATATATATAAAAATTCAAATATTAAAACGAATCAGGTGTGTATGGGGGTGGGGGTGGAGAGTAACTTGAATCTTTGGTAATAAGCTATCTCTCGGTGGTGAATCCAGGGCTGTTAGTAAAAGATAAAGAAAATGAGAATTTTTAGATGCTTGTGTAGAATAGTGATGTTCCAAACGAACTCATTTCAGGTGAAAACATTATTATGTACTTATGTGTCATGTCAAAATTAGTATAAATCCTAAGAATTTGACCCAGTAGAAAAAAGTATTACAAATAAAAGTGAAGTTTATAGAGTTTATCGATTTATAAAGTTTTGTTGTAGGTTTTAATGTTGAAGAGTTCATAAAATCCAGGGGATATAGCTGCAATTGATCATTTTCACTAAATAATTACAATCCACCATTTTTAAACAAAAAATATGGGAATATAATTGTGTATAATTTTTTTTTTTTTTAAATACACTTAGTACATCTTCTACTGGATTAGTTTCCATACTTTTTTTTTAATTTATAGTAATTTTGACATGATGCATATGTATGTAATAATGTTTTCACCTGAAATGTGTTGGTTAAAAAAAACAAAAAAAAAAAAAAACACAATTTTATACAAGCACCAAATTTTATTTTAATTAAGCATTTTCGAAAAAAAAAAAAAAAAAAAAAAAATTGTTTTAAAAATCAATAATATATAAAAATGACTCCACCATGTATGTCAGTTTCATGGGAGAGTGGTTGTTACCATTTTTCTTTTTAACAGAGGGAGGTAAGTGGGGGGGGGAGTTGATTCTTTAAGGCAAGGTTAGTATTAAAACTCACTTTTTCTTTTCATAGGCAGGGAGTAAAAAAAGGGAGGGTGCTGTACAATATTATAAGTAGGAAAGTGCCCAGTTTGTCGATCTGTGTACAATTTAAAGAGTTGATGGCACTTAATGAAAAAAAAAATTTTTTTTTCAAATTTTATTGGTTATTTTTTTTTTTCAGTACAAAAGGATTTTTCTTTAATTTTCAAATAAAATAAAAAAAAAATAAAAAAAGCAAAATAAACTTTAACATTAATTTTAAATGTAAAACACGCTATATACAGTGTTCATAAAATTTGTGTACACTTTAAAATATCGATTATTTTATTTCTATAAAAATAAATCAATCTGTAAAACCTGTCAGTTTCATGTGCCTAGATTTAAATATAGTTATTGAATAACCACAAAAATCTTAACATGACTGTTAAAAGATCAGACTCGTGCAGCATTTTTATTTTTTAAATAAATATTTGTTTAAAATTTCTAATTTTCGATTTATACAAGTCTTCATCAGGAAGTCTTTATCTTAGACGATACTTTTTTTTTTTTTTTTTCTTACTAGCCATGATGGTGTTTTGGCGCAATCTCTAGTTGTTAAAAATAGAGGTTGTATGAAAAAAAAAATTTTTTTTTTTTTAAGTATTGTTTAAAACTTCCTGATGAAGACTTTTATATAAGCTGAAAATTAGAAATTTTAAATAAATATTTAAAAAATAAAAATACTGCACGAGTTGATCTTTTAACAGCCATCTTTTGAATTTCATTTTCACCATGCTTCTAAACAGTAGATTTCTATTAATTTTTTAAAATATAGATTTACTTCTTTCTAATTCTTTTTTACAGATTATTTCTATCGCAAATACAAATAAAGTTATAAAATTGTTTTTTTTTTTTTTTTTTAGTGCACACGGACTTGATGAACACTCTGTACAATTCGAAATACTTAAGACCTGTAATATTTATTCCGGAATATTTCAAATCAATTTTAATTGTACTCTCTTAATATATGAAAGGTTTAACTGCCTTGTGGAAGGCAAAAGGAGTGAACCCCGACAAAAAATCCGGTTTGGAGTCCCGAAAGGCAGATGGTGATGCATTGCAATTCCTGCAACTGCGCTGGCTCTGACTGTATTGGCTTGCCTTTCCATTGGACTTTGTCTGCAACACGAGGAGGGAGACCCTGGTAACTGAGCAAACCTGGGCCTCCTGATCACCCACCCAGGCCTGCATCTGGAGAGCCAATTCCAGCTTCAAACTGTAAAGCCACAGCAGATGCTGTGCAGTGCACCAGACAAGATGCAGAATGCCATTGTCTTGTTAGACAGAAGGTTGCTGTCAATCAATAACTGATATAACCTATCAATTATTGAGCTAATATATAAAATTAAGTTTGTCGGATATTTCAAGTTAGGACTAAGCAGCAATGCATTTCACAAATTGATATTTGATTCTGACTAGTCTATTTTTATTTATTATTGTATGAAGAATATGGTACCATATTCTTTGCAATAAGAAAAAAAAAAAGAGTACTTTGTTTTAGTTTCTTAAAAAGAAAAAAAAATACTTATCCTGGCCTGAAAGAGTGATAAAAATAGATATTTTTTAATTATGATCTAAAAAGCAAAAAAAATCAGCTGAAGTCATTTAAAAAAAAAAAAAAAAAAAAAAAAAAAAAAAGGCTGATTTTCCAGCTTTATTTGTATTTTTTCAAATAAATTTTCCTTTCTTCCTCTGTGCGCTTAGTATCAGGTGGAATTTCTATGAACAAAGCTTTTTCGCAAGCGATTCCTGTCCGTGAAACACATTACCATGGAAGTGCTTCCTTTCCGATTATAACTGGGTTGTCTTTAAATCCAATAGATTCTTGTTATGAACTGCCACCACAAGTATTCAAACTTGGTTCTACAAATTATTCTGCCTTGTTTACACTTATCAAGGCCATATGTCACTCGTGGATAAGTGGTGATTTTTAATTTGTCTCATCATTTAAGGAAATATCAGAAAACATCATCATATTAATTTCAACATCTGTTTCAAATGTTGGCATGTATTGGACAGCATTTAAAAAATAACTTCCAAACTTATCTATAGACAAACTTTTATTTATCCCACTCAAATCCTTCCTTATAACTTCCTCTCACGTTTTCCTTGGCCTTCCACTGCCAACTGCCCCTACTACCTCAACTACCCTACACCTAACTCAAACAGTCTAATCCATTCTCTTAATATGACCGACTCAATTAAATTTACTTATACTGTTCTGATTTAATCTTCCTCTGAGGTCATCAGATTTAAGTTTATCTTAAAGAACTGTGTTACATATCCCATCCATTGATTTCTCTCTATGCAACGCATGTCCTCAACCCTCGCTGGCTAGGTTTCACTTTCATACATCATTACACTGCTCACGCATTCCTCACAGACAACATTCCTTGGTCGACAGCTCTGCTGGTTAATATAATGGCAGATGTTAAAATGAATGAACCTTTACTTTCTGATCTTTTTTTTCAGAAAAATTCTGCTATTTTGATTAATAAAGTCAACCCAATGGAACTTCTTTCTTATTGCTCTTCTCAGTGCATTTTTAATAGCCTTTATAATATATACACATAAATATTTCAACCTTATTTCATTAATCAAATAAAATCTTATTAAAAAGGTGGGTATGACAAAATTATCTCCCTTGTAATTTATCTCCTTTTAGGGCAAGTTGTAGTTCAGGCCAAAGTTATGCCCTATGGTAAAAAGAGTCAAGGAAGAGTCTGTATTCTTTTTTCTGACCTGAAACAACTTTTCATAAAGAAAGACAAATTTTCTTTTCTTTTTATTAAGCCAAGAAAATTATATTATTTAATCAAATGAAAACTATTAAATTTCATAAATTGTTATGTTAAATAAACTGATTTACTTTGACTTCCACTTTCTGTTTAGCGTTCTGTTTAGTCTTGCCAGTGTATACTGAGAAAAATCTTTTTGATTAAAACTTACGTTATTTTCAAACTTTACATAAAAAAAAGAGTCTTTACTTTTACTTACTCTTTTTGGAAGAGTTTTATTTTTAAACGGCAATTTGGACTCTTAACTCATTGTGATAAGGGAAGTTCTAGTCTCACACAAAACACGCGTTCACATCTCAAGCCACTTTTCTTGTCATACACATACGCGCACACAAACATGTACACACACGTACATATATTCACATTCACGTACATACACTCACACGCTAACGTGCACACATGTACGCACACATGGACAACGTCACTTCCCTTTAAAGGAAATCCACACGTGCACAAAAGAACACCGGAAACAACTGCAAAAGCAAGAGACCTAAGCTTTTTCCTCCTTTTTGATTTGGCTCCTGAGCTGAGCAGTCGACGGACCAACTGCTCCCTTCAGGGCACACGCCCGCACGCCTCACATCCCCTGCTACTATGTGTGGGGCAAGAGCCAACAGACAGTACATACACCTTACACACTTTCTCTCTCCATGGCCTGGATTGACTTTCTCACTCTCTCTCTACAACAATAGACTTTCCCTCTCATCAGCTAACAGCGAGAGACGCACGCCAAACTAAATACATGCTGTATCCTTCCTTTTATTTGTTTCTTCACAAAATAAATTCTAGTTCGTTTGTTTCAATTAACGCGTTGTTCATTCTTTTCTCAACTCAATTCATTTTTCCTATTTTGTACGACTGGGGGATATATATAATATATCCACCAGTCCTCTACGTAACTAGTTTACTAAAGTAGTTGAAAAAAAAAATCATTTTTTTCTTACAATTACTCGAATGTTTTGTTTAAGAAAAATTGCAATGTCATCGTATTTTATATTTTTTGTTGTTAATTTATAAAACTTTGTTACATTAAATAAAGTAGTTGAAAAAAAAAGAAAAAAAAATCATTTTTTCTAACAATTCTTAGTAAAATAGATTTACCTTCCTTAGAATAATGAAATAAGATTCCAAATTGCCTTAATAACATGTTAGAATAATAACAAAAATTTTTTTTTATTATTCTTTGAAATACTTTTTTCTTCGTTTTTTGAAATATATTTTACTGGATACGTTTTTTTTTTATGATGTGTAAAAAAAAAAAAAAATGCAAAATAAAGACTTTTTTGCATCTAAACTTAAAGGATTTCATGTAAAGACTAAAAAATATATTTTTATTACAAAATATAAAAAAAATAAATAACATTTAAAATTAAATCTTTTATGCAAATTTTAAAAATATATTTTATATTATATAAAACGATTCTAAAATAACATTTCAAAATAATGACTAAAAAATATATTTTGATTATAATATTTTATTAAACATAAAACCATGTAAAAAAAAAAAAGAAGAATTTCAAACTAAAGACTATTTTATTTATGTAGAGTTTTAAGATTAAACTAGCATTATGTAAACATTAATCAGAAGTGACTTTTCTTCAGTTGCTAAACAGAAGGTGTAAATCAAAATGTAATAAATTTAACTTAACCTCCTTTGCTTCTATAGCATTTATTGATACTATAATTATTTAACTAAATTAGGGGGAAAAATTAAAACATTAATTTTTACAGATTAAGCTAAAACTTCATTGTTCATTTCAAATGAAAAATGAAGTTTTAGCTTAATCTATAAAAATTAATGCGTTTTATTTTCCTCCCTAAGACAATACAATAATGACGAAGTATTGAAAAATGTGTTAATGAATTTCGTCAATGACTTTAGATGTTTCAAATATATTCTGTACTAGTTGTACCTACCCGGCGTTGTCTGGGATGCAGTGAAATCATTATAGTTTTTAATCTTTGTTTGTTTGCACATTTTTTAAACCTAGGGTAGACAACTTCCATTGTAGTTTTCAATTTAAAACGAGTTATCCCACTTGTTAATTTTTAGTTTAAGGTGATTATTTAAAAATGTTTCAACCACTTAAATTGTAACTCAGTATGTTATTATATTGCTAATAACAGTACAACAATAACAAATGAAAATTGGCTAGTCAGAAGTAAATTCTGATTTGTCAGCTTGAATGCTATTTGGGTCTGACTTTAAAATTCCGACAAGATAACTTTATATGTTTGATGAATCGTTACTTTATCATCTGCCAATTATCAGGACTCGTCCAAGAGATTGGTTCCAAAATCGACATAGATTACTGATTATGGAAGAAAGGTACCTTCAGAAGTCCAGAGAGTATACTAACTAAAATACAAACAAATGTAATAACAAATCCCAATGACGTTTCTGATTTTTTTTGGATGAGGATTGGTTATTCATATTATTTGGATTCTTTGGACTACTGTTCTCATCTTGAGTGTCATTTTTACAATGCAAGGACCTCTGATTCAGTGGTTAGAGTATTTGAACAAAATCAATTGTAAAACTGATATTCTCCTGAAAGTTGAAGGTTCAATTCTCAGTGTGGGTGACCGAAAAATACAATTGCGAATTGCTTAGGACCTCTATCCAATCATGATTGACAGAATGAGAGCATGCTACCCCTGTGAAGTAAATAAAGGGTTTTGTGTTCGACAGAAACAGTCCTGACTTCGACAAGATACACATGAAGGTTGGAAGTTATATCGAAACATTGTGAAAATGACACTCAAGATGAGAACAGTAAACCGAAGAATCAAAATAATAGTGAATCACAATGAGAACAGAAATCTATTTTTAGCATTGTTTTGAGGCAAGTAAAAGACATATATATATATATATATATATATATAATGTTTCCAGCAAAAAAATTAAGTAAATGCCGAACAAGCTGGACATTCAACGAATCTTCACAATGTTCTAAATATAAACTTTTGGTTAAATAAACTTTTTTTTTTTTTTACTTCTGTTTTCTGCCTTACCAAAATTTTCCAATATGTACCAAGGAAAAATCCATTCTAATTAATATTCACTTAATTCAAGCTTAATTTTAAAACTTTACGTAAAACAAATAATCTTTACTTGGAAATGCTTCTTTTTTTTTTTTTTTTTTCGGAATGACCTTTTAGTAAAATATGTTATAAACATAGTTATAATCAACCTTCCCTCGTTCGACTATTTTTCAATGTAAAATCTGATCTAACTCAACACAATGCTAGAGGATTTGCTGAAAGCACTACATTTGCTCAGGTTATCCTAAGGATGAATCGATTATATTGCTATGGTCCTCTGGGGTATATCATCCTCCTAGATAAACTGTTACAGAAGCATGGATGTCCAAATCGCTGGAAGATTGGCCAACCAAGGAAAACGTAAAAACAATTGATTATACAAGACCATACAGAATGAAATTTGGAGGTTGCTGACCTGTTGAACTGTGAAAAACGTCCAACCTCTGAACAAGGTTAAAGTGACGTTAAACGAAGAGAAGAAGGAAAGAAAAAAAAAAGTAAATAAATAAAGTAGAAAAAAATATTGGGGGATAAAATTAAACTCATTTGAACATGATTATCAAATCAAGTTCGGTCACTCTGGATTTCTGCACACATCATATTATAAGCACTCGTGCATATATATATATCAAAGTATATTTTTAGCCAGCAAACTGACTTTTATGCGCATTTGCTCGAAAAAAAAAAAAAAAAAAAAAAAAAAAGACAAATGCTGCGTTTTGAGATGTTCTCTATGTTTGCAATACTTGTGAGGCGATCGTTGTTCATAGTTTTTTTTTTTTTTTTTTTTTTTTTCAGCAAAATGTACATAAATATATTCGCATGTCTGGCCCTAAAATCTATTGGTAGGAATAAGTCTATTAGACTTATCTCTACCTTTATATCGGCAGTACAATTCTTGCTGGCAGAGAAGAGAACTAGGAGAGATAACTCTAGATGTGCCTCTATTGGGTTTAGGTGCTTTACATTAAATCTCAAGTAATGACAAAATTTTTTTTTTCTTTTGTTGTTATATACACAAGAAAGAGGAAATCGACACAACTGATTTTTCAATGGAAGACTATGAAAGTAGTAGTAGGAGTGTTTTTGCATACATTTTTTGTTTTTGTTTTAATGAACAGAGAAGGGACGGGGTATATAGGAGTAGAGAGGATAATTTCAATAAAGAAATAATTGTCAATGTGTGCAGGAAGATCTCTGCTTTTCTTTATATTATTATTAGGAAATAAATGTGAATAATTTTGTGGCATCCTTATCCCTTTCTCTTTATATTTACATATCTCCATCCGAATGCCTATACAGTATCAAAAAGGCAGCCATTTTTTTTTATAATTGATTTTTTTATGTTTTACTTAAATCTTGACATCAAAATATAAATCAAAATCTAAAAAAAAAAATAAATAAAAATAAAAAATAAGCTTATTTATTCAAGAATTTACTAAAATGTATTAAAAAGAAAAGAAAAAATCTAAAGAATTTAAAAAAAATAAAAATCGAAAAAAACAAAAACTAAAAAACAAAACAAAAAAAAACAAAAAAAAAAATAAATAAACAAAAAAAAACAAAAAAACAAAAAACATTTCTCCTGTTTTAACTCCAGGAAACTAAGATAATCAATCCCAAAATTGTTTTTGTCACAAGGTTTTTAAGCCCAAATTCCCAAAACAATTAAAGAGCTATTAAAAAAATTTACGAAAAAAAAATTGATTACTCCTTTATATAAGATTCCCAGATAAATATGCTAAATAAAATTCTAATTTTAGAAAATCAAAAAAAAAAAAATCTTTACTTGTTATGGTGATTAAAACTGGTAACTAAAATTGTACAAAAAAAAAAAAAAAAAATCCATTACTTTTATTTATTTTTTTTAAAAATTATTTGAGATATTAAATTGTTTTTATAAATTCAGTTGATGACTATAGCCACCATTTTGTTACTTGTCACAGACAGTCAGATTCAACAATTTCAAAAATGCTATTTTTTTGTCATTAAGGATTAATGATTATCTTGATTAGAAATTGATGTGCAAGACGAAAGAGCATAAGTTTTCTTTCTTTGTTCATTCGACTTATTCTTTCTTCTTTTCCTTTCAACTCTTTCATGGCATGTTTGACTTCAGATTTTTGCAATGGCATTTGAATGGCTTTAATTGCTATCCTCTTTTTCTGCTTTGTTGAAATTCAATCCCTTCAAAAGCGAGTCAGTTTTCACAGGAAAATGTGAACTCAAAATATTTTCAACCAATAAAAATCGTTTGAAACTTCAAAAAATAACAATCCTGTGTGAAATTAACCAAGCCTATAAGACAGTGGATTTGATCAACTGAAATCAATGATCTTCCAGGGCAACGTGACATACATTAACTTTCAACACTAACAATGGCCATCTTAGAGCACTGGAATGTACCCCACTAAAATTCCTTTAAGCCTACTGCTATTTCTCCAGTGAACTCAACCACCAAAAAAGTACACACACACACACACACACACACACACACACACACACACACACACACACACACACACACACACACACACACACAAGCACTTTGAAACAGACTTTCAGACGGATTTGTCTTATTCAAGGACTTTAAAACTTCAACAAACTTTGATCTTTTGATCTTTCAATGTATATTTTCCATTTCAGTAAAATTGTTGATATAAAGATTCGTTAATTCATGTTTTCTTGCTTTCATTCAAAAAATTTCCGTTTCTGAATTAGCACTTGCTAACTGGTGACCCATTCATAATATGTTTTTATTCATCCTTTTCATTTGCTAATTTAACTAGTGCTGTTCTTGGCACTTTCCAAAGACATTATTATCACCAAAAATACAGTATCTAAAACCAGAGGAGACATTACATATCCTTTTTGTGTTTCTTGAGATTTCAATAGGTTTAATTTTCAAATTTTTCATAAATTGTTAATGAACCATTAGATTGTTTCTTATAAAATTTAGTTACTAGTTTTTAATCACCATAACAAATATACATTTCCTAAAATGATAATTTTATTTGGTGTATTTACCGGTGAATGTTAAAAGGAGCACCAAATAAAGTTCTTCTCTCTTGACAGATAATATTATAGGGAAGAAGGATTCCAGAGAGACGAGACAAATTTTCTTTTCTTTTTTTTGTCTTTTGTTTTTTTTCTGTCTCAACTTGTGGAATAGTCATTTAAGAGTGGGCATATTTGTTTGATGATAAACCCAAGTTGTTAATGTTCAGCTCAAATCACAATAAAATCTGACTAGGCACCCACCTTCATTGATCTGGTTAAATAAAATGGAGATGGGATTGGAGGACAAAGAGAGAAATACGCAAGCAGCAGCAGCAGCAAATCTAAGGGAGATAACTTAGGTTCCGCAATTTCTTTGGTATTCGACAAATTAAGTAGCAACTTTTTCTTTAAAAACAAAAAAACGCAAGTAAATTATTAATTAATAAACACACAAAGGCAATTAATCGATTTATGTAAATATGTAAACAGATTCTCTATATGAATAGATACAAAGATAATTAAAGATTAACATTGTTTGTCTAGCTGCTTTTAAGTCCTAACGTTCTTTAAAAATTTTAAAGACAACAAATTGATGAATGCCGAGACGTTGATTATTTTGAAATGAAAATGTGGATATTTCGCATTTTGTATTCTATTTGTGATAGTATCTAACAGAAGACTGTGTGGCGTTGAACAGCGAGATGTTTGTCCACATTACATTTAAACATCTGCAGGTTAGTACAATCAGAGAAAGCAGGAGACCGGGAAGGAATTCCGAAGTCTAGCAATCCATGGAAAGATACTATTAGAGTAGGTTTTCTGGCAACTAGGGACCTCAACAGCAAAGGAGTAGGATTTTGTTGGTTTTTGGGTTACTCAAGAATATGCATGCCGAGGGGGCACAAGTGCTATGAGTTCATCAGGCCACATTCCATTAAAGTACTTATAAAACAGGCACAGGGATGCAACACTGTACTGATGGAACAGAGGTTGGATTTAAGACTCTTTTGTGGACACTGTCTAAGAGGGAGGGGCTAATGGTAGATGTACTAGTCGATATGTGCCAATAATACTACGTGTTGGCGCACGGTGACTTTGTAATATTTGTAGATATCTTTTTGGAGAGAATGTGGTCAAACATGTGACATCTTTTAAAAGAGGGTCTTACTAACATCTATTTGCAATTATTTTTCTCCGCCCTGCACCAATGAAATTATTTTAATAAAAACGATTTATTTATGTTCATAATTGTCTAAAATAAATAAAAAAATACAAAAATAAAAAATCGATTTGAGTCTTATGTTGGATGACCCCTGGAGTACAGTGATTGAAGTTTCTAGCTAGGAAAATGATAGACATATATACGTTACAGACAAGGGTGACCACAGACCCCTCTCCTCCCCATCACTTTTGAATGGCCTAGTGCCTGATTTATTTTTGTATTTTTAATAATTTTTCAAAACCTCTCTTATTTGCCAACAATGTGTTTTCTGTGGAAAATTAGTGTAAAAAGTATCTATGAATTCTACAGTTCTGAATTGACTGTTAATTTTGATTTATTAATAACAAAATAATTTGGTTACCGTTTATTTAGCAAACAAGCAAATAAATATTCATGTTAACATAGTATGAAATTGTCCGCAAAGGTCTGTGGCGTAATGGGCAAAGTTCAGTTCTAAGTGACATCCTTCTGGAGGTTGAAGATTCAATCCTCAGTGTCTTCCTGGTGGGGCTTGGCAATGCACCCACAGTATATAAAGAAACAGTTGTGAGAGTAAGGCAATGTTGACATACAGAAACAATACATGTGACCAACGTGAAATATTTTGGGTCTTAATGCGTGATCAAACAAGTTTTTCTTTTCAATATGGTATCCTCAGTGAAGATAATGGCTCACTGACACATAACCATAAGAAGCAACGTCACACATAACAATTTCAGGAACTTCAGACTTTCATATGTGACCCTTCCCCTTGCTAAAAACAACAGAGGCTAATATAAGCTATACAATCAAGCCTTCTATTGAAACCCAAACCCACCCAATTGCATATAAAATTAATGACATTCCATGTTTAAACCCAAATCCCCATAAAAATGTTACTGCTATCCCATCCCACCCAAATCACTGCTTATTAGAACAATTTTAATTGAAGAATATCAAAAGTGTTGTCTCTCTCTCTCTCTCACAACTAAAATTTTTATTTCCTTTTCTGTATGTTTAAAAAATGTGCAAATAAATGAAAAATTAAAATCACTTTACTGTATCCGGGGTAACACCGGATAGGCACAACTAGTTCATAATAAATTTTTCAGTTCTTGTCCAGAATTTGCTCTATATCAAAAAATAAAAATAAAGAAAAGTCTGTATGATATATATATATATATACCCGGGATGAAACGAAAATATTATATATAAAAAAAAAAAAAAAAAAAAAAATCATTTAAATCAATAAAGTTTATTTTTATAAAGAAAATCATTTTCAAACGATTAACGGAAATTCGTAGGCATTACAACAGAAATCAATTATGAATTATTCTGGAGTTATCTTCCTTTCATCAAATTTTTTTTTTTTTTTTTTTTTTCCAAAATAGCTTGAGAGATGATCACTCCTTGGATACTCATAAAATTTGATTTTCTTATTTAAAAAAAAAACTACTTGATCAATTTATGATTTTTGGAATATGATATTTTCGTTTCCTCACATACATTATGCAAAAATTTTCTTTATTTTATCTTATTTTTTTTAGATCAGGGAATTTTGGACAAGTACGAATTTGTCTATATAACATAGTAAACAATATTTATTTTAAAAATATAATATAAGAAACAGTGTAGGCGAGTAAAAAAAAAAAAAAAAAATGTATAAAAAGTAAAATTGTTTCTTTTTGTTTGTTTTCGAAAGTACAAAATATTGAAACCAACTCCCGAAATTTTAGTTAAAAATATTTTCCAAACTTTAGGTAATTAAAAAAAAAATTTCACGAAAAAAAAAAATCATATTTCTCATCACTTGATTTAAGAAGTGCTTGTACAGTATAATAAAATTTCAAACAAATGCATTTCAGGCAAAAAAAAAAAAAAAAATTATTACGTACTACTTTGTGTCATTGAAATTCGTAAAAATGCTAAAAATTATGAAAAATGATTGAATCTAAAAATTACAAGTAAAAATAAAATTTATTAAATTACAGAGTTCTATAAAAAAAAAAAAAAAAAAAAAAAAAAATCAGGGGAAGTAACTGCAGTATATGATTTGGACAAAATAATTGTAATCCACTATTTCACAATAGAAATTAAGCGACTGCTAGATCTTTTTTCCTTTTTCTTTGTAAAAATAATTCTTGCAGAAATCTACTTCATTTTTTGTAATTTTTGCTTCCGACGTAAGCACACAAATATTTGTGAAAATAAGATATGCAAACAGCTTTATTTAACGATTTCCTCTCTATAATATTTCAAACGATCATGTCGTTTTATTGAGTTAAATGACATTGACGCTTCGATTATAGTACGAAAAATTGCACTTCATTTAAATTATCTGCTTAAAAAGGTTGTTCATATTTTTTAAAAATAGTTTACATATTTTCAAACTTAAACCGAAAAGCCGGTAATGATTTGTTTAAGAATTTTAAAAATTATATATTTTAAAACCAGAACTGCCTAATAATGCTTTAGGGACTGGAAGAAAATCTATAATAAAGGAAGATAACTTCTATCTGCTTAATTTTAAGGGAGACAACTCTTATAACATTTCAATAAGCTGTAAATTGATCGCTTTTATGGTTATTTTTCATTTGAAGTTTCAGTTATGATCTGACGAAGTGGATGATCCACAGACTGTACACAAAGTCCTACAAACAATTAGAGGACCCCAATTTACACTTTCACACGAGCTTATCTTCATCTTTAAAATCATGCGCAGCAACTATATGGTGACATTATCTCTTCTTCACATCGACTCCACAGAAGCTGTACCAGAGATGATTTTGGTTGAACTACCGGAAAGTTTTTCAATTGTTGTCCAGAACTCAACCAAAATATACAGAAAAAACTTTTACCCGTCACGAAAAGAAAAATGACATATTCCAAAAATCACGTAAATTGAGCAAGTACTTTATATAAATGGGAAATCGTTTTTGAACGATTTTAAGCCTTTAATAGTAATTACAAGGCATATTTTGATTCCCTACTTCTGTCTTGCTACTCCGAATTGAGTTGTCTCCCTTTATTTATTGATTATGGTTGAATGAGACACCATCTTCGCTTCCTCATAAAATTTGATTTTCTTAGTAAAAATTAAAAAAAAACTACTTGTTAATTTATGTATTTTTTTTGGAATATGACATTTTCGTTTCATGATACATGTACATCAAATATATACTTTTTTTGAACTAGGTTGAATTCTGGGCAAGAACCGACTTTTTCAGTTCATATCACTAGACTATGAAAGAAGCTTCCAGAAGCCATAGTTAACCTGTAGATGTCCAAAGGTAATGCTAGACAAACACATTGTAGCCATTGGATGATTGTCACTTTACATGTTGCCCATTTTTTAATAATTCATCTTTACATGGATTTTTGTTAATATTTTGACCAATATATTAAATCGAATATCGAATTGCCATGTTTGTCTTAAACTATGGTAGCACAAAAGAGCCAATAATTTGATGTTTAGTACAAAGCATTGAAAATAGGATTTATAAAGCACTGAAACATTAAAAAAATAGTAAGCCTTTTGTGCTGTCATAGTTTAATACAAAGACAAAAATATTATGACGACACTTGTAAGTGTATCTTTGTAATAAATGAAACTTTGAAAGAAAAACCCTTACAAAAACTATTAGTTTATGACTATAAGAGTAGCCATGTCAAACATTGGAAGATTTTTAAAAAATAATAAGATGCTCTTTTCATGGTGGGGTTATTGTAAAGAATCATCCAACTTTTTTTTTTTTTTTTAAGCATTAAAAAATAGTATTAATATTTCAGAAACAAAATGGCTACTGTATTATTTTTAAAACAAAGTTATCTCCCTTAGATTAGAAAAACTACTTACTGCAAAAAAAAAAAAATAAAAAATAATTTTATGCAGGTTAAACTTTCTGGACTATTCTGTAGTGTTCGAGCGGAATCTTGAGGTGGAATCAGAAAGGATTAAAAAAAAACAAAGGAAGTGCCTCAACTGATCGTCAAGTGAAGTTATCGGTCAAGCCAGGGAAGTGGTACCCATTGAGGTTGCACTTCAAGACGATTGATTTCTGTGATGAGTTCTTCATAAGCCTGGTTCAATTTGTTGTTGACTATAATGAAGTCGAAATAATGACCATAGGTGTCTTCCATTTCACGTGCTTTCTCGATAATGTCCTTCAGTTGGTTGTCCTGCAAGCGAAAAAAAAAGAGAAATATCGAAAATGATTGTGGCAATTGGCAAAGTGCAGTTTATATAAATGTGAATGTGTGTGTGTGTGTCAGTCCCTATAAAAACTCTGTTCTTATTGTTGAGCATTCTAAGTTGAAATGTAATAAGTAGGTCACTTAAGCTTACATGCGCAGATCATGATGTTATAATCATAAGATCACTCTTGCCGTCTAGACATTTACGCTTTATATAACTGTTAATTTAAACTGTATTTCTCATGGTTAACGGTGATCGTGTCATTTGCTTCTTGCTAATGGAGTCAGAGATGGCTTCATGACCGGGTTTCAATCTTCTGACTGTAATCATAAGTCCCTGCACTAATGATTCCTGAAAGGATGAAACACTACTGTCTGTAGGTATTAAAATAATTATAGTAATAATTATTTTATATATATATATATATATATACACTTGTGCCCGATATTATTCATACCCCTCGGATCTTTGAGATTTCTATAAGAATATTGCTCAAACCAGAAGATAGACAATATTAAAGGGATTTCAAACAATAAATCAAGCATAAGCATTTAATTTAAACTCAACAAATAAATAAATTATGCAAGTCTGAAGCATTATACTAAGAAAAACAATAATGGCACTAGTTCAAAATTATTCATACCTCTCTTACTAATAGTCAATAGCATGCCCTTTATTCTTAATAACTGCCTGTAACCGTTTTGGATATTTATCAACAAGGTTTTTACAATCATCAACACTGATTTTTGACCATTCTTCAATGCAGTAGTTCTCTTAATCCCTCAAATTTCTAGGTTTCCGCTTTTTAACCTCAGTTTTCAATATGTGGCAGAGGTTTTCGATAGGGTTCAGGTCAGGACTCTGGCTAGGCCATTCCAAAACATTAATGTGATTATCCTCAAACCATTTCTTGACTATTTTGGCGGTATGTTTTGGATCATTATCCTGTTGAAGGACCCAGTTTGGTCCTAAATGGAGCTTCTCCGCATCCTGTCTAATGTTTTTCTGGAGTATCTCCAAATATTGCTCCTTCTTCATGGTTCCATCTATCTTGACCAAACTACCTGGACCACTAGCCGAAAAGGAGCCCCAAAACATTAGGCTACCACCACCATGTTTCACCGTGGGTATGGTGTTCTTTGGGTTGTAAGCTTCTCCTTTCTTCCTCCAAACGTAAGAAGCATCCATATGGCCAAACAATTCAATTTTTGTTTCGTCAATCCACAAAATACTTGAGAAAACGGACTCTGGAGAATTCACATGGGTCCTAGCAAACTTTAGACGTGCTGCAAGGCGTTTTCCGGTGTGCAATGGAGTCCTTCTTGGTCTTATTCCTTTCAGACCATTTTCATGCAAAGTCCTTTGCAATGTTTGCCTTGATATTTTTATGCCAGAAGACTCCAGATTTTCTAAAATGTCCTTAGTAGTGGTGGTTGGATTTGCATTAACACTTCTTACAATATTCCTGGTGGCTCTAGCAGACAGTTTCCTTTTCCTTCCTCTACCAATCAAGTTGTTTGTTGTGTGGTGGCTCTGGAATTTTTTGATGATGCTCTGTACTGTTGCTGTAGGGACCTCAAATTTCTTGGAAATTGACTTGTAACCTAAACCATCCTTATGTGAATTCACAATTTTAGTCCTAAGATCATTACTAAGCTCTTTTTTCTTCCCCATTCTAATAATTTTTATTCTTTTTTTGGTTTTCAGTTGATATCATTTTAATTTCTGAAAAATGCAAAAAACGAAATGAAATTAATCAAAGTTTGTATAAAAGCATTCAAAATAAGAATCAAACAGGAAACAAACAGTCAGAAACTCGATTAATACTGAAAAAATAAGGGGGTATGATTATTTTTGAACATTGCAGATTTTATAAATAGCTATATATTTCTTTTATTACAAGTATCCCGAGATTTTAAAATGACGAAAATGATCAGAAGAGGTTTATTAAGAATATGTATCAATATGGACGTAAACAATAAATTCTTACAAAGTTACACCTAATAAACTCAATTTTCAAGAGGGGGTATGAATAATATCGGGCACAAGTGTATATATATATATATATATATATATATATATATATATATGATATTTTAATTCATGCAGATTGCATATGTACGATTATAGAATCAATCCTCTCTTGAATATTATATATTACGAGGAATAATTTGCCCAAAGGACTAATTCCCAAAAATAAAAAATAATAATGATAAGGTCGTTCGTCAGGTTCCGTCAGTGTTTGTTTAAATATGTCAGCTGATATTTGGGCTTGACAAAGGATGCCCTGGAAAAGTCACTTTTGATTAATGTTTAGTTTTAAAATATGCAAACGAATAAATAATTTGTGACGATTTTAAATGGCACATTTTCTTTTATCATAAATTGAATTCGTTAATAAAAATAAAAATAAAATCGTGACGTACACCCGGGCTTGAACGGGGGATCATTCGATCTGTAGTCAAATGCATTCAGTTATATCTGAAGATGTCAATATTTTTTTTTTTTTTTTTTCTTTTAAGAAATCATTGTTAAGATTTTATTAACTTCCTTGCTGATGTAACTTATAAAAATTCCCCTGAAAAAATTCTTCTTTGTTACCTATAAGAAAAAACTATTTTCAGGATCGGATTTTTCAATTTTCGATACTTATCAGATTTATTTCTCTACAAAAGAACACTGCCAGACATAAATTAAGTTCAGGTGAAATTTGCAAAAGATAAGCTCAGCCATTTGGGAACCTATGAGGAAGGAGCTCACATATACACAGTAACTTTTATATAAAAGTATATATATATATATATTATTATAATATATATATATATATAATATAAAGCTGAATGTGTGTGTGTCTGGTCACAATAGGCTCCTATATGGTTGACTATTTTAAAAAACTGATTACATATAATGATAGAAGATGTATCGAGACACAGGAATGGGTATGCTTGATCCTGCAAAAAGGTGGTTCATTAAAATTGTGGGGTCTGCATTCACGCCTGGTCCACAAAGTATGGAAATAAAAAATTTAAAAACTAAAAAAAAACAAAAAAAAAACGTTTACAAGTGTTTTTGATATAGATGTACATAAAATACTTCGATAAGTATGTTTTAACTTAAATAGGGATGGTATAATAAAATTGTAGGGTCTGCGTTCGCACCTGGCCTCCATAGAATGGAAATAGGCACAAACTTTAATAAAGACTTTTCATATCTATCTGCATAAGTATACTTTGATAATTATGTTTCAGTTTGAAGAAATATGGTATAATAAAATTATGAGGTGTCCGTTCGCGCCTGACCTCCATAGAACGGAAATATGTCACAAAGTTTAACAAGGTTTTTTAATATAGATCCACAGAATATTGTGATAAGTGTTTCAGTGTGAACAGGTATGGTATAATAAATTATGGGGTTTATCTATTTTATTTTTACTTTCATCATATTTTGCTTTGGTTTTGATACCTCCAAATTCGAAGCTATCTCTTTACAACCATTCCTTTTCATAACGTATCATACTTTAAGAAATCAGAGTCCATTTTCTGTAGGCTGTTTTTGAACCCAGTCAACGACGGGTACTTTTGCTAGTATATATATAATTATATTATAGTAATAATAATAATAATTATATATATATATATATATATATATATATATATATATATAGAGAGAGAGAGAGAGAGAGAGAGAGAGAGAGAGAAAGAGTAGAGAGTAAAAAGACAGAAAAACATATAAATAATAATAATAAATAAATAGCTGTTCATACTCATCATTGTCCAGGAATCTTTACCAAATCATTATTTGTATCAAATTTAATTTGATTAGGCATATGAAAATTATAATTTTAAAGGCTTGTTATGAAAATTATAATTTTAAAAGCACATTATGAGAATAATAAATTTAAATTGAGTTTTTGTGAATCTGAAAGAAATCCTTATTTCACATATAAATTATAAAAGATTATCTTGTGTCTAACTCTGCCCTCATGGAAACACAAGTAAATAGGAACAGAGAACAATCTCAACCCTGGTAACTCCTCTGAAATAAAAAAAAAAAAGTTTAAATTAAATTTCTTTGTCCTCCTTGCTTCTGTATGCTCATTTCATTACACAACAATATGAACAAAGCCATTTTGGTTTTTGAACTATTGTTCAAGATTAGAAAGATAAATAATTAAAAAAAAAAACATTACAATTTAAAAAAAAACACGCTAAATCGCAGAGCTGGTTTGGGCAACAGGTTTAGAGGTTACACCAACAAGAATGTCTTGATATTTTTAATTCCTGACCACGAAAGGAACAAGAGTACAAAATCTTGTGCCAGTAGTGCATTCTTGTATTAAAGCTAAATATCTCCAAGTAAATGTTTTCTTAAGTGACGTTGGCTGCTGCAATTTCATTGGCTAATCGTTTCAGCACCATTTAACTGACCAGAAAATTCCAATGATAGTCTGCATCAGTACCAAACATTCAATGTGTATCTTTCTAAACACTACTTAATCTTCTGATGTTTATTTTTCGAACAAGCCATATATTTTAAACACATTCCTCCGCTTTACTTGCTCACATAAAGGTGCTGTCTCCCTCTTCTTATTACTTTTAAAAACAAAATAAATTTAATGAAATCTCAAATTTTAAAAACTGAACCAACATGTCGTTACAGTTTATCATACATACCTGGAAGGTAACCTCTCGAGTGTTAAGGTTTTGCCGGAGGGTCTCTAAATTTGGTGGTCGGATGAAAACAACATAAGGTTTCAAATCAGATTGCTTCAAGATTCTCAAAGACTGAAAAGAAGAATTTGGAAAATTATTAAGAATTAGAAAATGGGCATAGGGATTGGATTGGGTGTTTTGTTTTATGGCATGTTAATCCTTTTCAGATTAAGGAATGCTGAATCGGGTCTCTTGAGTGCAGAGCAATTCTTGAAATAGAAAAATATGGTTTTCCCAAGCAAAAAAAAAAAAAAGAGAAAAAAAAAGAGAAAAAGAGAAAAAGAGAAAAAAAGAAAAAGAGAAAAAAGAAAAAGAGAAAAAAAATGAAAAATAAACAGAAAAAGAAAAAAGAAAAGAAAAAGAAAGAAAAGAAAAAAGAAAAAGAAAAAAGAAAAGAAAAAAGAAAAAGAAAAAAAAGAAAAAAGAAAAGAAAAAAAAGAAAAAAGAAAAGAAAAAAAAGAAAAAAGAAAAGAAAAAAAGAAAAAAGAAAAAAAAAGAAAAGAAAAAAAGAAAAAAGAAAAAAAAGAAAAAAGAAAAAAAAGAAAAAAAAGAAAAAAGAAAAAAAAAGAAAAAAGAAAAAAAAGAAAAAAAAAGAAAAAAAAGAAAAAAAAGAAAAAAAAGAAAAAAAAGAAAAAAAGAAAGAAAAAAAAAGAAAAAAAGAAAAAAAGAAAAAAAAGAAAAAAAGAAAAAAAAGAAAAAAAAGAAAAAAAAGAGAAAAAAGAGAAAAAAAGAAAAAGAAAAAATTGGCAGCATAAATCCAGTCAGAGAAACTTTACCAGGTAAAGAGTTAATCCAGTTAGGATCAGCAAAGTAGAGTGGTTTTCTTGTATCACGATGGAAATCCATCACTGAAGAATTCAAAGAGATTTAACATATGAGATGCGTTCAAAAAGTAATGCTTTGTTTCTTTTTTTTTATTCTGCCCAAATTGATCAAAGGGAATTGCAGATTGCATTGTTATGATGACCTGAAAGTTTCATCTCTGTGTTGCAGATATTGATGGTGTGAGATTTTAAGAAACCAACCCTTAGCATGGACGTGTACCAGAAGCAGAGATGCGTCATTGAATTCTTGGCAAAAGTGCATTGAGAATAGTGGTGACTACGTAGAAAAATAAATTCTGGAGTACAAACGGTAGCTCATTTTAATGATACCACTCCCATCTTTGTAGCTTTTCAACTTTTTGAGCCAAAAACAAAAAAATAAGAGGCTTTACTTTTGGAACAATCTTCATATTTTATAAAGTGATTCTGGCATTTGATTGGTCCGTTCTTATCTATGCTTTTAAGAAGAATCATCCAAATTTTTGTGGTCATACTCTTTTAGTACGCCCAAAATATTGCATTTAGGTAAAAGTTTTTATAGTTCAAATTCTTTATATCTCCGAATATTTATTTATGGTGTTTGGTTTGGTTGTTTTGTAGACTAAAATTGCTGTTTTGCAAAGCGAAAGAATAGCATCAATGTTTGGTACATTTTAGGTCAGGAAGAAATATCTTCAGACAGTCAGATCTGGTAGCACCAAGTGGGCATTGGAAAATCTTTTTTTTTTTTTTTTTTTTACTTCAAACAAGGCATATTACCACTTGGATGTAATGGGCTACTAATTAAGCTGCAGGGGACTATGTAGGGAGTTGAGAAGCGAAATATCTGTTATATATGTCAAAACATATACATGTCAGTACAGTCAGGAAAGCAGGAAATAGGGAGGGAGTTCCAAAGTTTAGCAATCCATAGAAAGAAATTATTAGCATAGAAGGCTTTCCAGCATCTAGTGAAAGGGTGGAATTTTGCTGATTGTCAGATTAATCAAAAGTACTGCAACAGAGCGCAGATCTGCATATGGTAGTAGCAGCAACAACAGTCAACATCTACAAGTGACCGAGCTGTGAGTGAGGTGACATCACAGTCAGGAATAAGGAAAGAAAAAAAGTTTATAAAAAATAAAATCATGGTCGAGAAGGGGAGAAAGAGACACGTTACACACGTGGCCCGAGAGCGACAGGGAAAGACATGTCCTAAACATGGCCAGACAAAGATAGTGTACCATGCATTTGACATGGCAGAGTCTTGTTAAGCACACTGGAGTACAAGAAGACTTTTGAACAATAGACAAGGCATTATTCTGAAGAGTACCTGCAAATAAATGTCTGTTGTTCAACTGAAAAAAAAAAAAAAAGTGAGTAGAGTTCCTTCCTTGTTTTGTTTCCTTGTGATTGTCTGCATACAACGTGTGGATCTTTTTTTTTTTTTTTTTTTAATTTTTTATTACATTTTCACCCCAAACAAGGCACATTGCCACTTTGATGTAGGGATACTATGTAGGAAGTTTAGCAGCAAGACGTCTGTTCACATTAAACTTGAACTTCTGCATGTCAGTATAGTTGGGGAAGCAGGAACCCGGAAGGGAATTCCAAAGTCTAGCAGTTCAGGGGAAGAAACTATTGGAGTAAAAGGCTGTTGGAATAGATAGTCAAAAATATCTTTTTTTTGGTAAGGATTTTCAAGATTAATTTTTAACAATAGTTGTATTTGTTAAATTGTAAGATGAACGTACAGAATAGGTAATCATGTCCAGAATGGGTTTTTAAATAATAACGTTATTATTTTAACATGGTCTGTATTCTGCATAAGTACCTTTTGTTTGTCCAATTTGGATTTAATTGTTTTTATGTACTTGCCTCCCGATAAGAGCAAATTTTGACACAAGGTCGGTTCTTAATGTGGGAAACATCTAACTCCCGAAAAAGGGGAGAACTCTAGGTTGAAACAGAAAAAAAAAAAAAAAGCATTGCTTAAGTCTGAAAGGATTTCTACCTCATTGACCTAGGATAGGACAAATTAAGTGTAGTAAATACTACTCTTTATTCCTCAAAAAAAGGCCAAAGAAGAATTTATTGATAAAATAGTGTGATGGGTACATATTACCAGATGTTCCCGATGAATATCACATTTTTACCATGTCTTTCACAGAAAACAACAACAAAAAAACATTGGTTTCAGAATTTTCCAATATTGCTTCGTTAACATTTCATGTTTCCATCGTATGTGTGGATGGGGGGGGATTCAGAAAATTGTTTTTGTATTTGATGCCCCCTTCCACCAACATATTTCATTTAATGAAATAGGAACAAAATATATTACACTCCCCCATAATTTTAACGTTATATATGCTGAAGTAATATTTATTTTATATCTACCATGAATTTGTAAATAAACAATGCAGATAAATTCAATATTGTTTTAAAAAAAAAAAAAAAACAAAAAAAGAAAAAAAAAACAAGTGAAGCATGCATGGTCCCCCGTGAATGCACAGTGAACAAGGCATAAAAAAATGACTAAGTTCAGCATTTGCTCCCACCCCATTTAGCCCCAAAAGTCCCCAGGGGACGTCAGATCCTGGTGAAAATGAATACACGGTGCAGTTTTAGGCCTTAACATATGTAAATTTGAGTTCTGCACTATGCAAAAAAAGAAATGACTGTCCATCATTGCCCCCCCCCCGCCCATTTAGCCCCAAAAGTCCCCAAGGCCTTATCATATTTAAATTTGAGTTCAGCACCATGCAAAACTGCTAAATAGACATATACAAAAACTTTTGGACAAATATGATAAAATAGTCCCAAAAGTGGAGTGTTTTTATTAGCCATAAAAAAAGTCCCTATATATAAACAATAAACATATAATAAATAATGTTTAAATTAAAAAATGTACACAGAAAAGGAACTAAGCTAAAAAAAAAAAAAAAAATATAAATGAAATCGACATAATTTCTCTTATTTATTGAATCACCTGCATGTAAAAAATCCTCCCTCCCCTGCACTTACCTCTGGATGCAAGCTGAGCACACAAATTTTGCCTGATTCAACAACCGTTTGGACAGAGTCCAAGCTGGTTCCATAAAAGTTCTTCTCAAACTCCCCATACTCAATGAACTTATTGCTGTTGATATCATGCTCAAAGACTTCACGGGAAATAAAGCAATAATCCTTGCCATCAATCTCTTCAGGTTTCTGCGGACGACTTGTGTCTGAAAAAAAAGCGAGACAAAAGAAAAAAAAAATATGTAAATAAAATTAGAAGGATTATTGGGTGATGTGTATACACAGCAGCCTAGAAAGAAAATGGCCACCGAGTTATAGTTTTATGTTAAAACTGAAAGAAATCATTACTCCATGTATAAATTCTAAAGATAATTGTTCATGAGGAAAGTTTGGTTCACTCAAAAGAAGTTTTTTGTATTGAATGACAGAAATCCATCTTTTGAACATTTCCATCTCAAACCATCAATTGACTGCGAATAACGGTTCATTGAGCATGGTAAATTAGAGATTTCACACTACCAAGAATCGGCTATTAAAACCAATGCTCGTAAATCCATTGAATCATCTGGAAATTGTCATCCAGTTTCTGACAAGTTGAAATATTTCTTCAGTCCACATGAAATTATTGTTATAAAAATCATTTACAAGACTTGTTGAACACATTCTAGGAATTTGGCTTCCATTTTCTTTCTAGGCTACTGCCGGATTATTGATTGAAAATAAAATTAAACATTCTTCTGTTGGGGACCAATCTAAATAATCCTGACTATGAAGTCAGTTTCTTTGATCTTTTTGGCCAGGATTTCATTTGATGTTTTGCTCAAACTTTGAGCCATGGTAGCAAAACAACAGCACCTTCTTTTGTAACAGACCATGGCCAGAATTTTAAATCTCTTATTTTTTTTATCTTTTTTTTGTTACTACAAATGATGGGGATAGGGAACCAAGACGTTTTTCATTAAGGCCTGAAGCCTGACCCAGGTTGGCCTTTGTCATAACTAGAACGCCACTTCCAGAGATAGGAAATTTTAGACCATTGTTTATATCTTCCCAGCTGGTGTATCAATGGGTTGTGGGGGGTCCTTTTTTATCCTGGGTGCCGGCTTGCCAGTATGTATTTTTGTTTTTATTCATATTTTTATGCAAGTTAAGATGTGAAACAATTCAATTTTATTTGGCAAAAATTAAACAACCACGCTTCGATTGGCATGTAGAGAAAGGATGGTAGAAATTTACACAGAAGAGAACACAGTAATGTAGTTGTTGTTAGAAGCAAGAAAGAGAAGTCTTACCGTGGGTGCTCAGCCAAGAGAGAAGAGACAGAGGACTGTAGCGATAATCTTTCTTGAACATTCCGTTTGTGTATTTGAGGTGACCCCCCCCATTTTACGTCAGTAGTATCTGTTTAAATTCACCTTGAATTGTTGCATTATTGTTGCATTGTTGGTGCATTTATTACTTCACTTGGAAGTCTATTCCAAGGTTTGGTTTGGTTGTTTTGTTTTACGGCATATCAATCCTTTCCGGGTTATTTAATGCCGAATCCAGTTATTTTGGAAACAGTATTCATGTTGCATCCAGTTATTTTGTAGAAGGTTTTGATCCTTCAACCTCTTTGTATCTTCAATCGCTGTTTTGTAGTGTTTGGTTTGGTTGTTTTATAGTGGATTTTATTGTTTTTGTTCCCTTACCTGCAGAACATGAATGAGTTTTGCAATGGAAGAGATAAAAAGGGTTACAGTATTAATGTTTGGTACATTTTAAGTTAGAAAACTAGTCAGGAAGTGGGGAAGATAGAAAGAGAAAGGGGAAATGGGAAGAAGGAAAAGGGGGGGGGTTGTTTTTGTTTTTGATTTTGCAGAACATAATTAAGTTTTGCAAAAGGAAGTAGAAAAACAAAAAGCATCAATGTTAGTGGCATTTCGTCTCAGCAAGCCAATATCTTCAAACACTCTGATCTAGTAGCACCAGCTATTCCAAGGTTCAGGGATTCTGATTGAGAAAGCGTCACTCCTTCGATTCAACTAAAATTGGTGGTGGAATAGTTTCTTTAAGTGTCCATGTAGACCTCTTTCTAATGCAGGAATGAATAATAGGTTCTAATGTATATCATAATGGCCATTGACGAGATGTAGGCCAAAATAAGATCATCATGTAATTGTTGGGACTCAAGGGAGAAAAAGTTAAAAAAAATTTTTTAGCCGGTTTTCATAGAGCAGACTCTACACCATTTGAGTAGCCAGTTTTTTGAGATTTGCACTAAGATTGCAGTCATATTTAGTTATATGTCATTGATCATATTTTAGTTGTGTGCTACGTTTTCATTATCATGATTTAAAAAAAAATGATAAAGAAGTAAAAAGATCATCATCATCATAAACATTTATTCAAAACAACTTGTAATTTATTGTGATTACAGGTGCGTGTGGATATATGTTGTACATTGAAAGTTCAAATCAACCTAACTTACTAAAATCATCAAAATTACGAAATAAAACAAAATATTTTATTCACATTGTCAAAGTATCAACACCAGTGAACTTCAAGGATTCATTCTTGGCCTGACTTTCTTCCTGATTTTCATCAATGATCTCCCAAATCACATTCTAAGATCATTTGTTGACATCTATGGCAACACTTTGAAGAGCATTAATGTTGTGGTACCCACTTTACAGATAACAATGAACTCTTAAAAGCCAGGACAATATGTCTCTCGGTCCTATGCAGAAGTCAGTTATTTTTCGTGCAATAACAGCATTTATTTATTCCTTTTCCTACCATGCGTGACTTCTCATTACGGCTGTAACGTCTTATATGATTATCTCCTTTAAGATGCTCTCTCTCTCCTTTTTAGTCTCGTTCCTTACAGTGACGTCATCTAGCATGCATTTATGAATTTGCATGTGTGTGTCCGTATTCTGTAACAGTCATGTACTAATGTACAACCACCTCTCCTTATCTGTTGTACTTACTTTTCTGTTCAATATACGTCGTTTCCACTAAATATGGAGTTCGTGTCTTTATTCCAGACCCTTACCGGTCCACAACAATTAATGATCTTTCTGATTCTCCCTCTTTCAACCGGGAGCACTTGGTGCAATGGGGAAACAAAAAAGGTGACTTTTTTTTTTTTTTTTTTTTAATACATCCAAAAATAAGCTTTCTTTTCACCACCAATGCTCGAATCTTCACTTTTGCCTCAGTTTAAATCAATGGCTCTCGCCTTGAGGAAGGCCTTCGCTTTGATTAATTTCTAGGAGTGACTATCGCTCCAGACCTGAATTTGAAAGCATACATCAAATCTGTTGCTTAGGTTGCTGGCAAAATAGTTGGATCATTCTACCACTCCAGGAAGTATCTTACGCTTGATGCAATCCTCAACCTGTATAAGGGTTAAATATGTCCCAAGAAGTACTGTTACCACATCTAGGGAAATTTTGTTTAGAGCACTATTTCCTGCCTTGACAGAATACAAAATCAACTTCAAAATCTAGTGGGATACGTCCTCTTCAGCTTTTTTCTTACAGAAAAAAAACGTTGCTAGTCTATCTTTATCATTATTTGCATGGTTGGTGCTTGACCGATCTCCAATCTGCATTTCCCCCCATGAAAACATCCACAAAAAGAACTCGTTTACCTACAACCATTGTAAATAAGTTTCATTTCTTTCTCTGTTTACCTAAAACCGAACAACTTCAATGAGTAAAGTTTCTATGTAAGAACTTCCTGTCTGTAGAACACAATACTACAGAACTGCTTCCCAGCTGATTATAACATGGTCATTTTCAAACCCAAATTCTTGTTAACCCATCCTCTTAAATAATCAAATCATGCTTATTTTCAACCATTGTTATCAATTCTCAAGGTAATGTGTTTGTTCATTTGACAAACTCGTTAACTCTTATCTTTGAGTGGCTTTGGGGCGTTCATAAGTGGTGACCCATTAATACAATATAAAAAAAGAAGGTTCTTACCAAATCTAGTTTGAAAGTCAATTTCAATAAATTATTTATCTTTTCCACCCATGTTTTTTCTAATCACCTTCAACAGTCTGGCGTACGTGTCTAGCTCCGTAACACACCTTATTCCAACTCAACCACCTGTTCTATCCACGGTTTCTTTTGTGTTTGGTATAGTCTCATTTACATAAAGTTTGTGTCACTCACATGTGATCGTTAAGTATAAAAGCAACTGTGAGTCACCATTTTTTTTTCTTGTCAAGCCTACAAAACACACACATGCTATCCTGGTAAGTTACGATTTTCCCTACACCCAGAATAAATAAAATCATTTTTAAATGATTAATGAGAATTCATCTTACACCATAAATCTCGCAATTACTGCCGAGTTATCTCTCTTTGTATTTTTTTAGACTGTTTTCAAAATAGCAGACAGACGCTTTTTGGTTACTCATAAAATTTGATTTTCTTATTTAAAAATAAAATTACTTGATCAATTTCTGTGATTTTTGGAATATGACATTTTTGTTTCGTCATAAGTGCGTACATCATGCAGATTTTTCTTGATTTTTTTTTTTTTTAATATAGGGAAAATTCTGGATAAGAACTAAAAACACAATTGAAGCATATAGGAAAAGCTGCACTTACGAGGCACTGCTGCGGCAAACCGTTCATAATCAGACTCCATCAATCGTGTTCTTAGATCCATCCGACCGACGTTAGGTGGGCCAATTAGAACAATTGGTCTCTTTCGATTCGGCTGTGGTAAGTATTGGGCCACCTCCTCATATGTCAGGATTTCCTCGATTTCTGAAAACAAAAATTAACATACATCGAAATTAAATTAACATACGTCATTACACAATTCACATTTATTATCATATGAAGTCTTAGTTAATCAATGTTTATTTCTCCAAGGCTTTTGCCCTATATACTTTAATGACACAAAATGAATGCTAAAATATTCTTTAGTTCTGGGATTGAGTCATATTTGTGTTAGGTGAATAAGAAAGTCCATCTTCAAAATAATGTTTGTTTTTGATATATCTTTCTTTAGATATTCATAACACGGGATATTAACTTAGGGTTAATACAAAGGTTTATTTACAAAGGGGATACAAGGCGAGAGTCTGTCTCTCTCGGTGTCTTGAAACTCTCATTCCCGGATGAGTATTTCTACATTGTCTGTATATTATTGTATGGAGGGGTGCTAGGTCATTCCATTATAACAGTTTCAAAGTTGCCAAAAAATGAGCTGGACCAGAATATTGCTTTTCAAACAATTGGTATACTAGAAAGCTGTCATTTATTATGCTCATCGATCTGTATTGAAAAAAATTCAATAACTTTAAATACAAATAGCAAATATTTCTTTTGTATAGAAAACTAAGGGAGGTAATTTAATATATGTTCAAACTTACTCTTAACCTGCTGACTACAGTACTGATAAACAAAAGGACTTTTTTTTTTAAGCAAGTTTTATTATAAAAGTTTTATCCAATTTAATAAAACAAAGAAAAATATATTATCAATTTTTTATGACAAGTGCAATTAATTTTTTTTTTTTTTGCTTCTTATAGATAGTGAGTTCAGTTTACCGCTCCAGAAAGTATCTCACTCCCGACACAGTCCTGTACCTTTACAAGAGTCAAATATGGCATAAGATGGAGTACTCTTTCTTACCTTGACAGAGTACAAAACCGTCTTCGAAATCTAGTGGACGATGACCTTTTTGCCTTCCTACTCCCTCTTTCTCACAGAAGAGACGTTGCGAGTCTGTCTCTGCTCTATCGATACTTTTATAGTAAGTGCTCGACTGAGCTCCAATCTATGGTCCTTCCTCATAAATCCTTGCTTAGCTAAAAAAACTGCCAACAACTTTCTTCACTCCCAAAGCTAAACGAAAATTCATGAACAGAGTTTATTTCCTAGAAGTGTCCATCTGTGGAATGCAATACCATTTGTCTGCTTCCCGGCTGACCATAACATGTTCGTTTTCAAGTCTAATGTGAATAAATTTCTATCTAATCGTTCATTTAGATAATCTAGTCCCACCCAAGTTCCACCTGGACTTATCTTGTCTCAGCATCTACCTAACTCAACCCTTATCCTTGAGTGGTCTTTGGGACTTGATAAGTAGTGACCTTCCAAGTAATAAAAAAAACTTCAGACAAAGCATGAAGCCACTTGATGTAAGGATTAAAAAAATAAAACACTTCAAGGTCAAAATCTAGCCAATGATAAAGTATAAGATGAATAGATTCAAACCTAGAAAACAGCAATTCTTTCCACTCTGTCAGAAGGGCAAAAAAAAAGAGAAGTTTTAAATTACAAGACTTTCTACTCTCCTTCCTAATCAGGTGCGGTTGAGGTTGAAATTCTTACCTTCTCTCGCTGCGGTGTTGTAGAGGCCCTTCCTTTTCTTCTTTTTATCACTCTTTTTTGTACAAATGCAACTCCGTCCCTTCTTTGACTCTCGCGTATCCGAAATAACCACTTGTTTTTGCATTTCTCGCCTGCAAAAAAAAAAAAAAAATGACAAATGAACATCATATTCGGTCTAACATCCGTTTGGATGGCATTTATTCATCTTTCTCTCAAGTTAATTTTTATCCCATGTTTTCCTTGAAAATGTTTACCTGTGAAATGAATTTATTATTTCAACTGTTCTACATCTCATTTATTCTTTCAATGTGGCCATACCATCTAAGTCTCCTGTTCTGCACACATCTCTCTATATTGTTCAGATTTAATATTCCTCTAAGCTCATCAGAACTAAACTTGTCTTAATGATCTACACAGCATATCCAGCATATTCTTCATATTTCTTTACATGCAAAACATATCCTAAACTCTTTTGTATCAAACTAAATTAAACTAAATATAGCTCACATATGAACCCCTTACACTTAAAAGAGTCTCCTTCAGTCTTTGAAAGACTATGGATACCCACCATAGGGGTGCCTGCACGTGAATTTTTTGTGGCAGGAGGTGCGCAATCTCCAATCACACCTCTCCTGAGTCGATATTGTTAAATAGCAGTGGCAAGTGAATTGTATGTACAGGACGACTGGAAACAAATGCCGAGATAAGCAGAAAACACATACAACACCTAAAATTCCCAAATGGTCACCCATCTGGTGCTAACCAGGCTCAATGTTGCTTAACTTTGGTGATTTGATGAGAACGGTGTGTTCACGTAATTATGTTATATATGCCCATGCACTTAATAGCTGTGCTAAAACATTGATAATAATTATTTTATTAGCAAATCTTATACATACAAATATATAAACATTTGTAATTTTCTCTCTAGAGAGAGAGAGAGAGAGAGAGTCATTTTCCATATAGATAATTTATCAAGTATTTTATCCACTATGTCCCGGGTTCTTGCACAAAATCTAAAAATGCAATTGTAAATTACTTAGGACTTAGTTGATGGAATAAGAGCATGGATTAAATTTTCCCATGTAGTTTCTCAAGTTTGACAAGATGCATCTGAAGAAGGTTGGAGAGGAGTACATCAATCGAAACATTGTATCATCAGAGTTATAAAAAAAAAACAAAAAAACGTCATACATACTGTTCCTGGAAGGTTTTAGAAGGTATGAGCCCAGCCAAAAGGTGTTGCTCGTCTTCCTTATCCCTGAATGCCTGCCACCAATTTGGATCTTCTTGGTCAATAACATGTAAAATGTCACCCCGCAGGAATGAAATGCCCAGTTCACGACAAGGGATATAATCATCATCTTTTGGGTCGTAATTAAACAAGGCTCGAACCCGCATCTGGAAGCAAATTATATACGATCCATAAATAATGACGGTGAAGTAGGTTTTATTCGGTTCATATGTTTCACTACAATTTCGATACCTTTTTAAGATACATAAAAACCATGAGAAAAAAATTTTATATTAAGAGAAAAACATTACAAATATTGGGAGAAAAAAAAAAATCCAATGCATTGTTCTCACACATGTTAGCTTAAACTACAAATTTAATAGAGAAAATTTTCTGATAATCAAACTTGAGCACAAAACTAAATTCATTAAAACTACCCTTAGCTAAAAGCATGGTTCTTGTTCAGAATTTCCCCTATATTAAAAAACAAAAACAAAGAAAAATCTGCATGATGTGAGTACTTATAACAAAATGAAAATATAATATTCCAAAAATCAAGTAGTTTTATTTTTTTTTTTTTTTTAAATCAAACAAATAAAATGTTATGACTATCCAAAAAGTGTTTTTTTTCACCTGCCATTTTCCAAAAAAAAAAAAAAAAAAAAAAAAAAGGTAAGAAACAAAAGGAGATAACTCAGCAATAATTCATACTTAGTAGATTTATGTTGTAATGTCTATGAATTCCTCTTAATCGTTTAAAATGCTCTTTATCAAAATAAACTACTTGATCAATTTAAGTGATTTTTGGAATATGATATTTAGTGGTGAGATGATTCCAAAATTTTTCCCAATTCCGATCCAATTCTAAATTTCCGATTCTCGATTCCAATTCTTTTAATATTTATAAATATTTAATTAGATATTTGTTTTTTTGTTTTTTCGTAAATTTTCAAATTATTACATAAATCCCCAGGTAACTTCCGTGTATGTTTTTTCTCAAATGTTTTCCTTGTAATATATTGCACATTGAAAAACAACAAAAGGTTTATTTTGATATTAATCAAAGCCAAATTGTATCAGTTCGTCGTTAGTATACAACATGCTACTTGGAAGTTTTCATAAACAGTTGAAAATAGTCGACGATTAGTAGGTCAAATGAGAAAATGATGCAAGAACAAAATATTAACGCCCCCCCATAATTGTTACAAACAAATTTCTAAATAATTATGTTACTATTTAGAAAACCATTTTTAACATGGAGAGGGTGTTGAGCTTCCTTAACTATTATGTGCCTTCCTTCAATGAATGTTTAAATTTTAATTATATAAATTTGATGGGTTATTAAATTGATTTGCTGTAAAAAACAAAGCAAAAACAAAAATGAGATGCAAATAATAACAACTAGCGGGGCCTGTGGAAATTCCACAGGGGACTCATTCAAATGTAATATATTGCTGATGGTATTCATGGTGTAAATAGAGATGCTCTGATATTATTGTAACTCTTGTTAAAACTACAAAAGTATTTATCTAAGCTAGCAAGGATGCCCGGCGTAGCCAAGTCATTAAGTACACTTAAATATGATATTTTAATTCTTGCAGATTTTGTATATATTATTATAGAGTTAATGTTCTATCGATTTTTATATATTATAAAGTTGCGATTTCAAAAATAAAAAATATATCCGTATGACTTTGGTGTATCAGCTTGAGTTCCTTCAGCTATAATCGAAACCGAAACCAAAATTTATGAAGAATTCTTGATAAAAGTATTTATTTAAAAAAAAAAAAAAAGGATCATTGGAGTTCCATCAGCTATAATCGAAATCGAAACCAAAACTTGGTAAAATTGTTTATAAGAAAATAAATGACTTGAGTGCCATCAGCTATAACCCAAACCAAAACATATGAAGAATTCTTGGTAAAATTATTTATTATAAGAAATGGGAATCCATAATTAAACAATAGTCACTCGGATGTAATTGTGACACACAAAATAAATAACACACCTTACTGTATTAATATATAGTATTGTTAAAAGTCATAAAAACCACACTCCTTTCCTACTAATAACCCTAAGTACAGGTGGCAATACGAAAAATATAGCAATTATATGTGATTTTATGATTTTGCTGATCAGCCTTAGAATTAGTCATAAAAATTACTTAACTGTTTTTGTACTGAAATGGGATCAGTTTACATTATATTTATATGCACAACTGACCCCCCCCCCCCAATTCTAAATTCTAAAATAACGTTTCAGTGTGCTCACACATAATCGCCTAAAAAAGTAGAATCTCATATGTTTTGGGCATTTTAAATGTAAATGAAAGTTTTTTTTAAGTTAACAAACTTCTTCCAAAGTTTTGATAAACTTGTGAGATTTTCATTTGTTTTCACTTTTAACAAAACCAAACAAAATATAAGGAAACATGAAATATTTTAAAAGATGTGGTGATCATACAAAACCAGCACCAGAAAAAAAAGTCCAAGCATGTTAAATCTTTGATATTGAAGTCCAAAGTCTCTAATAGAGACCATATGGCCACTTATTAAATAGGTGCGAAAAGCTTTTTAACATCTGTGATATTGAATAGGCAAGTGAACTCTAGAATATTTACTTTGTGTACAATAAAAACTAATAGAAACAAATTAAATTAGGTTTGGAGAGTCTGAGGATTTCCTTGTGTCCAAAAACGTGCCATAAAACTTTAATTATTTCAAAAGAAGCAGATGACAAACATCCAATGTACAGCTGGCGCCAACGAAATTAACCCCCCCCCCCGCCCAGAACATTTAAAACTTGTTAATAATCATATGAACTCCCTCGGATGAGGGGGACATAGACATTTTAACGAATGGGAATGGCTTGCAATAGGCAAGTTATAAATGACCAATAAATAAAATAAATTAAACTCTGCTAATCAATGTTAAATCTATAAATGATTCTCATTCTGTAGCCCTTCTCAGTCTTATGTTGTAAAGAAACAACTTCTAATAAAAAAAAAAAAACAATTTGTGTTTGTTTCATTTTTTATTTAACAATTTGAAAGAATCTGTTTGGAATTGGAAATTAGGCTATAATTTTTCTGATTCTGATACCCCCAAAGCTTCTGATTTTTCCGATTCCCGATTCTGATTAATCGTCCCAGCACTAATGATATTTTCATTTTGTCATGGGTACGTACACCATGCAGAGCTTCTTATTTTTAATATAGTGAGAATTCTGCACAAGACCCAACAGCATTATAAGGAAACAAAATATAAACTTTGAATCTGCATAAAAATTCACACTACACTGACTTTTTACTTTCTACTCCTCTGCCCATACCCATGATATTTCACCCTTTACAACTACACCTTCCTCTATCTCTTGTCCTTTCTTTTCTCCTCTATTTTTTCCTTTCTCTTCTTCTCATCATTCAGAACCAACCATAACATTCCTCCTCATTTTCCTTTGATACCTGTTCACCTAGACGATCCCCCCACACCCCTCCTCTCTACACACTTTATACTTATTCTATCATGAATCATATTTCATTTTTTTTTCTTTTTTAATGGAAATCGCTCCAGACAAGGCATGAAACCACTTGATGTAAGAAACTAAAAAGAAATACTTCTGCAAAGTTGAAAACTGGCCAACAGTAAGTGTTAGATGGCTAGATTCCAACATCCTACTTATTATCAACCTTGTTTTCCCTCCAACAGCACTACATTCCTTCACTTTACCCCCCCCCCTCATAAGCATGACTCTTTCCCACCACAACTTCTAACTTTTGTATATTTTATCTGACTGTACAATAAATCATTATTCTTGACAAAGTTTCATAATTGAAACGAAATATCGGATCAAAAGGAGCAGAATTGTGTGTTCAGTTTTCTTCTATTTAGTTTCTTCTTTGCTTACTAACCTATTCTGCGTAGTGGTTAGAGGACTTGGAAAAATCAATTGTAAAAAATGATATTCTCCTGAAGGTTGAAGGTTCAATCCTCAGTGTGGGCGACCGGAAAATACAATTGCGAATTACTTAGACCCTCTATCCAGTCATGGCTGATGGAACAAGAGCATGCTACCCCCGTGAAGTAAATAAAGGGTTCTGCTCGAAATTCCGTCCAAATTCCCGAGTTTGACAGAAACATTCCTGAGTCCGACAAGATACACCTAAAGAAGGTCGGAGGTTACATCGACTGAAACGTTGTGAAAATCACACTCAAGATGAGAGCAGTAATCCGATGAATCCAAATAATATGAATAACCAAGCCTCATCTAAAAAATTCAGAAACTTATTCTTATCTATACCTCTTCCCCTACAGATAAATAAGGCTCTTTGTAAACGAATAGAGCACTCTTTGACAGTTGATAATGTTTATAAAACAATAACAGAATAATTCTTGAATCCTCTACAAGAAAAAAAGAAAAAAAAAAAAAAAAAAACAGAGCAATAAATTAATTTGAAATATAAGCTTCAATCTGAACCTTTTTTTCTCTTAGCTTTTGACCATCTGAAGAACGCCATATAAAATACTTAATGTCAAAAGAATTAAATAAACTTTTCACAAACAGATGTTTTTAGTCATCTTTATGCCATACGAGCTCACTTTGCTATCACTTGACAAAATTTGTTATAGCATTTTTGCCCTTGGCACCAAAATCAACAATTTTTTCCCTGTTGATTGCGGTATATTTTTGGCCTTGCGCAGTTCTGGGATGTCTACTCTCCAAGGCTTTGCCTTTCTCTTTGAGAAGGAGTTATTTTCTTGCTAATTACCTAAGGTAACCCTATCGGGGAACGCTGACAGACCCCAAACAAGGCATATTGCCACGTGGACTGAAAGGGGCTACTATTTGAGCTTGTGTCTATGAGGAGTGGAGCAGAGAAATCTTTGTTAACATTACATTTGAACTTCTTAGTACAGTCAGGAAAAGAGCAAACAGGGAGGGGATTCCAAACTCTAGCAGTCTAAGGGAAGAAACTATCAGAGTAGAAGGCTTTTTGTTATCTAGGAACTTTAACAGTGAAGGGATGGGATTTTGCTGCTTGTCAGGTTAATCGAGTGTGTACATCGAGGGGGCACAAGTACTATGAGTTCATCAGAACACATTCCATTAAAATACTTGTAAAACAGAAACAGGGAAGCAACATTGTGGCGATGGGAAAGATATCGCAATAGAATCTATTGTATAAAGATGAATTCACTTGGAATAAGTCGTGTTTCACTTTATCATTAGTGCAAGAAATAAGGCAAACTTTCGTATTTATTCATCTATATCTATATATATCTATATATATAAATCTATATATATATCTATATATATAAATCTATATATATCTATATATATCTATATATATAAATCTATATATATCTATATATATCTATATATATAAATCTATATATATCTATATATATCTATATATATAAATCTATATATAAATCTATATATATAAATCTATCTATCTATATATAAATCTATATATATATAAATCTATCTATCTATCTATATATATATATATAAATCTATCTATAAATCTATATATATATAAATCTATCTATAAATCTATATATATATAAATCTATCAATCTATCTATATATATATAAATCTATCAATCTATCTATATATATATATATATATATAAATCTATATATATATATATATATATATAAATCTATAAATCTATAAATCTATATATATATATATATATATATAAATCTATATATACATATAAATCTATAAATATATCTATCTATATATATATAAATCTATAAATCTATATATATAAATCTATAAATCTATATATATAAATCTATCTATCTATATATATAAATCTATCTATCTATATATATAAATCTATAAATATATCTATCTATATATATAAAAGATAAAATGTGCGTATGTATGTATGTTCGCTTTCTGTGAATGTCTGTAAAAGGCTTTTTTCGTTGGACTTCTCGGTCGGCTCATTCCTTCTTAAAACTTTTTATATCACGTCTAAATGATAATATCTATGAGTTACGAATGGGGGTCGCCTGTCTATTTAATTTGCCCGACTTTCACGTGCTATTCTTTTCAGATTTTTAGAGCGTCCCGTGTATCTTTCGCTTTTCTGCAGCCGCATCATGTTTCAAGGTCAAACATCACGCAACTTAAGTTTCTCGCACCTGCTAATTTCTTTTTATAAATTTTCAATTAAGATGCTTTTCATTCCTCTTCTCTCGTGGCCAATATGGCTAGGTCCCAGAGCTTTTTTCCATTTTGTTTCCATCTCCACGTCAAAGGTTCGGGGTTCAAGCCTACTTTCCTACTAAAACTTTTTTTTTCTTTTTTTTTAAAAAGGGTTGTTTTGATCACCCCCTTCCCCCCCCAAACACACACATCTACAAACACCTGAGCCACGCCGGGTACGCCCCCCCGCTAGTATAAATATAAAAGCAAAAATGTGTGTATGTATGTATGTTCGCTTTTTGTGTATGTCCAAGAAAAGCTTTTTTCCGAGAAGCGATTGGTCGACTCACTTCTTAAAACTTTTTATATCACGCCTAAATGATAATATCTACGAGTTAATAACCGAGGTCGCCGGTCTATTTAATTTGCCTGACTTTGAAAAGATAAATATTCAACAATTTTTGATCGCCGTATGTGCATTAAGCTTTTTCATATAAAAAACAGAAGCGAACAGACTTGCGGTAAATAAAACACTGTCCTGCACTCAAAGTTGATGCCATTAACTCGTCAAAAACGTTGCACGTTTGTTTTCACACTTTATTTTCCAATTGCGCGTCAAGGCTTTGTCTTTTTTTTTGAACAGACACCCGGCCAACGATTTTTCTTTTTCATTTACCCAAATACACACACACCTACAAACACCTGGGCAACGCCGGGTACCCCCCACTAGTCTATAAATATAAACACGAAAATGTTTGTGTGTGTGTGTGTGTGCGTTTTCGTGTATGTCCAAGAAAGGTTTCTTTCAGAGTACCGATCGGTCGCCTTGCAACTTCTTAAAACTTTTTATATCACGCCTAAATGATAATATCTATGAGTTAACAACCGACGTTATCTGTCTATTTAATTTTCCCGACTTTGAAAAGATAAATATTCAACAATTTTCGATCGCCGCATGTGCATTAAGCTTTTTCGTATAATAATAAAGGCGAAATGGAGCTTTGTGCGATCGCCGGGAACGTCCAAAAGCAATCAGCTTTGATCAATGTGGAGTTTCTCTTTATATCAGACAATTGCTATTCAATTTGGACAATCCCCTTGTTATGGGGAGCTGGTCCTCCCCCCAAGATGGGGAAACCAAAAAAACATAAAAAAAAGCGTTCTCGCAGTAAGTAAAATACTACCCCCACAGTCAAAGTTGACCTCATTAAGTCATTAAAACGGGCACCTGTCAATTCTAAATACTTAAATAAATTCAAACGTGTTTCTGTTAGTATTTCGTGGTGGCCTAGTGGTTAATGTCGCACATTTTTTTTTCACACTTTAATTTCCAACTTGGCCTCAAGGGTTCGGGTTCGATCGTTCATACTTACCTACTAAAACTTTTTTTAATTTTACCCCCCCCCCCCAGACACAAACATCCGGGTGACCACACACACACACCTCCAAACACCCGGGCAACGCCGGGTATCCCCTGCTAGTCTATATATATAAAAGCGAAAATGTGTGTATGTATGTTCACTTTTTCTGTATGTCCGCAAAAGGATTTTTTTTGGCGGCTTCTTGAGGCCGTCGCTCATTTATAAAACTTTTTATATCACATCAAAATTATAATATCTACAAGTTATGAACAGGTGTCACCCGTCTATTTAATTTGCCCGACTTTGAAATGTTAAATATTCAACATTTTGGGATCGCCACATATTGCTTTCGTTTTTCGGTATAAAAAAAGCAAAACGATTCGAATCCTTGGCCGATGGCCAGTGGTCTCTAGAAAGTGATGTAACGTTTGGTCAATGTCGGCTTACCATCATCATATCAGACGCTTGCTTTCATTTCGAGACGAGACATTCCCCTAATAAACGGGGGAGCTGTTTTTCTCCAAAGTTAGGTAAAAACAAACAAATTGGGTTATTGACCTCGTTAAAAACTGTCCCGCAGAAAATGTTCACTGCTGAATAGCTATTGCTTACGTCGTCGTCGTCGTCATCGTAATGCTCGCACAAAATGTTAACTCTATGACTACCATGCGGGCACCTGTCAATTCTCTTCTTACTTAAATAAATTCAACTGGCTGAGTGGTTAACGTGTCATATTTTTTTCACATTTTATTTTCCAACTTCACCTCAGGGCTTCGGGTTCGATCCTACCAACTTACCAAAACTTTTTCTGTACCCCCCCCCCCCGGTTTAGTTTTGATTCAAGAGCACACACACCTCGAAACACCCGGGCAACGCCGGATACCCCTGCTAATCTATATATATATATAAAACCGAAAATATGTGTGTGCGTTTGTATGTCTCACAAAAACTTTTGACATGGGCCACGGATTTTCGCCACATAGGTATCATTTTAAAGCTCCAAGTTTCATCCGACAATTATCGAAAAATTGTCCAAAATCATTAATTCCTTCACCCTAAAATTATCAGTTTTCTACAGGGAGGGTGTAGCAAAAAATCCTTCTTTCATTTTGCCTTTTCCACGACTACTGTGACCATGACATCATGTTTGACCTAGAAAACGTTCATATTAGTTTAACATGCTGGTTTTTTAAACATTTAATTTTGTCACTACTTTGTCTCTTTGGCGTACGCGTAACGCGTCGAGCTTTTTTTTTCCACCTTAGCCTCGAGACTTCAGGTTCAAGCCCACCTTCCAACCAAAACTTTTTTTTCTTTTACACGTCTAAACACCGAGGCTTTTTCTTACACTCCACCCCTACACACACAACGTTGTTATCTTGAGATTGCATGTTTTTTTTTCTGATTTTTTTTGTTTTGGTTTTTCCAAATTTTTTAAAGGGTAATTACTTACCCTCCCCCCCTATACACACACCTACAAACACAGGGGCAACGCCGGGTACCCTCCGTTAGTCTATCTATAATATATAAATCTCACCTGTCTGTTTAAATGTATGTATGTTTGTATGTCTGCCTAAAACTTTCGACAGAGGCGACGGATTTTCACAAGATCAGTATCATTTTGAAGTTTGACCCTTCAGACGACAAATATCGAATAATTGGCTAAAAACATTAATTCCTTCACCCTTAACTGGGCACTTTTTTACAAAGAGGGGTCGCTTTTTTCACCGATATTTTCTAAAGTCATCCCCTCTTTTTGATTGACTAGCCTTAATTTAAACCTTCGACACTTCTGGTCTGGCGATGAACGTAACAGCAAAGACGCCACATTTTTTTTTCATGTCCTTTTCCTCCTTCATGGTACGTGTTCGAGCCTGTCTGCCTACTACTACTTTTTTTTTTGTTTTTTGTTTTTTGCTCAACACACACCTCCAAACACCCGGGCACCAAGGCTAGTTTAGATATATAGTAAAAATACTTCATTATGGAGAAATTAGATTAAAGAATCTAATTACAAATATAAGTGCTATATTCATATATATTTACTGAATAATCATCTAATATTGTTACTATTGGTTGCAGAGCAGAAAAAACAAAATACCAGTTGAAACAAATGAAATAAGATTGTAAAAATTCTTAAGATCATCAGAACGTCTTTTGCATAAAGTAAAATCAACTTAAAACAGGACATTTTTTTTTACTTTGCTGTTAGTGCACGATATATGCCCAACTTTTGCATTTATTGATTTCGATATGAACAAACATATGCGAGACAGGTAAGATATAGGTCAGCTAAAGGTTAAATTGGAAATTTAAAAATCTACACCAAACAATGCAGTGATCTCTTATGTTGTGAAGGGTTTATGATCAGTTAAGAGTTTTCAATCAACATTATCCACAAAATTAAAGTGGATTTAAAGATTGTGTACATAAGTTAACGAGAAATGTAATTGGCGATTTATGATGACAGAAAAAAAAGAAATAAAAAAGAAAAGAAAAAGACAAAAAAGAAAAGACAAAAAAGAAAAGAAAGACAAAAAAGACAAAAAAGAAAAGAAAGACAAAAAAGAAAAGAAAAAGACAAAAAAGAAAAGAAAAAGTAGAGAAAAAGAAAAGAAAAAGTAGAGAAAAAGAAAAGAAAAAGTAGAGAAAAAGAAAAAGAAAAAGACAAAAAAGGAAAAGACCAGACAAAAAAGGAAAAGACCCCCCCCAAAAAAACAAAAAATAAAAAAAATAAAAAAACAAAAGCAAAAAGACCCCAAAACAAAACAAATCTCATTTAAAATGAGCTGACAACTCTCTACTAAGCTGACTTGATACTTACCCTTCTCTTTTTTTTGCCCAAGCATTTTCTCTGATGTTTCATTCCCTCACACTCAAGTGTCCATCAAGTTGAGCCACCCAACCCTGCTAAGGACACAACCCATCAAGTAAACCAAACAGTATTAGACATCAGCCTTAATATATTCCTTTGAGTTTAAAATCAAACATAACATGCATCCATTAAACATGCTCATAGCCTCGATATGAGCTCCTTTCCTACCAAGAAACAGCGGAGTTACTATCTTTCAAAGCATATCTGAGAAAATTGACCAAGTCCTTTCTACTTATCCTTCAGCTAACATTCATGTATGTGGAGACTTCAATGTTCACAACGTCGAATGGTTGACCCACTCAAACAAGACCGATGATGAGGGGAGGTTCTGTCATGATTTCTCCATTGCCTATGACCTCACTCAGATTGTTCAGGAACCTACCCGTGTGCCCGATAATGACGGCCAGTATGCGAGCCTACTAGACCTTTTTCTCACAACTTGCCCTGAACTATGTTCAGTTTCTGTTCTGTCGCCTCTTGGATCTTCCGACCACTCTGTTGTATCAATTAAGATAAAAATGAAATGTAATAAGTCCCCAGACGTACCTCTTCATCGTACAGTATATCGATACACTAAGGCTGACTGGGATAGCTTCCGTACATTTATATCTGATCTACCTCTGCATTCCATGTTTAAAAAGGATGTGTCCTCTATAGTATTAGACCTAACTGAATGGTTAATTGTAGGTATTGACCATTTCATACCCTCTAAAAAGTTTCAGCAAAAACCTAACAGCCAGCCTTGGTTCTCTCCAGAATGTGCTGCTGCCATTGCGCACAGAAATCACTTTTTCCACTGCTTCAAACGTAATAGATGTATGGAAACTAAAGCCGTTTTCAGGACTGCCAGCAACCATTGTAAGAAAGTAATAAGGAACGCAAGAGAGTTGTATGCTCAATCTGTTAAGTCCAAAGTAGCTGAGCAGCGGCTTGGTTCCCACCAGTTTTGGCAAATAGCAAACAGAATTCTGAACAGAAGCGTGTGCTCCATCCCAACTATTATCAATGGATCTGAGGTAATCTCGTCAGCATCAGACAAAGCCAAACTCTTTGTCAAGAACTTTGCAGCTAATTCTACCCTTTGCGACCAAGACCGCCAACCCCCAATATTTCCTCTTGTATCAGAAAACACGCTATGTGATATACGTATATCTGTACGTGATGTTGCCAAGCTAATCAAAAACCTTGATTCCAGTAAAGCAACTGGCCCTGATGGTATTCCAATTATAGTACTCAAAAAACTTCAACCTGAACTAGCGCCCATACTTACAAAACTGTTTAAACGTTGTCTTAAGGAGAATAGTTTCCCATCTCCCTGGAAAATCTCATCAGTATGCCCTGTATTTAAGAATTCAGGTGATCGCTCATCCCCCTCTCAGTACAGGCCAATAAGTCTCCTGTGCGTCATGAGTAAGTTGCTAGAATCTGTATTAAATACAGAAGTAATCAAACATCTCAACAAAAATAACCTTCTTAGTGACACTCAATATGGTTTCCGTTCTGCTAGATCTACAGCAGATGTCCTTACAGTTATATCGCATAGGATTAGCAAATCTCTCGACGGTGGCAATCTTTCTAGGGCAATTGCTCTTGACATATCTAAAGCCTTTGATAGGGTATGGCATAAAGGTTTACTTCATAAGATCGCTAGCTATGGTATAGCTGGAAAAGTCTTCTCAATTATTAAATCATTTCTTTCTGATAGATTCATAAGAGTAGTAGTTGAGGGGCAAAAATCAGAAGCTCACAATATTAATGCCGGTGTCCCTCAGGGATCCATCCTGGGCCCAACTCTTTTCCTGATCTACATTAATGATCTTCCAAATCATATCCTTACATCATTTGTAGACATTTATGCTGACGACACTACCATTTATGGTACCACATCTAAGACAGTAAACGAGCAAGTTCTCTCCAATTCTCTCTCCTCTGATCTTGAGCACGTAGTACAATGGGGAAAGGAGTGGCTGGTTACTTTTAATGCATCTAAAACCAAGCTTCTCTCTTTACATCATCAACATTCTAATCCACATTTGTCATCAATTGAAATGAATGGCTCTCGTCTTCAGGAGGCCTCAAGTTTTGACAAGCTTCTGGGCTTGACCATTACTCCTGATCTTAAATGGAACACGTATATCAAATCTGTTGCCAAGGCCGCTGGAAAAATGGTGGGATCTTTCTATCGATCCAGTAGATATCTCACTGCTGATGCTATTCTCTATCTATATAAGAGCCAGGTACGTCCAAGGATGGAATACTGTTGCCACATCTGGGCAGGAGCTGCTAGAAAGTACTTGTCCTGCCTTGATAGAGTTCAAAATAGACTTCGTAGCCTCGTAGGAGATGTCCTTTTCTCCTCCTTGCAACCTCTATCTCACAGAAGAGATGTTGCGAGTTTGTCTCTGATGTATCGTTATTTTCATGGAAAGTGTTCAACTGAGCTTCAATCTATGGTCCCCCCTCGCCAAACTTTCACAAGAAACACTCGTCTAGCTGTAAACACTATCAATAATTTCCCCCACTCTTTATCTGTGCCTAAACCTAAACGTAGATTCCATGAACAAAGCTTCTTTCTTAGAACTGCACGCCTGTGGAATTGTCTTCCGTTTTCCTGCTTTCCGGCTGACTACAATATGGTTTTGTTCAAGTCTAAAGTAAATAAGTTCTTGATGAGCCGTTCCATATAAGTTATTAAATTTACCAAATTTTCATTACTAATGATTACTATATTGACCAACTTCTACTGTACACTCTTTAACCCTTATCCTTGAGTGGCCTCTGGGCCTTGATAATGTGGTGATGCCTTTGTAAAAAAAAAAAAAAAAAAAAAAAAAAGATCTTTCAAGTTGGCAGTTACATAAAAAGTAAATCCAGAACAAGCCATTTCGTTTTGACAACAAACTGGACATAACGGTTACTAAACGTGTAACATAGCACAGACGCAAATGCATGCGAAATGACGTCATCGGTAGGGAAAAATAAAGACTTTAAAAATCGATCACGTTTCAGGTGTGGATGACGTTTGAGAAGACGATCACGTGAGAGATGTCACAATGGTAACAAGAGAATGAATGAGGAAATGAATGTCGTTGTACAAAAAAAAAAAAAAAAATGAAAAGAAAAAAAGCGAGTTGAAGTTCTTTTCTATTCTTTGTCTGCTTTGTGACTGAGGCTACAACATGTTGATTCCTGGAGAACGTTAGAAATGTATTATCAGGTGTAACATTCTGAAAGTGTTGTATAGCCGGTGGGTGTACAACATTATATATACGGGTGTCTATTTAACTGATTCTCTTTAATGTTATTATATGTACAGTGTGTTGTCTAATGGTTAGACTGTATGAGAGCGTGTGTGTGTGTGTGTATATATATATATATATATATACATATATATATATATATATATATATATATCACAGTCATCTATATGACGTGTGTATATACATGTGTTCATTTATGACTGTCTAGTGTTGTGATCGTCTATCTAAAGTTCGTTGTGTGTGCACGTACATTTAAATACAGTTCATGATGGGACAAGAATATACATAGCTATATACTCAGTCCGTTAAATCCAAAGTAGCTGAGCAGCGGCTTGGTTCCCACCAGTTTTGGCAAATAGCAAACAAAATCCTGAACAGAAGTATGCGTTCTATCCCAACCATCATTAATGGACCTGAGGTCATCTCGTAAGCATCAGACAAAGCCAAACTATTTGCCAAGACCTTTGCAGCTAATTCTACCCTATGCGACCAAGGCCATCAACTCCCCGTATTTCCTCCTATAACAGACAACACGCTATGCAACATAAAAATATCTGTGCGTGAGGTCGCCAAACTAATCAAGAACCTTGATTTCAGTAAAGCAACTGGCCCTGAGGGTATTCCAATTATAGTGTTGAAAAAGCTTCGACCAGAACTTGCCCCCATACTTACAAACCTGTTTAAGCGTTGTCATAAGGAGAATTGCTTCCCAACACCCTGGAAAACGTCATCAATATGCCCTGTATTTAAGAATTCAGGTGACAGGTCATCTCCCTCTTAGTACAGACGATTGAGTCTCCTGTGTGTCATGAATAAGTTGCTGGAATCATTATTGAATAAAGAAGTAGTCAACCACCTCAGCAGAAATAACCTTCTTAGTGACATGCAATATGGTTTCCGTTCTGCAAGATCTACAGCAGATGTGCTAACGGTTATATCTCATAGGATTAATGAATCTCTCGACAAAGGTTTCCTTTCTAGGGCAATTGCTCTTGACATATTAAAGGCCTTTGATAAGGTAAAGGCCTGCTTCAAAAGATTTCCAGCTACGGTATAACTAGAAATGTTTTCTCAATTATTAAATCATTTCTCTCTGATAGACTCATAAGAGTAGTGGTTAATGGGCAGAAATCAGAAGCCTACAGTATTAATGCTGGTGTCCCTCAAGGGTCCACCCTGGACTGAACTTTCTTTCTGATCGACATCAATGATCTCTTAAAACACATACTTAAATCATTTGTTGACATCTATGCTGTTGACATACCCATCTATGGCAACACATCAAAGGCTGTAAATGACAAAGTTCTCTCTGATTCTCTCTCCTCTGATCCTGAGCGTGTGGTACAATGGGGGAAGAGGTGGCGTGTTACTTTTAATGCATCTAAAACCAAGCTCCTATCTTTACATCATCAATGCTCTGATCCCCATCTGACATCAATTTGAAATGGATGGCTCTCGTCTAGGGGAAGCTCAATGTTTTGACAAACTTCTGAGCTTGACCTTTACTCATGATCTGGAATGGAACACATACATCAAATCTGTTGCCAAGGTCGCTGGAAAAATGGTGGGATCCTTCTACCGCTCCAGTAGATATCTTACTGCTGATGCAATTTTTTGTCTATATAAAAGCCAAGTACGTCCAAGGATGGAGTACTGCTGCCATATCTGAGCAGGAGCTGCTAAAAACAGCCTATCTTGTCTTGACAGAGTACAAAATAGACTTTGTAGCCTAGTGGGGGTGCCCCTTTCTCTTCCCTGCAATCTCTCTCCCACAGAAAGGACGTTGCGAGCCTGTCATTTTATCGTTATTTCCATGGGGAGTGCTCGTCTGAGCTCCAATCTCTGGTCTCCCCTCGCCAATCTTTCACGAAAAACACCTGTCTAGCTGAAACCACTGTCAGTAATTTTCCCCACTCTTTATCTGTGCCTAACTCAAAACGTAGATTCCATGAACAAAACTTCTTTCTTAGAAGTGCACGCCTGTGGAAGTCTCTTCCGTTTGCCTGTTTCCCACCTGACTACAACTTGGATGTCTTCAAGTCCAATATAAACAAATTCCTGATGAACCGCCCCCTTAAGTAAGACACTTTATCAGATCTCCATTACTAGTGATTACTACGATATTGTCCCATTGATTACTGTACATGCAATAACCCTTATCCCCGAGTGGCCTCCGGGCCTTGATAAGTGGTGACTTCCATGTAAAAAAAAAAAAAAGAAATATGCATAAATACCTTTACAACACAAAGGATGAATAACACATATTTGGTGTTTCAACATCAGCCAATCGGGAACATATCTGGTCCATCTTTGATCTTGTTTGATAGGATGTTGCAATGGGAAATTCTCCCCGTAAAACGACAGAGTCTCGGGCTTTATTTTTTGGCAACTTTTTATTCCAGAGTGTTTTTTCCCTTTTGGAAACTTGCAACGCTGATTCTGAGCCCCCCTCTACTCGGAGCCATCACGATCTGTAGACCGTGTCTGTCTCTCGGCTCAGACTGACTCACTAATTTCCACTTATTTCAAAAAGATCATTTCCCCTCCCTCTAAATGACGTCATACATTACTAAAACAACCACCTGATGTTTTTATTTCTAAGTTGTCAACTATGTTATAACATTTTTAAGTTCACATTGCTGGTAACTAATAGTTTGTAAATAAATATCTGAATATTTAGATTATTCTAAACCATATCTTAGCCGACAGAACGTTTTGGCTTGAATAATCATCGACCAGCACCTCTTCGGTGTGGCCTGGTCAACATTTAACAAAAGTAAGATTCAATTTTTTTTTTATTTATTTATGTAATACACCCCAAACAATGCACATTGCCATAAAGATGCAAGGATCAAATTTATAGGACAACCCTAAGTGGGGAGTTGTGCGGTAAGATGTTGATTCACATTACATTCAATTTCTACATGTTGATGCAGTCGGGGAAACAGGTAGTAAGAGAGAAATTACAAAGACAAACACTCTGAATGAAAAAAGCTATTTGAGGAGTTTTTTTTTAGTATCTGGCAATTTCAACAGTGAAGAAGTGGGATTTTGCTGCTTGTTAAGTTATTTGGGAGGAGGTACATCAAGGTAGCAGAAGTGCTACGAATTCAGGTGGGCACATTCTATTAAGGATACTTGTAAAACAGGCACAAGAATACAACATTGCGGTGATGGGACAGAGGTTGGACTTTGACAATAGTGCGAGACCTAGGAGATTAAAAAGTCTGTTTTGGACCCCCAAGAGAAAGACTAGTGGTAGATGCACCAGCCAAGATGTGGCAACAATACTTCATGCAGGGACGAATTGTGTCTTAGTAAAGATATAGGATACTCTCTAGTGTGAGTAACCAATTAGTTAAACGGATGAATCAGAGATCACAGAAACAGAGGATGAGGAGCAACACCTACTGTATTGTTGTTGGTGGGTATGTGCGAGTAGACACTGCAATTGGGTACGATCATAAAAGTAATCGTTCCCGTCATTCCTGTCTGGAAATGTAAAAAAGAAAAACGATATAAAAGACATATAAATAAATAAAAACAAGCAAACAGACGAAATCAAAGTTAACCAAACTGACACCATATCAATGATACATGTGGAAATTTCATTGGTAATTAAAGGAAAACGAGTTTTACGTTTATTGATTTATTTTTTTTTTTTGCACTTATATATTTTGTGCATTTTCGTTCTATGCAAGACATGCTCCTGACCCGTTGAGTCACAAACATTAGAACCACTCAATCTGTATTGAATTCTTTAGAAAATTCGTTAATTCTGATTTATTGGTTCAGATTTTAAGAAAACTACCCAGAATCAAATTTCGACTAGCAAATATGATCAACGGTTGAAAGAATACAGTCATTTTATTTACCGGATTTGTATTGCATTCTTTGGTGAAAAGGAGATCAACTAAAACACCATTACTTTATTTTTTTTTTTTTAATATTTTTTATTTATTTATATTTAATTTAATTTATGTTTAATTTATGTTTATTATGTATTTATGTAGCTTTTCTTTGTTTTCAGATGAAAATTTGAAACGCTCACTCATTATAAGGTAAATTTTTGAACACGGGAAATGCTAAACTGTTAAACGTCCAGTTTTTATTGCATTGAGCAGTTCATTTAATTTAAATGCAATTCAGATAATGAGACTCTATATCAATGAGGGGGGGGCAGATATGTGAAAAACAACAACAAACAAAAAATGTTCAGAGAAAGGCCCCAAAGTGATGCATGTTCTCTCCTAATGACTTGACATTATCTGAAGGCTAAAATAGAATAACCCACAAGTGAAAACAGCTGATAAACACTATTATCTACAATATAAGCTGTTTCTTCCAAACGACAGCTTCTTGTTGGTCGTTCACTTCATAACGAGTTCCTGCTACTATTCTGGTAAGAATTATTCTCTTATTAGTTTTTGTTGTATATTTATTCTACTTTTATTTCATTAGAACATTCATTAATTATGACTTATCAGCTAAAACACCCTTTTTGCATAACTAAAAATAAATCTTACAGTGCTTTTTAGGAAAAGGTATTCAAGAATATTTCAGTACTTATGTAATCAATTCTGAGTTTTACTTAAGATTTCTGAGACTGGCGGACGTTAACAAATAATCTATTTTTATTATTTTTCTTTTCTAATTTCATTTGTATTTTAGTTAATTATATTAAAAAACCGCTTCTACATTATTGGGACGAAAGTTCGGAAATCGTAATACTGTATTTCACATGAAAACAATGGTATCTACGTATTCCTCGTATTTTTAAGATGATTATATCCAAAGATTACGAAAATCGATAAGGTAGAAAATTATTCATTAAAGAAAATAAAAAATAGAATTTGATGAAAACGATCGTAAAACACAGAATTCTAAAGGAAGGTAAATTTCGTTTTGATTTAAAACAAGATGGCGGAAAATTTTCACCTGCTAATATGATTAAAGTTGTTTTGTTTGATAATTCAGTAATATTTAGGTAATTTCGACTGCATAATTTGGAAGCTACCATTGTAACTTATTAGAATTGATAAAAAATCAGTTGAAACAATTTATCGTCTACAAAATATTGTCCCAATTCTGTAGAAGTGCGTAACTACTTTTTAGCTCACAAAATGTTTTTTTTTTTTTTTTTTTTTTTAATATTTTCAAATTTATGTTAACTCAGTGATAGATTCTTTTTTTTTTTTTTTTTTTTTACTAATATTTATCCTCTAATGAAAAGAGTCTATCCGGGAATATCCATGTGTTAAGTTTTTCTTTCTTATAATTCCTTGTTTGAAGTTTTGTTTATTCCAAAGTCTTACCAATTATTCTTTCCAAAATAAAAACTTACGTATATTTTACAGATCTGTTTCGTTCACGAGAAAAAAAACAAAAAACTAATATTTACTAATTACTGGACCTTTCATATAGACAACAAAATAAGACAGGCATTTTAACTTAATTCCTTTAATAGGAGGGAGATAACTAAGATAGATATTTAAGCATGATTGTCACTCTTCGATCGGGTGGATGTATACAAACGTAATACTCCTAACATATACAATTATGATGAATATATATTTTTGAGATGAGGATTTATAATTATTTTTTGTATTATTTGGACTATTATTCTCGGTTGTTTTTTTTTTTTTTTTTCACAAAGTTTCGGCTGATGTAACCTCTGACTATTTTCAGGTGTATTCACACTGGATGTTATTAGTGAATAGTGAAAAAATGTTTTGTTTGTTTGCTTTTCAATGAACACAGCTATTAGAAATTTAAAACGCAAATAGCGTCAAGTCTTTTTTTTTGCGCTATTTACTTCCATGATATAATAGTTATTAGTTAAAAATTCGACTAAGGCATTTTATAGAAATTTTTATTGTAACCGGTATGCAAAAATGAATTTTATAGACATTTTTATTGTAACCGGTATGCAAAAATGAATTTTATAGAAATTTTTATTGTAACCGGTGTGCAAAAATGAATTTTATAGAAATTTTTATTGTAACCGGTATGCAAAAATGTATTTTATAGAAATTTTTATTGTAACCGGTATGCAAAAATGTATTTTATAGAAATTTTTATTGTAACCGGTATGCAAAAATGAATTTTATAGAAATTTTTATTGTAACCGGTATGCAAAAATGAATTTTATAGAAATTTTTATTGTAACCGGTATGCAAAAATGAATTTTATAGAAATTTTTATTGTAACTGGTACGCAAAAATGAATTTTATAGAATTAAATTCGATAGGGTAGTAGTAATTGTGATGGCTTTTCTTCATAAGACAAGATGCCAGCCCATTTGAAAATGGTTTGATGCGAGTTGTTTTTTTTTCTGAATTTTATTTATTACGTCGTTTTGCATTTTTCTTTTTGAGAACTTTGTTTTGTCTTATGAGTCCATGGAAAAATATCAAATACCAACATACAAATGCGAATTAAACAGATCTATTATTATAAAAATTATTATTATCTCTACTACAGGGTGGCACGATAAAAGTGTCGTCCAAAATAAAACAACACTGCAACTTTATTTAAAAACTCTTATTGAAAAACATCAATTCAGGTAACTGGATTATGTAGTAAAGCCGACATCTATTCAATGTAGCCACCTTCAGCCTCACTCAATCACCGCTTCGATACGGATCCAAAACTGGGTGCATGTCTTCTCCACAAGCGCTGGTGGGAGCTCAGTGAATAGTCGGTGAATGGCGGCGATCAGGCTGGCTTTGGTGCTGTGGGAGGTCATGTTGGTGATGTTCGTGACACATGATCAAACAAAGTAGTCCAGCGGGTTCAGGTCGGAGGAGGAGGGCTAGTGAGAGAAGAGTACAAAGTTGTAGCACTCCTTCTGAAGCAAAGCCTGGGTCTCTTTGGACTTGTGGGCAGGTACAGAGTCCTGCTGCCACACCCAGGGTTTGCCAGCGGCCACCTGATTGCACCAGGGGATCACCACACTCTTCAGCACATCCAGATACACTTTGCTGTTGACTTTCAAGCCGACTTCGAAGATATGAGGTGGCATGATGTGGTCCTCACTTGAAACCACACCAAAGACCATAACCATGGCGGGAAACCTTGTTTTCATCACCCTGGGTATATCCCTCAAGCGTTGAACCGTCTGAATTTGCATTTTCAGGGTACTGGCAATGGTCCTGTTGTCATAACATGGATCAGTAGAGAGCATGAGTTGTACAGCGACGCATCTCCGATCTCGCTCATTGAACATTAAGTCACTCTCAGACATGATAGAATACTCGTATCGCTTTTGGGATGTGTAAACAACTGGCCAACTAATAGATGGTCTGCAACCAAAAAGAAAACTGGTTTTCATCAAATGGAAATGGAATCTTGCCGTCTTTTCTAGGTCGACAATTTTATCGTTCCACCTTGTATTATATAAAAAGGAACTTTTTCTGCGTATGTGAGAGTTTATTCTCTATGGACTCTGAAATAGCCAGGCCGATGTTTTTGATATTTCAAACAAAGGTGCTTCATGCGTCTGAGAGTGTTCTTACATAAGTTTGTATCAGAACGCACCTGATAAGTATCGAAAATCAATAATCAAACAAAATTTGATTAAAAAAGAAAGTTCGATTTTGACCAAAATTAATCCTTTTATACCACCTACCATCACAAGTACAGAAAGGCCCAGCCTATAAAATCTGCTTTAGATTCTTTTATAAGACAGGGGCGCGTTTGAAATGAATGTTTGTTTTGAGAACAACTGAACTATGATACTTGACTTTTGCATTTGAAACTTCAACTGATGCCAGTCTTTACAGATAATTTTATAGAATCAAGCGTAGCTTCTCTATAGTGCAATGTAGATTACAACGTATTACGAACTAAGTCACTGCAGGGAAGCATATGAAACTTAATCTCGGTACACTGAGGGGAGGGTATCCCTTACTAGAGGAGGCAAAAAAAAAAAAAGGACAATTTCACCAAATTTCAATAACAATAAAAGTATAGGAGGGTGAAACATTCATTCAGTCCCGAACAACGTTGGGTCACTCTGCTAGTTATTATTAAAAATACCTAAGTTTTTAATTTAAAAAAAAAAAAAAAAAAATAATTGGTGAGATGAATAAGATATTAGATTTTGGCATACAGTGAAATTGTTATTTATTTATATAAACTTTGTTGTTATATCGTAACAAACAATTTAAAAAATTCTAATTAAAAAATATTCTAATTTAAAAAATATTCTAATTTAAAAAATATTCTAATTTAAAAAATATTCTAATTTAAAAAATATTCTAATTTAAAAAATATTCTAATTAAAAAATATTCTAATTAAAAAATATTCTAATTAAAAAATATTCTAATTAAAAAATATTCTAATTAAAAAATATTCTAATTAAAAAATATTCTAATTTAAAAAATATTCTAATTTAAAAAATATTCTAATTTAAAAAATATTCTAATTTAAAAAATATTCTAATTTAAAAAAATTCTAATTTAAAAAATATTCTAATTAAAAAATATTCTAATTAAAAAATATTCTAATTAAAAAATATTCTAATTAACAAATATTCTAATTAAAAAATATTCTAATTTAAAAAATATTCTAATTTAAAAAATATTCTAATTAAAAAAAATTCTAATTTAAAAAAATTCTAATTTAAAAAAATTCTAATTTAAAAAATATTCTAATTTAAAAAATATTCTAATTTAAAAAATATTCTAATTTAAAAAAAATTCTAATTTAAAAAAAATTCTAATTTAAAAAAATTCTAATTTAAAAAATATTCTAATTTAAAAAATATTCTAATTTAAAAAAAATTCTAATTTAAAAAATATTCTAATTTAAAAAATATTCTAATTTAAAAAATATTCTAATTTAAAAAATATTCTAATTTAAAAAATATTCTAATTTAAAAAATATTCTAATTAAAAAAAATTCTAATTTAAAAAATATTCTAATTTAAAAAATATTCTAATTTAAAAAATATTCTAATTTAAAAAATATTCTAATTTAAAAAAAATTCTAATTTAAAAAAAATTCTAATTTAAAAAAATTCTAATTTAAAAAATATTCTAATTTAAAAAATATTCTAATTTAAAAAAAATTCTAATTTAAAAAATATTCTAATTTAAAAAATATTCTAATTTAAAAAATATTCTAATTTAAAAAATATTCTAATTTAAAAAATATTCTAATTTAAAAAATATTCTAATTTAAAAAATATTCTAATTTAAAAAATATTCTAATTTAAAAAATATTCTAATTAAAAAAAATTCTAATTTAAAAAAATTCTAATTTAAAAATATTCTAATTTAAAAAATATTCTAATTAAAAAATATTCTAATTAAAAAAAATTCTAATTTAAAAAATATTCTAATTTAAAAAATATTCTAATTTAAAAAATATTCTAATTTAAAAAATATTCTAATTTAAAAAAAATTCTAATTTAAAAAAATTCTAATTTAAAAAAATTCTAATTTAAAAAAATTCTAATTGTAAAAAGTGTCATGTTTTGCAACTGTGTCGCTTTTCTCGACTCACGGTGACGTTATTTCTTTTCCTTTGGTAAATTTTTACGACGTGCCCTAGCGTAGTATAAACACCCCCAGCCACCCCACGTTTAGAAAGGCTTTCGGAATACCCCCCCCCCCCCAACCTCCCTATGTTAAGAAAGGCTTTCGAGGTTGGGGATGTTTATTCCGAAACCCATTCTTAACACGGAGAGGTTGGGGTGTTTCTAATACATTAGGGTACGTCGTAAAAACATACCTTTTTGTTGTTTATTTTTTACCCCATTCCTTTTGTCTTATTAAACTACTTCGAACCTTCTAGATTTTTTTTAATCCTTTCAATACATTTTTATCTATTTCTTGGCGACGCGAGTTGCTACAAGACTTACTTCCTCTTAGCGGATTTTTCGATCTTTCCTGCTCCTCTTGCTCTATAACAGACGCTTGCTTCATTTCTCAGCCTTGCTACACAATTTTGGTATGTTTATTTGAATTTCTTCATTGTTTAAGTTCAATCTACTTGTCTAGCCCCTTCTTTGACGATATCTTCCTTTATAATTTTGTAGTTCCATGCAATTTAAAGCTAGCTAGATTTCCTACTATTTTCTTATTAGCATTGCAATTCATGGTAATTCCTTCCCGCCGTACATTTTATGTCTACCATTCTAGACTTCTTACTTGTTAGATTGGTTTTCTCCTCTTTTCTTTTTTTTCTCCGTAATGTTACTTATTTCTTCCTCTTTGTCGCAGCGAAACTCACCTGTTTGTTTCATGTTTTTCTTTAAGATTTTTACCTGTTTCACTGAGAGATAAACAAATAGTTTTTCTTGAAATGGAATGCGCCTGTTTTACTCTTTTGCGATCCCGAACTAAATGGCTGTCTAGGCAAGATATTAAATAGCATTTAGACGACGGCAGCACATTGATATACATACAGAATTGAAAGTATTTGCAAAAGCATACAGATTTAGAAAACCTACACACACATACGAAAATTTTGAAATAATTTTAGATTACATATTGTACAATACTGTAAGGAAACAGAAGGCCAAAGTTTCCCAAAGAGATTTAACGTTTTTATTTAAAAATTTTGGAATCTGTCACTATCGCCATTCGAAACCATTCTTTGTGTCGGCAGAAGAAATCAATAAAAGCGTTAAATCTCTTTGAGGAACTTTGACCACCTTCCTTTTGTTATTTTCCCTCCCACGAGGTGCCATTTTAATCACCTTCCACTCGTTTATTGAATTAAATTGTTTATTTTAATCGTTATTTTGGCACCTTAACTATAAAAAAAAATCTGATTGCTCTTTATTTTCGCCATTAATATTATTTTTCACTGCTACCGATTTTTCTCCTGATGAGATGATAGCCAAAAGAACTCTAGAAACTTCTGCTAATGTTCAAATGTGTTTAGAAATTTTGTACCTCTAAACATACTATATATATAAGTTATAAAAATATATATGGCAATTAAGCTACATAGAATATTCTGCATTTCATCCACGCTAAGATTCGCCAGGCTTAGCGTGGATGAAACGTGGAATATTTTGTGTAGTTTAATTGGCATATATATTTTTATAACTTACTACCTAGATCTACCTATGTATCGAGCACTGTTGAAGTAAATACTTAAAATTTACGCATAAAATTATACTTTCGTATATTAATTTATGTGATTAACTGAAGTAGTCATATATATATATATATATATATATATATATATGTGTGTGTGTGTGTGTGTGTATATATAAACGCACACACCTTGGTAAGATTAGTAAAAAGAAATCTAACAATATTCAACATATTAATGCTTTTATTTGACATTTTAGAAACATTTATATTGTCAACATGTTAATATGACATTTTAGAAACATTTATATTGTCAACATGTTAATATAACATTTTAGAAACATTTATATTGTCAACATGTTAATATAACATTTTAGAAACATTTATATTGTCAACAGGTTAATATAACATTTTAGAAACATTTATATTGTCAACAGGTTAATATAACATTTTAGAAACATTTATATTGTCAACAGGTTAATATAACATTTTAGAAACATTTATATTGTCAACAGGTTAATATGACATTTTAGAAACATTTATATTGTCAACAGGTTAATATGACATTTTAGAAACATTTATATTGTCAACATGTTAATATGACATTTTAGAAACATTTATATTGTCAACATGTTAATATGACATTTTAGAAACATTTATATTGTCAACGTGTTAATATGACATTTTAGAAACATTTATATTGTCAACATGTTAATATGACATTTTAGAAACATTTATATTGTCAACGTGTTAATATGACATTTTAGAAACATTTATATTGTCAACATGTTAATATGACATTTTAGAAACATTTATATTATCAACATGTTAATATGACATTTTAGAAACATTTATATTGTCAACGTGTTAATATGACATTTTAGAAACATTTATATTGTCAACGTGTTAATATGACATTTTAGAAACATTTATATTGTCAACATGTTAATATGACATTTTAGAAACATTTATATTGTCAACGTGTTAATATGACATTTTAGAAACATTTATATTGTCAACATGTTAATATGACATTTTAGAAACATTTATATTGTCAACGTGTTAATATGACATTTTAGAAACATTTATATTGTCAACATGTTAATATGACATTTTAGAAACATTTATATTGTCAACGTGTTAATATGACATTTTAGAAACATTTATATTGTCAACGTGTTAATATGACATTTTAGAAACATTTATATTGTCAACATGTTAATATGACATTTTAGAAACATTTATATTGTCAACGTGTTAATATGACATTTTAGAAACATTTATATTGTCAACATGTTAATATGACATTTTAGAAACATTTATATTGTCAACGTGTTAATATGACATTTTAGAAACATTTATATTATCAACATGTTAATATGACATTTTAGAAACATTTATATTGTCAACGTGTTAATATGACATTTTAGAAACATTTATATTGTCAACGTGTTAATATGACATTTTAGAAACATTTATATTGTCAACATGTTAATATGACATTTTAGAAACATTTATATTGTCAACGTGTTAATATGACATTTTAGAAACATTTATATTGTCAACATGTTAATATGACATTTTAGAAACATTTATATTGTCAACGTGTTAATATGACATTTTAGAAACATTTATATTATCAACATGTTAATATGACATTTTAGAAACATTTATATTGTCAACAGGTTATCTGACATTTTAGAAACATTTATATTGTCAACATGTTAATATGACATTTTAGAAACATTTATATTGTCAACGTGTTAATATGACATTTTAGAAACATTTATATTGTCAACAGGTTATCTGACATTTTAGAAACATTTATATTGTCAACAGGTTATCTGACATTTTAGAAACATTTATATTGTCAACAGGTTATCTGACATTTTAGAAACATTTATATTGTCAATAGGTTATCTGACATTTTAGAAACATTTATATTGTCAATAGGTTATCTGACATTTTAGAAACATTTATATTGTCAACAGGTTATCTGACATTTTAGAAACATTTATATTGTCAACAGGCTATCTGACATTTTAGAAACATTTATATTATCAACCGGTTATCCGACATTTTAGAAACATTTATATTGTCAACAGGTTATCTGACATTTTAGAAACATTTATATTGTCAACAGGTTATCTGACATTTTAGAAACATTCACATTGTCAACAGGTTATCTGACATTTTAGAAACATTTATATTAATTGTCAACATGGATCTTGGCACTTAGCAACGATCCAACCATCGTCAATAGGGGCAAGTCAGAACCATGGTACAGTTTTTCAAGCTTAAGCAATGTTAACTGTCTGTAAATGCTTTCGTCCTTTTGGGGCATGTCCACTTTTGTTAATATCTTTTAATCCAATGAAAGTCATAATTTTAAAACGTTCAATGCTAAAACTATTTTTTTTCATTACAGATGAAATTCTATTTGAGGAATCGTCTCACAGTTCTTCGATTATTGACAAGTATGTAATCAGAATGAAAACTGATTTCTGAATTTCCAATCATCGTATGTATTGAACTGATATTGATCTCATTGATCAATATCAATTTTGGCATTGAGGCAACATGAATAGCACGCTCCCAAAATCAAATCAATTGTTATGAAATCTTGTAAAAAAAATAATAAAAAAATAATCATAATTTTTATTTATTCGCTTGTTTTATAATCTCTATTATATAAAAGGAACTCTGTCTGTGTGTTCGTTCCCTATGGACTCGAAAACGACTAGGCCGATTTTCATGAAATTTCACACAAAGGAACTTCATGTGCCTGGCAGTGTTATTAGATAGGTTTTGTATCGGAAGGTCTTCGATAAATATTTATAATCGACGATCGAAATAATCTGATGGAAGAAGAAATGGTAATTTGAACCGAAGTTAACGCCTTACACAGCCTAACATCACAAGTGAATTTCAGAAGTGTTATTACCACTCAAGACGAAAGGTTCAATATATGAAATAAACAGTAGGTTCTTTGATATGATAGGGGCGCGTTTGAAATGAAGGTTTCTGTTTAGAGCATAATTGGAGTATGATACTTGACTTTTTAGAAAAATTTAAACTTAAATTCAAGTCATCTATCCTATATATATATATATATATATATATATATATATATATAAAAGCAAAAATGTATGTATGTATGTGTGTTTGCTTTTTCTGTATGTCTACAAAAAGCTTTTTTCTGAGAAGTGGTCGCTCGCTTTACAACTTTTTAAAACTTTTTATATCACATATAAATCGTAATATCTCAGAGTTAACAAAGTTGTCTATTTAATTTGCTTGATTTCGGGAAGATAAATATTCAACACTTGTCGCTCGCCGCATGTGGGTTAGTCTTTTTCCTATAACATCCTATAACATCTTGGGAAAATACTATCCCGCAGTCAAACTTGACCTCATTAACTCATTAAAACGGGCACCTGCCAAATCCAAGTAATTAAATAAATTCAAACGTGTTTCCGTTAGCATCTTGCGGTGGGGCAATGGTTAACGTCGCCTTTTTTTTTTTTTTTTTTTTTTTCACATTTTAATTTACAACTTTGCCTCATCGATCCTCATACTTACTTTTTTTTATTTTTTTTAACCCCCGGAGTTTCCAACGCCGAGTACCCCTCGCTAGTCTATATATATAAAAGGCAAAATGTGTGTGACCATTTCGTGTATGTCTCGCAAAGGCTTCTTTTGCACATGCTCCCGGGAGGGTTACTATCACTTACAACTGTTTATATACCCCCTATATAATAATATCTACGATTTGGGAAAGCACGTAGCGTCTAGATTTACTTACAGCAACTATTACAAAATTATTGCTATTTTGGCTTCTCATGTGTTGATTGGGCTTTTTCGTATAAAAAGCGCAAACTAATTCAAAGCTAACACAGTGTTCTTAGCACCGTGCCAGGAACGTCCACAAGCAATCAGCTTTGATCTTCTGGACAATCCCCTTTAAATGGGGAGCTGGTTTCCCCCACCATCACCTTGGGAAAGCGAAAACTGCCCTGCATTGAAACAAAGTAAACAAACCCCAAAAAGCTTTCCAGCATTAAATAAAATACTGCTACGTCATCTCGTAACGCTCCCGCGATGACCTCATTTAGCGGTTATTTGTCTCGTGACCAATCTATTTTTTTTTCTTTTACATCTTTAAACACCCGGGTAACGTTTCTTTTTTTTTTTTTTTTTACTTCGCTTATTCTTTAGTTTACCACCCCTATACACACAGCGTTTTTTTTCGCTGTTTTTTTTTTGGGGGGGGGATTTTCCGATTTTTTTAACATCGTTTCAGGGTTATTACTTACTTCCCCTCCCCCCCATACACACACCTACAAACACCCGGGCAACGCCGGGTACCTCCGCTAGTATATATATAAAAGCGAAAATGTGTGTACGTATGTATGTGTCTTTATATGTCTTGCAAAAACTTTCGACACCTGTCACGGATTTTCACAAGATTGGTATCATTTTAAAGTTCTAACCTTTGCCCGACAAATATCAAAAAATTGACCAAAAACATTAATTTCTTCACCCTAAAATCATCAGTTTTCTACAGGGAGGGTGTAGCAAAAACCATCCTCTCATGACAAGTTCGCTTCTACGCATGCGCAAATGACGTCGGAACATGATTTAGTTTAAATATTAAAAAAACCGACACAATTTCGTTGACATTGTCTTAGCTCAGTTGCTTAGAGCGCGGCCTCATTATCTAAAGGTTTTGGGGTCGAATCGTGGTGTGAGATGTCTTTTTTTCTCGATTTTTTAAATTTTAATATTGAAACAGAGTTATTTAAGCCATTTTTCACGTTTTTTTGTTTTTGCTTTTTATTTTTCACATTTTTTAACAAAGTTTTTCTGTTTCGCGTTTTCTTTTTTTGTTTTTCCGATTTTTACATTTAACATTGTTCGTTTGCCTTACGTTAGTTTCTTTTGTGTTTTTTTTTATTTTTTAAAGTTTTAACATTTATTTTTTTTTTTAAATATTTACTTCGCTTATTCTTATGTTTTGATTAACACCCCCCCCCCGCCCCCGCCCGAGCACACACACCACTAAACACCCGGGCAACGCCGGGTACCTCCCGCTAGTCTATATATATATATATAAAAGGCAAAATGTGTGTGACCATTTCATGTATGTCTCGCAAAGGCTTTTCTCGCACACGGTCCCGGGTTCGTTACTATCGCTTACAACTGTTTATATAGGTCCTAGATAAACATAGCTAGGATTTTGGAAAGCGCGTCGCGTCTAGATTTATTTACATCAACTTTTACAAAATTATTGCTATTTTGGCTTCACACGTGTTGATTCGGCTTTTTCGTATAAAAAGCGAAACTAATTCAAAGCTAAGCGAGCGTTCTCGGCATCGCGCTGGGAAACGTCCAGAAGCAATCAGCTTTGATCAATCTGGAC